>NC_058130.1:548638597-548735079 GCF_016433145.1 Gracilinanus agilis
CCCAGGTGAATGATTCCACTCTACATTTCTTTGCCCTGCTATGGGCCATCCTCCTTAAAGTAGTGATAATGTTTATTTAGGCTCATAGGTTTTTCTTTTTGTTATTTCAAAAAATTCTGAACTTAGCAAATATAACCATTTCCATATACAGAGGAAGTCAAAAAAAGAGGAAGATTGAATATGAAATTGGGACTCTATTTTGTACATGTTACATGTCTTTAAAAATATGGAATTAATTTAAAATGTATCATGTATTTAAAGAAGCCAGATGAAGGATCAATAAATCTAAACCACTCTTATTAGGAAACTGAGGAAACTGAGACCTAGAGATGAATGATTTTGTCCAAGGTCCCATTTATAGCAAGTGATGAAGAAAGGATTTGATAGCACCTGCCTCCTAGGAATTTTCTGAGAATCAAAATAAGATAATATTTTTTAAATGCTTAGCAGAGTGCCTGGCACATAGTGAACACTTAATAAAAACTTGTTTCCTTCCTTCTTTTCACCTGAAGTCATCTGATTCCAAATTTATCAACTGTCTTTACCTCCTACGGGAAAGTTAAATGAGAAGAGGAAACTACATGAGATTTGTAAATTATAAAGTAAAGGATGTTCTAGGAGAGCAAAATATGGCTAATATGCCATGTTAGCTGTATTGAGAATGGCCACTGGCATCAGAATTCAGCTCAGTTATTTCCTCACCAAGAGTATTTTTAACAGTAAATCAAGCAGCTCTCCAGGTATATAGGCCTTCATGAATCTAGGATAATCTGTTCAAAATTGGTATATTTAATATGGAGAATGACCTGTGTTTGATTAAGATATTTTATCTATTTTCCAAGAGCTTGAAGGGATCTTTGATATATATATCCATATATATATATGTAATTTATATATATTTATGTATAATATATAATTGCTGATACATACTTATATTATGCATGATACATATTATGTATGTATTTATAAATAAAAATGAAAAAAACCCCTTAATTTCTGTCTTAGTAACAACTTTAAGATAGAAGGGCAAGGGTTAGGCAAATGGGGATGTGACTTGCCCAGGGTCACACAGGAAGTGTCTGAGGCCAGATTTGAATCCAGGTCTCCCCAACTCCAGGTTTGGTGCTCTATCTATTGTACCACCAGGCTGCCCCATCTCTGATATTTTAGAGGAAGAAACTGAGGTCTGTAGAACTTAAGTGGAATGCTCAATGTCATATTGCTAAGGAATTGCGAAGCCAAGGTCAGAATCCAAGTTTCCCATTTCCCTGGCCAATGCTAATTCTATTTAGACAAATTCACTTCCCAGGATTTTACTAAATACAAAGGAGTCTTAATTATGTGCCATAGCTAGATAGGAATCTCTGTCTAAACTCAATCTGGTGTGCCCTTTTGCAACCTGGCCCACTGAGAGTAGCCAGGATATAGATAAGGACTTCTGCCTGCTTTTATATAAAACTTGAATGCAAATAAAGTTGCCTCTGAATTCTCAGCATCCAGCACAGTACCTGGCGGACAGCAGGCACTTAATGAGTGCTCCTTTATTGATTGATCGGGTGAACATTCGATGTTGAAAGGCACAGTTTCTCTGAAAGCTAGTTGCTTTCACGTAAATGACTATTAATGTGATCAAGGCCAGTAACAGGAGAAAAAAGCCAAGTTGTGTAATGAAAAGACAGCATCATTGTCATGTCAGACCTGCTCATAGCAGCCACAAAGTCTTAGTGGGAGAATATCAGTTTTCTAGACTCCTGCCTAACTGGCATTGGCACAGTATATTATCTCTACTTTGGGGGGCACATATATGGGATGGATTTTCATGCTGGGTTTCTGGCATTTTGAGAATTGATGACAATCACCCCTCTTCACTGACCTGCACACCACCAGGTGGTTACTTTGCAATAAATTTTACATACTATTACAATAATAGAATTGGTTTTATGCAGGCAGCATGTGGGGAGTAGATAGGTGGTGCAATGGACAAAGTTCCACGCTTGGAGCCAAGAAGACTTACCTTGGCTTGAATTCAAATCTGGTTTTAGATACTTACTGGCCATGGGACCAAAGGCAAGTCACTTAATCCTATTTGCCTCAGTTTCCTCATCTGTAAAATGAGCTGAAGAAGAAAATAGTGAACTACTCCAGTGTCTTTGCCAAGAAAACCCCAAATGGAAAATTTATGTCCCTGAGTGCTTATATCAACAAAAACAGAGAAAACGGAGATCAATGAAAAACTAGAAAAAAAAAACAAATTAAAAATCCCCAGATTAATTGGAAATCCAAAAAATCAAGGGAGAAATTAATAAAATTGAAAGTAAAAGAATTATTGAACTAATAAATAAGACTACAAGTTGGTTCTATGAAAAAAACAAATAAATTATATAAAGTAGTGGTTAATTTGATTTAAAAAAAGAAAGATAATCAAATTACCAGTATCAGAAATGAAAAGGGGGATTTCACCTCTAATGAAGAAGAAATTAAGGCATCATTAGGAGCTATTTTACCCAATTATATGTCAATAAATATGACAATCTAGGGGAAACGGATGAATATTTACAAAAATATAAATTGCCTAGATTAACAAAAGAAGAAATAGAATACTTAAATAATCCCATCTCAGGCAAAGAAATTGAATAAGACATCAATGAACTCCCCAGGAAAAAATATCTGGGGCCAGATGGAGTCACAGGTGAATTCTATCAAATATTTAAAGAATAATTAATCCCAGTATTATACAAACTATTAAAAAAAAAAGGAAACTCCAAATGGGGTCAGGAGGAGTTGGATATGACAGAACAACAACAAAGCAGAGCATCAGAAGGAACCTGAAGGGCTTTCTTTTTCACAAACCATATGGATGATCAGTCTGATATGATGGCTCACATTTTAATGGGAGAGATTCATTCCTCTTGGTCTTTAGGGTTACCATGTCAAAATACACATATTCCTGGTAGGCGTTAACACACAAGCAATACAGTTAATAGAACTAGTATTGGATTTATAATCAGAGGATATGGGTTCAAATGCTAGTTTAACCACCTTCTAGCTATATGAAAAGTCACTTTTCTTGGGGTTTCGATTAGTTAAAATTATAAAGTGAAAAGAGTTACAATTAGATGATCTCTAAACTATCTTTCAGCTATAAATTCTTGGATCAATTTTCCTTTGAGCCAAGGGTACTTTATTATGAATTTACTTATCCAACAACTAGCACGTAATTAAAATTGAATCCAGCTATTATTTTACTCTGCTACTACATGAAAAATATTGTTCTGGGATTTGGCAAGAAGAAGATGAACGCAGCACCATCTGCCCTCAAGGAGTTTACAGCTTCATTGGGAGACCAGATAGGGATACAAATAATTATAATATGAATTATGTGGGAATTGGTGCATATAAGGAGATAAAATCAATGTACTGTGAGAAATCTGAGGAAGAGACAACTTCTGGGTGAGGGGGCTCAGGAAATGGAAAGGGGAGAGGAGAGGCTATTCCTGCAGATTAGGAAGGATGTCAACAAATAGAGATAAAGGAGAGGACATTCTAGGTGTAGGGGTCACCATAAGCAAATCTGGAGGTTCTGGAGGAATGCTGAGTCTTGTGGTTTGTCTAAAACCAGGATGCATGAAGGGAAGTTGTGAAAAATCAAAGGCAGTCAGGTAATAGAGGACTTTGACTGCCTAGAGCAGTGGTTCCCAAACTTTTTTGGCCTACCGCCCCCTTTCCAGAAAAAATACTACTTAGCCCCCTGGAAATTAATTTAAAAAAATTTAATAGCAATTAATAGGAAAGATAAATGCACCTGTGGGCATCACTGCTCCAGAGTGTAATAGGGAGCCATTCAATGGTACCTATAAAATCACAATGTGATTGGAACTAAGAAGTAGAAATATATTATTAGACAGGTTATGTTTGACTCTTTGTGACCTCATTTGGGGTTTTCTTGGTAAAGATACCAGAGTGGTTGGCCATTTCCTACTTTAATTCATTTTACATGGGAGAAAACTGAGGCAAACAATATTAGGTGACTTACCCAGGGTCACACAGCTTTTAAGTGTCTGAAGCTAGATTGAAATTCAGGTTTTCCTGACTAGGTTTGGCACACATGCACCATACCACCTAGTTGCCCTTATTAGGTAAATTAATTTGGGAGATCCCTCTCCCTTCTGCAGAGATCTTCAGTCAGACAAACAGCCTAGATTACCAACTATCTCATGGATCTAATCATCTATCATGGTTGCCCCTGCAAAACTTGAAGCCCTTTATATATGGATTTCTAAAAAGAAAAAAAAATCTAACCTTCTGGATACAAAAGTTAGGACTGTATGGTTTAGGGGAAAGAACTCTTACTGGCTGTGTATACTTTGACTAGTGACTTCTGTGGCTGTTTTTTCATCCTTAAAATGAGGATAATAAAATCTGTCCCATCTGTACCTATAAGAGGTTTGTTAGAAAGTTAATTAAGACAGTGTGATGAAAGTACTTTGAAAATTATAAACGGATATTTAGGGAGATTAAGTAATTTGCTTAGGCTCATGAGCCAAGGTCTTTTTACATAAACATTGTCTAGGATCAAACAATCACAGAACCATTATCCAAATTCCTCTGACTATTAATTCCAGTGGAATAGTAGGTTGACTGAAAGGTGTCATTAAAATATTCAGGCAGCTAAGCATGTAAAAAATGCCTTAACTAATCAGAATTCAATGAACTAAAACCCTCCATTGACTGGAATTTTTGAGGTGAAAGAAAAAAACCAATAAAAAGGATTTACTAAAACTAAAACTAAAACTAAAACCAAACAAAACCCGTGACAAAAAGGGAAGTCACTGCATATGCACTCCAATCTCCTACACCTTTTTCTTCCTCCTTCCTTCCCTCTCTTCTTTTCTTCCTTCTTTTTCTTCTCTTTTAGAATTATGATCTTGGGACCCTACAATATCTTAAATTATTAAACAAAGATTAAATCTTACTCAATTGACTCTCTTTACTGAGTCAGCCACCTGGGGCAGCTAGGTGGCACAATGGATAGAATGCTGGGCCTAGAGTCAGAAGACTCATCATCCTGAGTTCAAATCTGGCCTCAGACACTTATTAGCTATGTGAATCTGGATAAGTCACTTAGCCCTGTTTGCCTCAGTAATCTATAATGTGAATTGGAGAAGAAAATGTCAAGCCACTGCAGTATATTTTCTTTTTTTTTTTTTTTAAACCCTTACCTTCCATCTTGGTTCCAAGACAGAAGAAGTGTAAGGATTAGGCAATGGGGGTCAAGTGACTTGCCCAGGATCACACAGCTAGGAAGTGTCTGAGGCCAGATTTGAACCTAGGACCTCCCATCTCTAGGCCTGGCTCTCAATCCACTGAGCCACCCAGCTGCCCCCTACAGTATCTTTTTCTAAGAAAATCTCAAATGGGGTCACTATGGGCTGAACATAACCTAAAAAACCCAACAATTTTAAGTCAGTAAAATATAAAGTGTTTTAGATAGTTTTGGCTCAAGGTTGGAAATGAAGTTCTCATGAGGAAGTTCAATTGAACAGAATCAAAATTACCTTTCACTTTAAGCCATTCAAGCAAAGTTTTATTATGATTTTTAAAATTAATATCACCTTATCTTGATTTTCATCTTCTTATATATGCAGCTGATCCATAACAATAGTTCAGATTCTCTTCTAAATCTGTGGTTCTGTGACCTTATTCAGAACCCTCATGAGAAAAGTTTCGAGTCCTACCTCCATAATACATTCTCAGACCAACCAGTTGAGAGTGACCTCCATTTTTTCCTAATTCAAATGCAATTTTTTTCACAATGATAAAAAATGGTAAGTGATAAAAGAATAGTTACCTTTATTTATTCAAGGGCATTCAGAATGTCTTTGGATAATTTACATGCCTATTTCTCTAGAAAATCACTATATTGCCCTGGAGAATTATGGCTACTCATTTTCTTTGTCTGTATAATTTCCTAATGGGTAGATTTTTGGTTTCATGGAAATTTCTCTAGGAGTTATCTTCCCTGACTGTTAAAATAGTACCTTGGGCTAGACTGGGGCTATCTATTCAGAGACCCTGAGAGATTATGTCGGAAGAGTAACTTTAATGCCAACATTCTCTTAATTCAGTTTCAATTTTTGGAATGAAATGAGGCATTTGTTAGTCATTGAACATTTACAAAAGATTTATTTTGCCCTAAAAAGGCAAGGATATAGTGACACTGATCTTCTCTGAATATGTCTCACCTAGGCTACATATGGAAAAAAATATTGGGTCAGTAGGACAGCAGGTTTGGTGATCTGCAAGTTCTTAGGTGCTCACTAAAACTGAGAGACCCAGATTTCATGTGGCTCTGATTTTCATGTCTTAGATGACCAGGAAGCTTTAATAAGGAAGGCAAGCTAATATGGTGACAACTCTGGGCCTGCTGTGGCATGGGGATGGGGAGGAAGAAGGAAGAGATATCAGGGAGATACTGGGTTCTATCATAGATATATTCAGATTGTTGTAGCTGAGAAGCAGAGACCCTTAACTACCAGCATCCTGTAGAGCATGGGGGTTTTCCATAAATTAGCATATCCTGTTGAATAAGGGTAGTTTTGCAACTGCATGCACCAGCAGGTCACCCTTCCTCCCTAAGTAAGACAGCTTTGAAGATTTAGAATTGTATCCTGTGGCACCCGGACACTTCCTTGCTCCCACTGCCTAACTGTTAAGTAAAACCTAAGAGATAGACGCCAGACCCCAGCCCTATAGGCGCCAAACCCTAGCCCTCAAAACATATATATATATTCCCCTTTCTCTTTGCTGAGTTCCCCCAGAGCACACTGGCAATAAAGCTTTCTCCTGCCCGATTGCATTGTCTCGTGTGTTCCTCTGGTGGCCACCCATTTTGAACCCTAACAAGATTATTTAAGGTGTTTTGAATACCTTAAAGTACCATATACATTTGAGCTATTGCTGTTTTATTTTTATTCTTTTCATCTTTTTGATGGTGTTAAGAGAGAAATGATTGCTTTCTTGCTGTTTATTCTATTATGTTCTATATTCTACAGACTATTGCATAGTTGGACAAAATATTTGCTTTTTGGTGGTCAAGTATAAGCTTATTCTCTGTAGACTTCTTCAAAGTATTTTTTGTACAATTCATCAAAAATTTTTTTGACTCAAGGATGGAAATGAAACTCTCATGAAAAGTTCAATGATGCAGAATCATTTTTACTTTTCACCTTAAGTCATTTGAGCGAAGTTTAATGATGATTCTTATTAATATTACTTTATCCTGACTTTTATCTCTTTATATATGCAATTTATCCAAATCAACATTATCTTACACTTGAGTACTTTGGTGATTTGATGAGGTTAAGATATAAAAGCTATTTATCCCATTATGTTCAATATTCTACAGACTATTGCACAGATGGACAAAATATCTACTTTTTGGTGGTGTTCAAGTGTAAGCTCATTCTCTGTAGACTTTTTGAAAGTATTCTTGGTATAACGCCAGTGGCAGACAGGACTACAGGAATAATATGTACCACATCCTGTTCTCGTGTGACTTTCATCTCCTCAGGCAAGATATACTTGAGAAATTTTCTGTTCCATGTAGCTTGGAAATAATGAAGATCAGGAATAGCAATATTACTAAAATATTATTTTCAAGTTTTATCAATCTATGTTATATTTGGAAGATGGTGGACAAAAGCTTGTTGCTAGCTTGTGAACCTATAATAAGAGTCAGTTAGTCAATAAGCATTATGAAGGGACAGCTAGATAGTCTGGATTAGGTAGGACCTGGGTTAAAATCTGGCCTCAAACACTGCTTATCTGTATGACCCTGGTTAAGTCACTTAACTCCAATTGGCCAGCCCTTACCACTCTTCTTCCTTGAAACCAGCATTTAGTACTGATTCTAAGACAGAAGGTAAGAGCTTAAAAAAAGAGAGAGAGAGAGAGAAGCGGCTATATATGTCTTCCTTCTTGTTTCTTTTTCTTGGCCTTTGTTAAGAAAACCACTGTATCTAGTTGGAAGTCAACCTTACTACTTGACTAATGCTAAAACTCTGCAAATGGCAGTTCTGTTCATAGCAGGCATTTATGTAAATGAATTGAATTGAATTCCCAATTAAGGTAGGCTATAAATATTGTCCTTGCCCTTGGGCAACTCACAATCTAATAGGGAAGACAGGAAACAAACAAATATGCACAAATAAGCTATCTATAGGATAAAAAAAAGGAATTATCAAGAGAGGGGAAGGTACTAGAAATAGGAAGATTTGGGAAAGCCTTTCAGTAGAAATTGGGTTGTGACATGAAAAAAGGGAGGGAAGCCAGACTCTGGTTGTAGTATAGTTTATTGATGAGTTGTCCACAATATACTGAGGTCTGTCTTTTAAGCCTAATCCTTCTGTAATGATGGTTAATGACCTGGTCTTGTACTGTCATTATAAACTTCTCTTTTTCCACAGGCAAATCCACATGACTCATATTTTCATATTTATTTGCTTTCATATTTATTTGCTTACATATTGTTGGCTGACAATGTGAATGTTGCATCTGGAAGGCCTTTTGCTTTGACTCTTGGATCTCAGCTGTTTCATAGATTCCATTAATGATAAGCTATTTTACAAAGGCATATGCTGATTATTGGCCTTTACTGTTGTTCATGAAGTGATGTCTGCTTATCTCTAAAGCATTTCTACAGTTTTTTGATTTTATTATTTTTTTTTCTAAGACTGTATATCAATGGCCTTCTTCCTTTTGGGCTTGGAAGCGTTCCTCTATCCACTGTTATCATAATGTGATGGGCACTATGTGACTTTTGTATGTGTTTTTGTTAGGGGGCTTTTCAAATCTGTTAAGGTCCATTAAAAAATTCCTTGAGTATTCATTAGGGCTGTGATGTATAGGTATTCACTGATTTATATGTGTTTTGCCATTCAGCTTTTGTTTTCAGGATACAGAGGTATCTGTAGCCATCATCTCCGTCCATTAGTTCAGTGTAACCCTAGGATTCAAAAGTCTCAGAACCTTCAATTCTTTTCCTTCCATGGCATATGTCAAGAGTTTTCTTCTTAAGGACCCCAAAAGAAATCCTGATCTTTTTGGAGAAAGATTACACAAAAATCAGTGGACTATTTGTTTTACTTTTGTGGAGTCATATAATTTGATATCATCTATATGTATCAAGTGTTTACTAGAATGTCAGCTCTCAGATCCTTTAATTTTTAGTGTTACTTAAGAGAGATACTGAGTATAGGGGCAAGGCAGAACCTTAATGAGTTTAAACTATCTTCACAAAAAAGTAATGTTTATATGAATTGTTCTTGATGTTATTGTGTTGTTTTAATATTTTATTTATTTATTATTAATTTTTAAAGTTTTAAAAATTAACTCAAATAGCAGAGCAAATAAATTCTTCAATGTACACATGGAATATATCTCTCCTTGAGGCTACTATACCACTAGCATAGGACATCCATTAGAGAACACCCTTGTCATATTTTAAAGAGAGAATAGTTTCCCATGTGAACACCAACTACTACAGTTTTTTTACTTTATTTAGGTTTATTTTATATATTTTCAAAATATGAAGAATATTCATTTATATTTCATATGATTTCACATCAATTATAAAACTTATTATTACATACTTGTTTAAATGTCAACCATGATAAATTCTCTTCTATAATTTTTAACTAGCATAGTTTTATAAGTTCCCATTTACATAATACTTATATTTATCATACTTTATTTTTGAGGTGGGTAGTACAAACATCATCCCCATTTTAAAGATGAAGGTACTAAGGTTCAGAGAGTGACTTGCCCAGATTTATCATGTAGTTCGCAGATCTGGTATTTGAACCAGGGTCTTCTTATGCAAACACTGCTCAGGATTTCACCAGCAGAGACTCATTACCTCAATTTCTCCTACTTTGTTAAGTCCATTGGAACAGTAGGTTGGCTGGAAGGTGTCATAAAATATTTGGGTAGCTAGGCATTCTAGTTACTCAATAGCAGGAATTGGCTCTTTTATTTGTTCTTTTCAGTGTGTGGGACCTTGATCATTATGGACATGTTTTTATTGTTATTGCAAAATTCCCTTTTTTGCTGGGATTTATTTCTAATAATCATGGTGATGCTTTAGCTTTTGCTAATGAGGCACCATGTTCCATTTCACCAAGTGCTTGCATACAAATAGCCAAGTACACAGTGGACCAAATTCTACTCCTCACTCAAGTCCAAGTTCAATAATTGTGACTATTTTATACTTACTAAGCTAACCCCTGGCTTGTGGTAGAAATTGTTCAGAAGTTATAAAAGACTTCATCCCCACACAGTTTAAATTGTGCATACTTATCAGAGTGCTAAATTTAAGCCAATGCCTCTATTTCTGTGATTCAATATTTAATTAATTTTAAAAGGCTAAAAGGAAACTAATGTATAGTTGCTACAGAAATCTGTATTTATATAGGCTATTTTGATGTCCTTTATAAGCTAATATTCTTATAAATGAATTATTAATGAAAGCAAAATCAATTTAATGAACATCGTGACCTCAATCAAGTAACAACAAGGAAGCTGTACTACAATGACACAGAATCCATCCACCAAGTGAAATTTTTTTTACACTGACTTAATGCAGTAATAAGCACAAATTACAATCTTCCTTACAATCGTTTAATTAAAAATCCATAGATGGTTCCCATTTGAATGACTATTACCTTAGGCAAGTCATTCAACTCCCTTGAGCCTCAGTTCCTCATCTGTAAAATTAGAAGGTTGGACTGGATGGCTTTTGGAGATCCTTTTTGCCTTAGATCTATGAACCTATGAACTTTCAGACAGCAAAAGGGTGGACTTGTGAAAGAGAGTTGTATGAGTTTTTTGTGTTGTTGTTGGTGGAGAAAGTGTACTCATCTTTTCTTTTAAAATAATTTTGTTTATCACAAAGTATTTATTTTGGCACACATAAGCAACAAACCACATATGTTAATAAATTACCTCGTGTCTTTGCAAGAGAGGTTGGGCCAACAACTTTTTATTTCTCTTATTAAGAACAACACTACAGTCATGTTCTTCTCTTGAATGCATTTTGAAAACACAGTTCTATGTCAGCACCATGGACAGGTTTTCATTTCATATCATATAGCAATTCAGTCTCTGAGCAACTCTGTAGTAGTACTATGTAAGACCTGGGAGTGGGCCCCTCTGAACTTCACTGGGCTTGACAAGTGAATCCACAATTTCTACCTTAGTGTCCCTGGCCTTTAGCAAAGCCCAGCATTCCAATTAAAGGTCAAGAACATTATTAAATGTACTTTAAATTGGAGCCTTGAAGAATAATAGAAAAAAGGTCAATTAACTGTCTTGAATATACTTAAGTAGGATTGTGTATTATGCTTTATGACATTCCACTGTTAATAGCAATGGAGGGTTTGACATTTATTAGCTAAAACTGAGATGAAAACACACTAACCTTTCAGGAGGCCTTATTCTATATCACTTAATGAGTTAGGTACAATAAATAGGTATATTCATAATTTAGGTTTTACTTCCTCCTCAAAAATAAAACTGAATATAACAATAAACTAAACAGAAGCCTTATTTTTTGAATCCCCCCCAGTAAGTATGTTTTCATCCCTTTTTCTTCACATATTAGGCCACTACCCTGGCTTAAGCCCTTATTACCTTTTGCCTAGATTATTGCAAAATCCTCCTAATTGGTTTTTCTGCTTATAGTTTCTTCCATCTCTATCCCATCCTCTGCAAGTCATCAAAATCATTTAAAACACAGCTCTAACACTGATAACATTCCTCTATTCAAGAATCTTTTGTAACTCCTGTTGTCTCTGGAATAAAATATAGGCTTCTCTGATAATTTAAGCCTTTCACAATTTGGTTACTTCTTGCCTTTTCAAACATTTCACCCTACTTCTCATCATGGAATCAACATTCCTGCCATTTAGGTCTATTTGCTGTTTCCCTATACAATATTTAATTTCTTGCCTTTGTATTTCTTTGCACAAGTTATCTCCTATAACTAGAATCATCGACTTTCTCTTAGTTGTACCTCTTAGAACCCCTATTGTTCAGCTGTTTTTCAGGAATATCTGATTCTTTGTGCCCCTATTCAGTGTTTTCTTGGCAAGGATATTAGAGTGGTTTGCCATTTCCTTCTTCAGATTATTTTACAGTTAAGGAAACTGAGGCAAATAGGGCTAAGTGACTTGCCTAGGGTCACATAGCTAGGAAGTATCTGAGGCCAGATTTGAACTCAAAAAGATGAGTCTTCCTGGCTCTGGGCCCAATACTCTATGCATAGCTACCTCCCTAGACCCTTTAGATTCCTTCAAGGCTCAACTCAGGTGCCATTTTCTATAGATTTCCCAATCTTCCCAGTAGTTAATTCTTTCTGTCTCTGTCTCTTTTTCTATCTCTCTGTCTCTCTCTTTCACCCTCCTTGCCTTTGCCTCTGTCTTTCTCTATCTCTTGAAATTAGTTTGTATTTATTTAGTACATGGAATAGTTACCTTCCTGATGAAGAAATATCATTCCTGAATGAATGAATGAAACTTTGTAGAGTGAATTCTCTTAAGTCAAGAATATAATTACCATGAATTCCAATGGGACAAATTAATATCTATTTGACTCCAATTCATATTCAATGTTTATGTAACTGAGCTTCAGTGAAAAAAGCTAAGCAAAATAAAAAAGAAATAAATGAGCACACAGCAAATGACACTACATCCTGTAGAATGAGATCAGTCACTTTACCATTTTCTTCATTTTAAAGGGCATGATGCCTGAAAATATCACTACAGTTGTATAAATTATAGCAAACCATGGTATTTCTCTGAGATAATACAATAGGAGCCAGTCATACAATTACAAAGATAGCCACATGGTGGCTCTTCTCTGTGGAGCTTAGTTGCTCAAGAGGTGAAATAGAAATTGGTTCTTGTCAATTCGAAGAAATGCCTCAAAAGCCAAATTAGATATATTAAATGAAACTCTTTGTAAAGTTAAATATTCAATCCCCAAATGGGTATAGCTCAGGTAAAGGCTATAGTTTGTGTTTGAAAGGCAACATGTGGATGGAGGCATAGGAGACAGAGAACTGGTCTATAAGACAGAAAAAACTGGTTTCAAAGTTTATACTAGCTGTGTGACCCTGTGTAAGTCACTGAAATTTTCAGGGACTTAGGTAACTCTTGTAATCTACAAGCTGTGGAACAGTTGCTGGTCTGAATTGGTGGTTGTAGTTTGAAAAGATACATCTTATCAAAAGAAAGTTTGGATTTTATTATCTAATTCCCTCATTATCCAGATGTGGAAACTAAGTCCTGTGTAAGTGGTATAAACTATCCATGGTCATTTATATGTGTATATGCTTTATTTTTAGGTAGATTGTAAGTTCTTTGAAGGTAGGAATCACTTAATTTTTTGCTTATATCCCCAGAGTCTAATATAACATTTTAAACATAAAAGATACATAATAAATGCTAATTGAATTAAACAATATTCTGCCCATAGTGGGTGATAGTGGAGGGTGATAAATTTATATCTCTGAGACCTCAGAAAACATCTAATTCAATCTCTTCACTTTATAGATGAGAGAACTGAGGCCTAGGGAAGTCAAGTGACTTGCATAAAGTCACATATATGACAGTCATCAGGGATAGATTTGAACTCTGCTCTTCTACTATTAGAGTTAACAAATGTCTATTGAGCACTGACTATATATAGCACTATTCTGGGTACCTAAAAGTTAATGTACCTTAGTTAAATACCACAGAATGATCTGAATATTGTGGAGAGATTATTTGAAAACTAAATAGACCACTCAAATAATGAGAGCTCTAAAGTATAAAACTTCATTAATTCAGATTTTGTGATAATTGAAGCTAGACTAGTTGAAATATCTCTTATTATGCTATAAAAATTAATAGTGCATGCCTGATTAAAAGGGGACATACTTAAGATACTTAAGAGGAAAAAAGTATTTTCATGGCCTTAGACCATCAATTGTTTGAATGAAAATCAGAATCATAGAATTCTAGAAATAGGAGAGATGTTAGAAACCAACTAATCCCAGATTTCTCGGCCAGTCGATTTTGAAGCCTTATCTAGTATATCTCAAAGTCTATTAAAGATGTAATACCACCATTTCACGATTTGCTGGTAGCAAAGCACAATCAAAAGGAGGAGGCATCATGAAATAATAAAAAAAAATCTCTGGAATCAAAAAGCCTGGGATGAAATCTTTCCTCAGATGCTATTTATTCTTGTGACCTTAGATAAGTAACTTAACCTCCCTTAGCCTTGATTTTGTTGTCAGTAAAATAAAGGGGTTTAACTTGATGACCTCTGAGGCCTTTTTCCAACGCTAGTGAGGTTCTTCCTTCTCCCTGTTTATTGACTTTATTGTTAGCATTGGCAAACATACTTATCATCGTTATTGTTAGCCCCTTGCTGAAACTCCTTGGATTATGATCTCAAGGTTTTTGGGTATGAGATATTACATCTAACTGTCTAAGAATGAAAGCAGCAATGTGAAGAGGTGGGTCCAGATTTTAAGCCCCCAAGGCAGTATCTTCTGAGATCCCCTTTATAAGAACATGCTAATATTTGCTTGAGAGATCCTCTTCAGAGACACTAAGCAAGAATTCAGAGGCCCCGTGGGCTGGTTGAGCAGGGAGGCTTCATCTAATCTAGAATGAAAGGCTGCAAAACTCCTTGGGTAGCTAATGGAGCAACTACTGATTTAGACCTCTCTATTGGCTGCCCTGGAGAGCTGTGTTCTGTTTCTTCATCCCCAGAAGCTGCCTTGGAAATTTTGTTGACATCCTTATGCTCTCAGAGCAAGAATGATACCAGTCTTTTCTTGTGGTGCTATCTTGTTTCCTAGGGAGGGATATTTGACTGTGTTACAGACCTGCCTTTAATGCTTACTATGTATTACTAGGGGGCAGCTGAGTGGTTCAGGGGATTGAGAGCTAGGCCTGGAGACAGGAGGTCCTGGGTTCAAATCTGGTCTCAGATACTTCTTAGCTGTGTGGCCCTGGGCAAGTCACTTAGCCCTCATTGCCTAGCTTTTACCACTCTATTGCCCATTGGTTCTAAGATGGAAGGTAAGGGTTTGAAAAATATATTGTATTGAAATGCCGAAGAAAAACATATGATTCGATGTTCTTGTGACCTCAGATAGAACCATGCACATGGTTCGATATGGATATGATTAGGGTTTTGATGTTAAAAGATCACTCTACTGCAAATATGAATAACATGGAAATAGGTTTTGAACAATGATACATGTATAACCCAGTGGAACTGCTTGTCAACTCTGGGAGGGGAGAAGGAAGGGGGGAGAATCATGAATCATGTAACCATGGAAAATATTCTAAAAAAAAAGAAAGAATAATATAATGTATTACTCATACCTTGCAACTTTATTTACCATCACAGACTGGTCTAAGTACAAATTACATCAGGAAAATGAACAGGTCTTCTTCAAAAAAAGTAGAACTCAGATCCAGACCAACTTTATGATCTGACAGAAGAAGATACTAAGATCTAAAGAGGTTAGGTGACTTCATTAATTGCTTGAATTTTGTTTGTATATGACTGGTTTCATTTACTCACCCTGGATATAAGGACCAAGTTAGAACAATCTTTCTAGTTTCTGAATGCTCTGACGAGATAGAGAGTTATGTGTAGTCTCTAGGGTTGAAATCTTGGAGCCCCTAACCTTTTTCATTTTATTTTATATTTCAATTAACTATCACTTAGTTGTTCTTTTTTCATTCCTCTACTAATTTGAAAGAAAGAATAAACAGTACCCTAGTAACAAATACACAAACAAAACAAATCCCTACATTGTTTGTGTTAAAAAATAATGTTTCATTCTGCACTTTGAACCTCTTTTTTTTTTAAAACCCTTACCTTCTGAGCAGAAGAGCAGTAAGGGCTAGGGAATGTGGGTTAAGTAACTTGCTCAAGGTTACACACCTAGGACATGTCTGAGGTCAGATTTGAACTAAGGACCTCCCATTTCTAGGCCTGGCTCTCAATCCACTGAGTCACCCAGCTGCCCCCCCTAATTAACCTCATTGTAAAGAGATGAGTAGTAGAGATTATCAACAGTCTTTTGGAATCATATTAGGTTATTGCATTGGTAACAGATCTTGTATCTTTCAAAATTGTTTGTCAAATTTATTAAATCATACAACAATGTTGTTGTATGAATTGTTCCTCTGATTCTGCTTACTTCAGTCTTTATTAGTTCATACAAATTTCCCCAGATTTCTCTATTTGGACTCATTCTTCTCCCTTTATATATTTTGCTGGGTGCTTTCATCAGCTCCCACAGATTCAAATATCCCCTGTGGGCTGATGATTCTCAGGTCTACTTGTCTAGTCCTAAGCCCTCTCCTAATCTCCAGTTGCATATTTTCAAAAGTCTAGTAAACATATTGGACTGAATATACTATAGACATCTTAAATGAAACATATCCAAAAACTGAATTCATTATCATTCTCCTTAAACTCTCCTTTCTCCTCTACTTCCCTATTATTATGGAAGGTTCCATCAATCATTCAGTTGCCTTGGATAGAAACCTGGGTGTCATTCATGACTCCTTACTTTCTATCTCAAATTAGTTATCAAGCCCTGTGTCTAAGGCAAGATTTTCACCCAGGACCTCCTGTCTGTAGACCTGTCCCAATCTCTGAGTCCCAAGTCCTGTCATTTTAAAATTCACATCTCTCCTATGTCACTGCCATTACCCTAGAACAGGCTCTTGTCACTTCATGCCTAGACTATCGCAATAGCTTATGAGATGTTCTCCCAGCGACAAATGTCTCCCTACACCACTCAGTTACCAAATTTATTTTCCTAAAGAACAGGCCTGACTCTGCTACTTCTCCTATTCAATAGATTTGAATAGCTCCCTATAACCTCCAGGAACAAATATAAAATCCTGCTTCAAGTTACTCTCTTTTCCAATCCATCTTCTACTCAGCTGTCGAACTAATCTTCCTCAGGTATATGCCTGACCATGTCACCTCTTCCATTCAATAAACTCCTTGGGCTCCTCATGGCTTCCAAGATCAAATAGGAAATTTTCTAGTGGATATTCTGAATCCACATAACCTGTCTCCTTCTGACCTTTCCAATCTCCTACCTTACTCCCATCCTCATACTCTATGACCCCGTGACCTGGTCTGATTGTTATTCCTCACACACAACCCTTTATCTTTCCATTCCATACATTTTTACTGTCCTCCATGCCTGAAATGCTCTCCATTTTCTGGATTAGCTTCCCTGGCTTCTTTTAAGTCTTAGTTAAAATTGTAATTTCTATAAGAAACCCTTCATAATCTCCCTTTATTCTGTGCCTTTCTTCTGATATTAACTCCAAATTATCCCATACATATCTTGTTTGTATATGTAGCTCTTTGCATGCTGTCTCCCTCATTAGATTTTGAGCTCTTTGCTGTGAATTGATATAACCATTCATAAGAGCAATTTGGAACCATGCCCAAAGGGCCATAAAATTCTGCACATCCTTTGACTCAGCAAGACCACCACTACAAGGTCTGTATTCCAAATAGATCAACGATAGGGAAAAAGGAGCTAAAAAAATATTTAGAGTAGCTCTTTTTGTGGTAGCAAAGACCTAGAGACTGATGAAATGTGCATCAACTGGGAAATGGCTGAACAAGATGTGGTAAATGAATGTAATGGAATACTATTGTGCCATCAGAAATGATAATCAAGATGATCACAAAAAAACCTGGAAAGCGATGCAAAGTAAAGTGAGAAGAACCAGGAGAATCTTGTATACAGTAACTGCAATAAAGTACAATGATTAACTGTGAATGACTTATTATTATCAGCAATGCAAAGATCCAGGACAATCCAAGGGACTCATGACAGAAAAAGCTTATCCACTGCCATTAAAGGAACTGACAAGAGTCTGATTACCTATTGAATCATGCCATTCTTCACTTTATTTCCTCCGTGTTTTTTCTCTGTGTAAGCAATGTGTGTCTTGTTTCACAACATGACAAACAGGGAAATATGTATTGTACGATATCACATGTGCCACCCATATCACATTCCCTGCTATCTTGGGGAAGGTGGGAGGGAGGGAGAGAATATGGATTGCAAAATGTCAGAAAATGATTATTGAAGATTGTATTCATGTAATCTGGGGAAAATATTTAAAAAAAGATTTTGAGCTCCTTGGGAGCAGGCAATCTTTTTTGCCTTGCTTTGCATCCTAGTTACTAAGCATAGTGCCTAGTACATAGTAAGTGCTTAATAAATGCCTTTTGATCTTCAATTTCTAAGCTACTGCAATAAGCAAGGAGAGTATTCACTGTATAGAAGAATGTTGTTAGACTGAATCATTTTGTTGAATATTTAGAAAGGTATATATAGAGCAGAAAATTTAGGATATATATTGAGGATATATAGAATATTTAGAATTGTATACATGAAGCAGAACATTTAGGATAAAAATTGAGAATATTTAGGAATGAACATAGAGTAGAAAATCTAGGATATATATTGAGAATATTTAGAAATGTATACATAGAGCATGTGGGAGATGGAGCAATTAATGCTAGGCATCCATCCAGAAGCCACCAGATCGTTATAACATAGTGTTCATTAGAGTTTCTCTTTGGTAAATAATATTGCTCTGTGGATATAATCAAAGGGTGCAGTTTGACATATGGACGAAGAAATCGGGATTGAAAGAGACAGAGGGGACCCAGACTAGTAAAGTCTGACAATGATTAGGTGACCTTTGATCCATATAAGGACTTCCATCCTCAATTTCATAACCCACTCAGGAGGCCCCCTTCGCCACTCGAGAATCCCTTGTATCCTTCAAATGCAGCTCAAGCACCACATTCGACACGGGGTTCTATCTGATCCACCTTACTGTAAATACTTCTTACAACAATTTTTTTGGTTCTTCAGTCATTTTCAGTCATGTTTGGTTATTTGTGGGGGTTTTCTTGGCAAAGACATTAGAGTATTTCGCAATTTCCTTCTCCAGCTTATTTGACAGATGAGGCAACCGAGGCAAACAGGGTTAAGTGATTTGTCCAGGATCACCCAACTCGTAAGTGCCTGACACTGAATTTGAATTCAGGTCTTCCTGATTCCAAGCCTGCTATTCTATCCATCATACCACCTCACTGTCCTAATTACTTTGTAGTTGTTTTGTATATAGGTATTTTGTACATATTTATGTAATGGGTTTTAGTCCTGGGAGTATGAGAGTTAGATGGGTTTGCTTCTGGAAATGAGGAACCCAGGGTTTCTACTTCAGACCATATGCAACCCTTTTTATGACTTTTCTTGGTTTATTTACTTTGTGATAAAGAAACAGACTTTTGAATGACTGAGCTGGACAAACTTGAGGTGGATTTAGTCAAAGCAAGCCTCTCACTCTTTTCCCTGCTTCATTTTGCTCACAAGAGAAGGCAAGGACTGACATAAAGAAAGACTTAGCACCAGTGGTTTACTCTTCCCACCTTGGTTGGCGTGAAGCCATAACTACATGGGCTGCTATTGCTTCTGACCTTCTTTGTTTCTATTTTTTCCCCTCCCTTAGGCAGAACACTTTGGAACTGGAACAGGCTAGGTTAGAACCTTGTGAACCCTGAAAAGTCCAAAGAGCAAGGTAGACAAGGTTCAGGGATGAAAGCCTGTGACAGAACGAGGCAAGCTGATGCACACAACCAAGAGGGATCAGCTTGTCCATCAGTGAGGCTGCGTTTAGAAGTGAACTGAGGAGGGACGGATTCTTTGAGGTGACTCCTTTAAGTTGGATCCCAGACTCTACAAGGACCCAAGTGGTACAGTAGAGAATGTGTGTCTACACACTGAAGGTAAATGCTTGTTCTGTTCATTGGTAAAATGATATGGAGACACGAATTACTGGTGATTTTTATTGGAAAGACCAGGAGCTTCAGTTGACAGCATTAGACAGATTCCCGCATCCCCTAAAGGCTACCCATAGGACCCTGACAGGAAATTTTAATTTTATCCTCTGCAGGGGCAGCTGGGTGGCTCAGTGGATTGAGAGCCAGACCTAGAGATGGGAGGTTCTGGATTCAAATGTGGCCTCAGACACTTCCTAGCTGTGTGATCCTGAGCAAGTCACTTAATCCCCATTGCCTAGCCTTTGCTGCTCTTCTGCCTTGGAATCAATATACAATACTGATTCTAAGATAGAAGGTAAAGGTTTTAAAAATAATGCATTACACATACCTTGCACCTTCAGTTATCATCACAGACTGGTCCAAGTTCAAACAACGTCAGGGAAATGAATAACAGATCTAGCTATGCCATTCCTCTACTCAAGACCTTTCAGTGGCTACTGAATTGATTAAAAAAAAAAAAAACGAAAACAAGTTCTTAGCTTGGCATTTAAAGATCTTTACATTCAAACTAATAAGATAATTTTATGTCCTTAGATGCCTTGTTTTTAAGTGCTTAAGATAGTCATTAAGAAAAGTTCAGTTTCCAATGAATCGAGAGCCAGGCTCAGAGATGGGATGTCCTGGGTTCAGATTTAGCCTCAGACCCTTCCTAGCTGTATGATCCTAGGCAAGTCACTTAATCTCTATTGCCTAGCCTTTACCATTCTGCTGTCTTGGAACCAATACTTTATATTGTTTCTAAGATGGGAGGTATGGGTTTAAAAAAAATCTTACCCTCTGGGGACTTGTCATGTTATTGAACGTGGGAGTTGGATAAGGATCCTTAGAACTTATATAGGCTACATTTATTTATGTGCATATTGTTTCCTCTGATATAACATAAACTCCCTAAAAATTCAGATAGTTAAATGTTCTTTTAAAATTATTTATTTATTTAATTCAGATATCTCTAATTATTTATTTAAATAAATAAAAATTTATTTAATTAATTTAGAATATTTTCCCATGGTTCCATGATTTATATTCTTTCCTTCCCCTTCTCCCTCCCCACTCCTAGAACTGATGAATAATTCCACTGGGTTTTACATGTATCATTGTTCAAAACCTATTTCCATATTATTAATATTTCCAATAGAGTGATCATTTAGTCTACATCCCCAATCATACCTCCATCAAACCATGTGATCAATCATATGTTTATGTTCTTTATTTCTACTTCCACAGTTCTTTCTCTGGATGTGGATAGTATTCTTTCTCATAAGTCTCTCAGAATTGTCCTGGGTCATTGCATTGCTGCTAGTAGAGAAGTCCATTACATTCTATTTTACCACAGTGTATCTGTCTCTGTAATGTTCTCCTGGTTCTGCTCCTTTCACTCTTCATCAATTCCTGGAGGTCATTCCAGTTCACATGGAATTCCTCCAGTTCATCATTCCTTTCAGCACAATATTCCATCACCATTAGATACCACGATTTGTTCAGCCATTCCCCAATTGATGGATACTCCTTCATTTTCCAGTTTTTTGCCACCACAAAGAATGCAGCTATAAATATTTTTGTACATGTATTTTTCCCTATTATCTCTTTGGGTTACAAACCCAGCAGTGGATCAAAGGGCAGGCAGACTGTTTCATTTTTGCCTTGGTAATCTCAGTGCCTAGCAAAATTAGATGTTCTAATAAATGCTTGTTGATTGACTAGAATGTTTTCCCCAAGCATAATGGGAAAAATACCTTGTCGTGAATTGTTTAAATTATTTGATAGATTTCATTCAAATGCCAGTTTGGGTAAGGTTTTCCTTAGGGTCCTATCACCACTGGATAAACTGACTATTGAGTTTCTGGAAGAAGCTTGATTGAGACATTAGCTCCTAGAATGAAGTGTCAGGGGCTAAGAATCTTGCCTGGCAACTTTCAGAGAGATATCAGCTACCTTAATTTTCTGATAAGAAATTTTCATTAATCAAAATATAATTGTTATCCATAGGACATTTTTGACATGTCTACATAGTACTTTGAGAGTCAGTGAGTCAGTGAATAAACATTTATTAAGTGTTTTCTATGTATGAGGCACTGGGTTAAGTGCTGGGATATAAAGAAACACAAAAGACAGCCCCTGCCATCAAGGAGCTCACAATCGACTAGAGAAGACAACATATAAACAAATAAGCATAAATAAAGTACACACAGGATTAATAAGAAATAATCAACAGAAGGAAGCACTTGAATTAAGAGGGGTTGGGAAAAGCTTTCTATAGAAGGTGGGTTTTTAGGGGGCACTTAAAGGAAGATTGGGAAGCAAGGAGGTAGAGATGAAGAGGGGGATAATTCAGGGCATGTGGCACAGTGAATGAATATGTCCAGATCCAAGAAAATTGTCTTGTTCCAGGAAGAGCCAGGAAATCAGTGTTACCGGTTTGAAGAGTACATGTTGGGTATAAAAAGTATGGCATCATGGTATGTATAATTCTTTGAGTATTAGATTGACTTCTAATGTTTGATTTCCATGTGACCTCTGGAAAGTTACAACTTTTGGCTTTAGTTTCTACATCTATTAGTTTCAATGAGGTTATCCTCTATTTATTAACACTCTTACCTTCTGTCTTAGTGTCAGTTCTAAGAAAGGAGTGCTAAGGGCTGGGCAGTTGGAGTTAAGTGACTTGCCTAGGGTCACACAGTTAAGAAGTGTCTGAGGCCAGATTTGAACCCAGGATGTTCTGTTTCTAGGCCTGGTGCTCTATCCATTGTACTACCTAGTTGCTGCATCTTTGACTCGGTTTAGCTCAAAACCCTATCTTTGACTTCAAAGCTGCCTTCCAGAATTAAAATTCTATTATAAAATGCATGTTTATTAAAAGATATGTAAAAATACATGTATATGTTAATTATTCGCCATGTTTTGCACTGTAAGTTTGTTGGTTGCTGTGTACCTTTGGAGGTCACTGGAAGTTAAATTTAATTTATTCAATTCAACAAGCTTTTAAGAAATATTTAGTATGTGCTAAGGTTTAATTGTTAGGGTCTGAGGATACAAAGGCAAGAAACAAAAACCATTCTGCCCTCAAGAGGCATGTATTCTAATGGGGACTCTAAAGAACTAACTTTTGCCTCAACCCAAATGTTGTTTTACTTGGGGTAGCTAGGTAATGAATGCAGTGGATAGATTGCTGTCCCTGGAATACCCGAATTCAAAACTGACCTCGAACACTTACTAGTTGTGTAACCCTAGGCAAGCCATTAACTCTTATTTGCCTCAGTTTCCTCATCTGTAAAATGAGCCAGAGAAGGAAATTTCAAACCAGGATTAGGGTCTTTGCCAAGAAAACCTCAAATGGGGTTGTGAAGAGTTGGAAATGGCTGAACAACAAAACAAAACACAACCCCTTCTACCCCTCCAATAGTTTTCTAATTTGTTCATCATGGATAGGGGCAAATGAAATCAGACTGCTGGCTGTGAAGTAGCACTGTGTAGACTGAACCTTCTTTAGGAGCTATATACTTGAGAAATCAAGTGATAGCAGGAACTAATTTTTTCTTTTTCTTCCCTTGGAGAACCTAAGCTCAAAAATAAAATTTTCTTGCCTAGTCACCTATCCCCAAATTAGGCTGTTCACTTCCCCCCACCATCTCTCAGTAGCTGCCTTCCCACCCCCACCTCACCCCCCATCCTACTTACGGGAACTATTTTTCCAGCAGATGCCTGGGTAACGCTCCCTAGCAACCAGGCATTTCTGGATTTTAGCAGCACTGGTAAGCTGTTTGAAGAAACTCATGTTGATCTCCTTGTTAATGTGAGGGAGGGTTTATGTATCTCAGGTTTCCCAACTAAGGCTGAGAAATAACCAAGCCAAAAGCCCAAATTTAAAAAACAAGTCTCACAATCCTCTTACTGCTTCTCCTTAGTGGCAAAATATAGTTCATTGAGTGCACATATATAATGGTCAAACATGGAAAGAATTGTTCAGTCAGTCAGTAAGCATTTATTAGGCACTCACTGTGTGTCAGTCATTATGCCATGCTTTGGAAACAGAAAGGCAAAAACAATTTCTGTGTCACAATGCTCAGATTCTAGCAGGGAAGACAATGTATAAAAAACTAGAGTACAGATGAGATATACAGAGTAAAAAGGAGGGTTATTTGAGAGGTGAGAGCATTAATGATTGGGGTTTGAGGAGTAAGGACAAAGGTTTCCTATAGAGAGTGGGATTTGTACCAAGTTTTTGAAAAAGGCCACAGAAGGCAGAAATGAGGAGCGTGAGCATTTCAGGTGTTGGGAATAGAGTGCAAAGTCATTTATTTTACACTATCTCTTGAACATAATGCTGGGGATTTTGGATTCCAGATTATATCTTGAGGGAGAGGAATTTCTGCACATTCTTTCCACTATCTTTTTAGGCTAAGAGTCTCTCCTCCCAGGGAATCTATGCCAACAGATTTCATCTTGGGGCAGTCACATGCACTGAGACAATTACCCATCTGACCATGTTAAGAGGGGAGAAAACTCCTGATCGATACTCTGTATGGTGGAGTACTTTTTCTAAATGTTTATTTTCCCCCAGATTACATGTAGATATAACTTTAAATAATCATTTTCTGGCATTTTGCAATCTATATTTTCTTCCTCCCTCCTACTCTTGCTCCCTCCCCAAGATGGCAGGTTATATGGTATAAAGTATAAATGTGTTATCATATAATACATATTTCCATGTTCATTGTGTTGTGAAAGAAGACACATATTCCTTACACTAGATAAAAAATCATGGAGGAAATAAAGTGAAGAATGGCATGCTTCAATCTTTACTCAGACTCTGTAAGTTCCTTCTTTGGTGGTAAATAGCCTTTTTCATTATGATTCCCTTGGAATTGTACTGATCCTTGCATTGCTGATAATAGTTAAGCCATTCACAGTTCATCAATGCAAGGTACTTTCAAAGGTCTCAGAAGAGGTTGACAAAGTGCTTTCATGATCTTTACATCTTATTTGATCCTGTAGGCACTATTTTATTTTTATCTTTGTGTCTCCAGCATCTAACAGTTTCTTTCACATAGAAGATACCTCATAAATATTTGTGGACTGATCAATTTGATTTTATCTCTCTGGCTCTGAGTTTCCTCAGCTATAAAATTAAGAAGTTGAGCTAGAGGAGCATTAAGATCTTGTATAACTCCAAATCTATAATCTGTTGAATAAATCAGGGAAGAATGATTTATATAGCTTGTCATTTGGAACAAGTATGGCTATGATTTTTGGGAAGCCTGTTGTCTGGCTGAGGTTACTGCTTGGTGAAAGTTACTGGCTATAGTTGGTAGAATCTTCCATTTGCAACAGAGGGAGATTATTTCATTGAAAGAGAAGGGGTATAAAAAGGTGATCTCAGTAGAGGGCAGACAACACCAGCTGGATCCCTTTTGTGCTAGCAGAAGCACAGGGATTAGAAGTGATGTGGATCTTTGAAGCAGAGTAAGAGAATCTAGGCAGACTCTAGGGTCCTAAGAGAGGATGCATTAAGAATAGTGTGGAAAAATTGGGACACTAATGCATTATTGGTGGAGTTGTGAACTGACCCACCTTTTCTGGAGGTCCATTTGGAACTATGGCCAAAGAGTTATTAAACCATGTATACTCTTTGATACAGTAATGCCACTGTTAGGTCTGTAACCCAAAGAGATGGAAAAAAAAGGAAAAGGACCTATTTGTACAAAAATATTTAGAGCAACTCTTTTTGTGGTGGTGAAGAATGGATGCCCATCAACTAGAGACTGGCTGAACAAGTTTGGTATATAATTGTGATGGGATACTAATGTACTATAAGAAATGATGAGCAATGAATTCAGAAAAATCTGGAAAGACCTATATGAATGATGCAGAATGAAGCGAGAAGAATTAGGATAACATTGTGAATAATAGCAATACTGCACAGTGAACATCTCTGAATGACTTAGCTATTCTCGGTAATACAGTGATCCAAGACAATTCTGAAGGACTTACGACAAAGAATGCTGTTCATACCTACAGAGATAAAACTGATGCAGCTTAAATGCAAATTGAAGTGTGCTATTTTTCACTGTATTTTATTTGTGTGTGTGTGTTTTATTTTTGATTTCCATTTATTTAGTTGATTTTGGACTTTGGTTTTATATGGGTATTTTCTTACAATATGACCAATATGGAAATATATTTTGCATGAACATGCATATATAACCCAGATCAAATTGCTTACCCCCATAAGGAGGGGAGAGAGGAAAACAATTTGGATCTTATAATTTTGGAAAATGCATGTAAAAATTGTTATTACACTTAATTGGGAAAATAAAATATTAAAAAGAAGAACAAAAGTTGAAATGGAAGCTATGAAGATTGCTGCAGGGGGCAGTGAAGGGAGGCATTTGGGAAACTACTGAACAACACAGTAGCCATACTGTCAGGGATGCAGCTGGAACTGTGGGAGGCAGTCACACCCGGCCCTAGAAAAGAGGGAAGCATAGACACAATGTACCAACAAAAATGAGCCTTTACTAAAGCAGCTGAGCTGTCTCTTCTCCTGGGTACTTCCTGGGGGGACTAGGACTGTGTTGAAAAGTCTCATCACGCCCAACATTTGTGAAGACAATAATAACTCCCTCTCCAAAGGTTCCTTTTGCTTTCCCCCACCCCCATTTTCAACTTAATCCACCAACTCCCTACATCATGAAGCTGAGGGAAGCTGTGACAAAAGTCTGGCAAGGCACATGGGATGAATGAATGACAACAGGCTACCGAGAGGATCTCTTCTGTAGTGAATTAAAGTGGTGCAACAAGAAGGCTTTAAGGGTTCAAGCAAATCCTCTTGGTCAGTACTTTGTGTAGGAATGCAAGAGTCTAGTGGAATCTCAAAGTATGAATCCTTGGGTTCCCTCCAGAACCTTTCAGGAGTCCATGAGGTCAAAATTATTTTCATAATAATACTTGTTATTCAGTCATATCTCGTTCTTTCTGATTCCATGGACCATACTGTTCATGAGGTCTTTGGGGCAAAGATACTGGAATAGTTTGCCATCTCCTTTTCCAGTGGATTAAGACAAACAGGAGTTAAAGGACTTGCTCAAGATCAGAATATCTGAGGCTGAATTTGAACTCAATTCTTCCTGACTCCAGGTCCTGTGTTCTATTATCCACTGAGCTATCTAGCTGCCTCTTCATAAAAAGACTAAAACAATTTAATTTCTAATACTATACATATCTATCAATATTTGTAGATATTAGATATCAATATTGATATATATGGCATTAGAAATTAAATTAAAATTATATAATATTATCATATTATTATTTATAAAACACATGTATAAATATATAAAATAAAATATAAATTATATATTATAAATACTATATATAAATTATATAAATAAAATATAAAGCTTAGTAAATAAAGTAATAAATAAGATAATAAATATAAAAAGTAAATAAATACATAAAAACCTGGGGACTGCTGCCCTAGTCTAAACAAAAAGTTTGGAGGCTAGAAGGAGAGAGTAAATCAGCAAGTAGCTAGTTTTTGACTGCAGCCAAATCAATAGGAACTCTTTGTGAAGGGTGAGGGATAAACCTCTGATTACTAAGCAGTCTTTTTGGCTATGTCTACACAAATTGATCATTATTACATCAGTCACTTCAGCTTTGAATGGGAAAGGGCAGCAAGACAGCCATTAAGGGACAGGAGCCTAGGACAAGACGCAGGATGGCATGCTCAGAGGAGAGATCTATCTGGAATCAGGAGAGGCTATCAAGAAGGGGGCACTCAACAGCATTGAATGTTCAGAGGAAAAGATGGAATGGGATGATATCAAGAGTAAAAGTAGAGAGATTGGCTTTAGCAAGGAGTATGATGAGGTCAAAGAAGATGGAAGACTAAAAAAAGGTTATTAGATATGGCAATTAGGAGACCATTGGCAGCTTTTAAGAGCTATTTCTATAAAGCAATAGAGATAAAAGCCTTAATCTTAACAATGAAGCATGCTGCTATATGTGTGTGTTTGGAAGGGTATGTAGAGGAGAGAAAGAAAAATCTGGAATTATTGCTATAGGAAATGAGATAAAGAACTAGTAAAAATGGAGCAGAAACAATATTGAGTGACAGGAAAGCCTCTGCTGACATTATTTGTCATGGATTCATAATGGGTGAAATCAGTCTCTTTTAATGGATTTTTTCAATGATCCTGAGTAGACTTAAAGCAGAGAAGATGGATCGTAGGGATTGATTCTAGGATTCGCAGACCAGGGATGGTGACCGTCCAGGTAGAAAAGGCCTTTTAGAGCTATAGCTATTGAAACATTAATCTGGCAAACTATGATTTCAAGGCTAGGCAGGAAGACAAGTGAAACTATTATAGAGAATATAGATTTAAAGAATAGGAAAGGGTCAATGGACACAAGCTACAATGAGTGTGAAGAATGAGATTAATATGAGTGAAAGAGGAGAAGATAACAGGAGATGATAGCTAGAGGATGGAATTTCTAGGATCAATATCTTGCAACCTGTCTAGTTCCAAGTTGTCAAAGGGTCTAAGGTATGACCATGTAGATATATGGTTAAAATGGGGGGAGAATGAGGTCACTTGAGTGGAAGATAAAGAATTGTGCAATCAACTTGTTAATTAGGAGAGATGCAATGCAGAAAGAGTCAATTAGAGCGACTGATAAATATCCATGAGTACATTACCAGACTTAAAGGAATTCTACTATTAGCCTTATCTGATTTACTCATGATCAATGTATTCAAAGATACTTGAGGTTTATTTAATCTATATTGTACAACTGTAAAAGGCCCTACTTCCATATAAACTTTATCATTTCTAATAGCTATTTGCAATATAAAAATGGCTTTTTGCCTGAATAGAAATGGTGACTTGGTTTGTACTTACATGTGTGCCTTAATTTCCCTGATTTGAGCCAAAGAGGGGACCTGGGATGACAAAAGGTGCAAGTATATATTTGTGATTATGTTCATTAAATTTTGTGGTGTGTGATCACAAAAGAGCTAGGTCAACTAATAGTGTATGGCTTTGTCAATATTCCTTTAAATTCCAAACTTGACTGACATAGTTAGGAGGCTATCATATGTATACTGGATTCCCTGAGGATAAGATCAGCAGACAGGACAGAGAGAAAAGCTATTAGGTAGGAGCATGACTTGGAAGTTGGTGGATAAGAGCAACAAGGATGAAAAAGGATAGGTATAAGTGAATTGCATTGATTTTGTGGAAGAAATGATTACTGAGAGATGGAGATAAAGGAATGGTCTGGAAGGCACCAATGGGAAAATTGATTATTACTATCAAAACTTTTAGCATTTTGAGCCAGGGGGAGTGAAAGGAGTGGCCTGTAATGAAAAGGAGTGGAGGAGGGGGTAATGGTGCAGCTGGGTAGCTAAGTGGATTGAGAATCAAGTCTAGAGACAGGAGGTCGTAGGTTCAAATCTGACCTCAGACACTTCCTAGCTGTGTGTCTCTGAACCAGTTACTTTACTCCATTGCCTAGCCCTTACCACTTTTCTGCCTTAGAACCATTACATAGTATTGATTCTAAGATGGAAAGTAATAATTAAAAAGAATTAAAAGGAATGGCTGAAAGAGACATGATTTACTTAGGGATAAAGAGCATTGATTAAATAGTCCTAGTATCTATTGGAGTTTGTTGATAAGAGAATAGAAGCCTTAAAGGGCACAGTGATTAAACTGAGTGGCATAGAGGAGTACGGCTTATCTAATTGTTGATAAATGAACATTTGGAGAAATTAAGGCTCTAAAGAAGCAAATGTATTTGTAGATCTGAATATAAACTGCACTTCTCCATCTCTATATCAGGTTTGTATAAAACCTGAACTGAGATAGATACTGGACCCGTGGCTATACCAGAATGGAGATTTCCATGTGAGGAAACTTGTTTACCAATGTAATCAGTGCCTTCTTGGCAAATCTTTATCTTAGAGGCGCTCAGAGCACTAAAGGTTAGGTGACTTGCCAAGGATCATACATCAAGTTTAAGTCCGAGGAGGGACAGGAATGCAGGTCTTCTGGGCTCGGAGGCCAGCTTTTTATACATTAAGTCACACTGCTTTTTGGCTGAGTGCATTTTCTATGGCTGGTAGTTTATTTGTCTGTTTCTGTCTCCCCTCATATATTCCTTTGAATGAAATTCCATTTTAGGGAGAGATCTGTATCCAAGGGTGGACTATATTCAGACCATATAATGATGATGATGATGATGATGATGATGATGATGATGATGATGATAATAATAATGATAATAATAATAAACTGATAATAGTTAATTTAAAGCAAATTTTTTTTGGCCTAGTATAAGTTACATGGCTCTTTGTAACCATTTGGAATTCTCTATCTCCAGGGAAGGGACAGCTCCTAAAGCAGGAAAGCAAGTTTTCTCACCTTACCCTGCTAATGTGGTTCACTCTAGATCCCAAAGGCTGACCTCCAGGTTAGAATCTGGGCTCGCTTTGTCCTATCAACCCAGTTATTTTCTCCTGTGCCTGGGGACCATCGGCTGCTATTGGGCTGTGCTGAATCTCAATGACCTAGAAGTGAAAGGCTTCAAATACCAAAACCAACCTTCAGAATGACCCATTCTCTTCAGAGACCTCACACTTTTCCTTCCTCTAATGCAGAATATTATAAAGGGGACAATAGGAAATGTTGCCCATATGTAACTGTTTCAAAGAGATCCCATAGTAAAATGATTTTCCATAGGTGTCATGAGAACTGATTTCCAAAAACCCAATATGCTAAAAATTTAGAACTGCTTATATATGTTTGTTCAAGGTTTCTTGTAGGCAAGTAGTGATAGGGAAATATGTGATTTGGTGATAGGAAGAGGAATGAGGGGAGAGGTGAAGGTGATCCATGCATCTCAAAGCACTAAGTCAGTTGTTTTGTTTCCCTTTGATTTGACCAGACATCAGTGGCATATGGAATCATAGGTTTAGAGCTGGAAGTACCTCAGGGATCATTAAGTCCAACCTCCTCATTTTATAGGTGAAGAACTGTGGCAGATAGTGGTGAAGTGGCTTGCTGAAAGTCTTACAGATAGTAAGTGGCAGAGCTGGGATTTGAATCCAGGTTCAATGATTACTTTTCTTCAGAGGAAATCGGATGGATCTTGTCTAATATAAAATCATGTAGGCAGCTAAGTGGTGCTATGGATAAAGTACCTGGACTGAGGTCAGGAAGGCTTATCTTTATGAGTTCAACTCCAGCCTCAGACACTACTAGTTGTGAGACCCTGGAATAGTCACTTAACCTTGTTTGCTTCAGTTTCCTCATCTGTAAAATGACCTGGGGAAGGAAATGACAAAACTGTTCCAATTTTTCTGTCAGATGAGGTCATGAAGAATCAGACATGACTGAACGACATCAAATTGTTTACTGTTATTTTGTTTTAAGTTATTTGGAAATAGATTTGTAATCATTCTGCCACATTCCCATTAGTTTTCAGGATGTAAATGTTATTCCTATTGACTACTGTAATTTCCATGGTTACTTAAAAAAAGAGGAACTGTGCTGTTTCCTTTCAATCTTCTCCTTGTCCAAATTCTTTAAAATATTTTGTGTCTTGACAATGATTTTAGTTAGATCTTTTATCATTCTGAGATTTAAACTATCCTGACCTTTTGATTTGAACAAAGAAAAATCTCATTTACTTGAATTCCATTAACTTGGATTTTATAATAATGTAGGCTAGGTTTATACTGTCTATGAAAAATATTTTTAATACATTAATTTATATTAATACTTTAAATGATTTATTAATGACATGAATAAATTGGTTAGTGTTTACAAGATTTCAGGGAGTATGTTTAGTTTTTTTTGGAAGGATTTAATATATTTTGAATTTTAGAAAAAATTTCCATGGTTACATTATTCATGTTTTTACTTTCTCCTTCACCCCTCTTTCACTCCCCTCCCCCAAAGCCAAAGCACATTTTCACTGGTTTTATATGTTTAGTTTTTTAAGGCAACAAACACTCTCAAATAGTTTTGGTGAATAATCACAATATTTTTCTTTTTTTCTAATACCCATTGCTGACTCCATCTTCATGTAGGCCTTTATCATTTCATGCCTGGATTATTGTAGTATCCTCTTAGCTTTTCTTCCTGGCTCCAAGTTTGTCTTCATTAAAATTCTTTCTAAATACTGCCTACTCTTTCTAAAATTTCATTTTTTCACTTTTTGTTTTTGTTCAGTTGTTTTAGGTCTGTCTGGCTCTTTGTGACTCTTTTTGGGGTTTTCTTGGCAAAGATACTGGAGTGGTTTGTCATTTCCTTCTCCAGCTCCTTTGACAGATGAGGAAACTGAGGCAAGTAAGATTATTTGCCCAAGGTTACACAGCTAGTAAGTGTCTGAGGCTGAATTTGAACTAAGGTCTTCCTGACTCCACTGTGTCACCTCGATGCCTCAGCTACCACCTCCTTCCTTTAGAAGATCATAAACTTCTTGAGGGCAAGGTCTAGGTATGACACAGTTTTGCACCTCTGGCTGTCCCTAACTCAGTAACTCTGGACACTGTACTTCTTTATCAGATGTTTGGCGAATGAATAAATGAATGCAAGGAGTCAGCCTCCTCTAGTGTCTTACTTATTGTCCTGAGATTAAAATGCAGACTCCTTAAATTAGATTTCAAGGCCCTCTACAGTTTGGCTTTATCCTATTCAACATCTCCTTCTATTATTCCACCATAGAAATAGAATCTTCTTATATCTAAACCAGTTTTAATACTCACACCCATATTTGTGTTGTTCACTCAACCCAAAATGTCCTCCTCACTTCAACAAAATCGAGCCAGTATTGAATCCAATCTTACTTCCTTTCTGATTTACTCTGGCTCACACTCATTTCCCTCTTCTCTGGGTTCTCCTAGCAGTCATTACCTGTATGACCCATTTACCATGCAACTGAACTATGGAGCTGTCTTCTTGTTTTATAGCTTCAATGTTTTATGTATGTCTTTTTTGCAAATCTAGGTTAGAAGCTCCCACTGAAGAGGAACCATGTTTTTACACCTTTTACATTTATAGTTCTTGACATAGTGGTTTCCCCCCCATTTTTTTAAACCCTTCCCTTCTACTTAGAATTCATACTATCATTTCCAAGTTAGAAGAGCAGTAAGGGCTAGGCATTTGGGGCTAAGTGATTTGCCCAGGGTCACAGTTTGGAAATTCCAGATTTGAACCCAGCTCTCTCTGATTCCAGGCTTGCCTCTCTATCCATGGTACTACCTAGTTGCCCCACTTGACAGTATTTTGCATATAGTAAATGCTCATTAAATACTTATGAAATTTAATTTGAGTAAATTGTTAGGGGAGGCACTGGGTGATAGTGACTCAAGAACCTTCTTGGAAGCAAGGGGGAGCTGGCTTCAAGTTCTGCCTCCTCTGACTCCTGCTGACCAGGGCCGATCGCCTAACTGCTCTGTTTGCAAGGCACCTTGAAGACTATTATATGTTTCAGAAAAGATATTGACTTGCATTTGCAAAGAATTTCTTCAACATTGAATTCCTTATATCAAGGAAAGTATAGGTCCAGTCCCTATTCCCACTATTTTTAAAAAAGCATCTCCTCTTAAGACTTCTGTAAATATTTTTGTTGGGGTGGCTAGGTGGCACAGTGGTTAGAGTGCTGGGCTAGAAGTCAGGAAGACTTGTCCTCAAATCCAACCTCAGACCCTTACTAGCTGTGTGACCCTGAGTAAGTCCCTTAACTCTTTTTATTTCAGTTTCCTCATCTGGAAAATGAGCTGGAGAAGGAAATGACAAGCCACTTCAGTGTCTCTGCCAAGAAAACCCCAAATGGGGTCATGAAGAATCAGACCCAACTGAAAACAACTGAACTGAATATTTTATGGATAGTTATTGTGTCCTTGGTATAAAAATAATGCAGTTATTTCTTTATATACATAGGCCTCAGGGAGACTTTCACTAATTCCTACTGATCTTTACTCACACCTCCATCCACAAGTATTTCACTGTACTGAATCTTGCTGCCTGAGGTAAGGAAAGTGGATTTGGAATTGGGGGAACCTGGATTCAAATCATAGTTGTGACAATAATAATGAGCTTCTCATGAGCAGAGATTGTCTTTTGCCTTTCTTTGTATCTGTAGAACATAGTAGGAACTGAATGTGTTTTTTTTTTCACGAATTACAGTATAGATTTTGATTGTTTAAAAGGTTCAGAAAACTTTTTTTTCTCACAACCCTGTGAGAATTGTTATTATTCATAATTTTATCATGCTATTAGGTTCACAGAGCACATTCCTTACAATGATTGGTTGGTTGTTGTCCTTCATACTCAAAGAGGACCAAAATATTATTATATCAAGAACAACATACAATGTGTCCAACTGTGGCTCACGAGACCAATATAAGCTGAAAAACTCAACCATAACTCAAACACAAATAACGCAGTAACACTAGGAAGGTGGTAACACAAATATAACATTGTTGTGTTTTTTTATTATTATTATTATTATTATTATTATTATTATCATCCCCATTTTATAGATTAGGAAACTGAGTCTCAGAGAGTTGAAGTGACTCACTCACTGATACCTGATTAATAAAGTGACAGTGCTGGAATTCAAACCCAGGTCTTTTTCTGGTTCCAAATCCAGTGCTTTTTATATTATACAGTACTGTAAAGCTAGCAAACCATTTGAATTCTGTGACTTTGGTTTCCTCATCTATAAAATGGGTGTTATATTTGTGTTACCAACCTCATAGTGTTACTGTGTTATTATTTGTGTTTGAGCTATGGTTGAGTTTTTTCAGCTTATATTAGTCTCGTCAGCCAAAGTTGGACACATTGTATGTTGTTCTTGATGTAGTGATATTTTGGTCCTCTTTAAGTATGAAGGACAACAACCAACCAATCATTGTAAGGAATGTGCTCTGTGAACCTTACAGCATGATAAAATTATGAATAATAACAATGTTAAGAATTGTCATCATCATAATATTCAGAAGTTTACTATCTTTCATAGTGAATCCCTGTGCTACAAACCTAGATCTCAAACTATCCTTGAAGACTTTCCAATGAATTGTGTTGGAAGCAGTTTATTATCACAGACCAACCCGTCATTCCAAATCAACTGGACATAATATTGGTACAAAAAGACTTAATGACAACGTTTTAAATAGATACTATACTCAGTATTCAAAGTCTTCATGCTACATGGAACAAAAAGAATCCACAATGCAGAGACCTAGAAGAGGAAGTCCAAATCATATGGGAACAGGAAGAAGTTATCTCCATTATCTGCCTCATAATCCTATTTGCTACTGGAATTGTTCCAAAGTTACTCTCAGTAAAACTACAAAAGACAAGTTTATATCCCAATACCTTTATTTTGTTATAAAGAAGCAGTTATTTTACCAACTTGTGCAATAATTGGTAGAACATTAAGCATAAATGAATAATAGTAAGATAGTGATATCCCAGAATTATTTCCATCTAAATAATGAGAAGATAACAACAATAGTACTATTATTTAATTTTATGAAAATGTACTAAATAATAGGGATGGTTAGGTGTTATGTAGAAATGGATGCATGATGTCAAAGCAGGGTTTCAGTATGTGAAACAGGATTTTTTATGATGTAATGATAATATCAAGATATAAAATATTGATCCTGGTCAGGGCAATGATAGGAGAGGTATAGCAATATTTCTAGCTTAACTAAGCTTTCAGTTAGTTCTCCCCTATACTAAGAATGCCTTTAAGCACTCATCTCAATTTGTTATTCCTATTTCCAATTTACTTTTTGATTAAAGTTTGACATTAAAAGGAAGTGACCATCAAAATTTTTTTCCTGTTTGGGCACATTTATTTATAGAAAGAAAAATTTGAGATTATGATACAAAATTAGGTCATTGCAACTAGAAACAACATAAAATTTATTCTTTTTAACATTTTGTTTTTCTTGCTATTGTTATTTTATTATTATTATTTCTATTAAATTTTTTATTTAAAATTTTTTTTTCCATGATTACATGATTCATGAATGCTCTCTCCCCTGATCCCTCCCCACTTCCGGAGTTGACAAGCAATTCTACTGGGTTATACATATATATATCTATATATATATATATTATCACTAGAACCCATTTCCATATTATTCATTTTTGTAAAAGAGTAATCCTTTAAAACCAAAACCCCAAATCAAATACCTAAATCACGTTTTCTTCTGGATTTCTGCTCCCACAGTTCTTTCTCTAGAAGTGGATAGCATTCTTTCTCATAAATCCCATAGAATTGTCCTAGATCATTGCATTGCTATTAGTAGCAAAGTCAATTACCTTTGGTTGTCCCACAATGTTATAGTTTCTGTGTATATTGCTCTCTTGGTTCTGCTTATTTCACTCTGTATCAGTTCATGGAGGTCTTTAGCAGTTCATCATTTTTTATAGCACAATAGTATTCCATCACCATCATATACCATAATTTGTTCAGTCATTTCCCATTTGAGGGATGCTCCCTCATTTTCTAATTTTTTGCCACCACAAAAAGCACAGCTATAAATATTTTTCTATAAACAGATCCTTGCCCAGATTTTTTTTATCTCTGGGATATAAAACTAGAAGTGGTATTGCTGGATCAAAGGACATGCATTCTTTTAAAGCCCTTTGGGAATGATTGCAAATTGCCCTTCAGAATGGTTTGATCAATTCCCAACTTCACTAACAATGCATTAGTGTCCCAAATTTGTCACATCCCTTCCAATATTTATTATTTTTCCTTTACTGTCATATTGGTCACTCTGCTAGGTGTAAGCATCGACTTTTTTTTAAAAAATCTTTTATTTGCTTACCTTTGTCTAATAAATGATATTTCTCATTTTGAGTTTGCCCTTGGTCTGTTTAAGGATTCTGTTCTCTTTTCCTTTTAGTTTTCATAGTATCAATATACAATTTGATTATTGATAGTCCCTATTTTGTATAATTTTTATTATGTCATATATAATTATGTTTTACAATCCATTTACTCAATGCAACTGAAACAAAGGAAATTCTTCCTTTTGAGTGTGGGACAAGAATGAAAGAAATTCTCAAAAGAGAGAAGCTGCTTGCATCCATATTCTTGTTTTCTTTAAATAATGCTTTAAGGTTTGTGAAGTTTCATGAGACTTATTGTGGAAGAAATACCTGACTGGAAAACATAATGTCTAAAGGGAAGGCTCTAATATATATCAGAATATTGAACTAATTACTAACTGTCTTATATGACACATTTGGAAAAAAATAGGTCATGCCCTGCATTTTGGCATCCTTGGGAAAAAAGACTGTTCTTGATTGAGGAATTTAGGTTACACATAGAGAGAAACATTCTGACCATATGAGTTGTTAAACATTGCAAATGAGTTTCTGAGACAGGCTATTTGATCTTCTATCATAATGTTCCAGGGCAGGAGAGACAGCAATTGCCCATGAGAAAGAATCACAGAATCATTGAATTTCAGAGCTGAATAGAATCTTATCAGCTGTTTAGTTCAACACATATATAAAAAAGAATCTCTTCTATAGCCCACCTGATAGGTAGTCATCCACTTGTTGGAATTTGGAGAGGGAGAAGTAATGTTTCATCTTTGTGCCACAATAAAGGTCTTTGGTATTGATCGACCAAGATTATGATAGAGAGTTACACAATTTGGCTATAAAGCAAGAGTTTAAGAGGCTTTTCAGAAGGAAGTAGGAATGACGAAGAACAATCCTGAACTTGAACATTAATATTTTCTGATATAGCAAAAACACTGAAGCCTATTAGGCATAAAGGAGTCTGGAGAGGACTTGGTCCCAAGAATAAAGCACAGCAGAGAAATGACAGTAAGCACCTTGCAAGGTTTTATGCCTGACCCTTTTCTCTTTTCTTTCTGCATTCTCTCCTTCAGTAATTTCACTGATCTCACAGTCTTCATATATTCACATTTTACAGATTCATGTTTCCAACTGTAACCTCTCTCCTGATCACCAAACATGCATCTTCAGTTGAATTCTTGACATCTCAAATCAGATGTCTCACTGACATCTCTGATTCAAAAGTTTCAAGACAGAATTTGTCACTCTTGCTCTTGACTTTCTAAATGTAATTAGTCTCACCATTATACTCCTACCTAGCCTTAAAAATTTGGAGCCATCCTTGCTTCTTCTCCTTTAATCCTCAAACCTAAACTGTTACCGAGTTCTATTGATTCTTCTATGTTAATCAATCAATAATTTATTCAATTCAATCCAATAAACATTTATTAAGTATCTATTATGTGCCAAGTGCTGGGGTTATAAAAAGAGGAAAAATATAATTCCTGCTTTCAAGGAGCTTGCAATCTAATGGAGGAGACTTGTAAACAACTGTGCATATACATAACATATATGGATACTGTTATATTGAAACAAAACAAAACAGCATTCATGTTATATTGAAACTCTGGGAGCTGGGAGTCCACACTGTTGATTGATAGGTGGATTGGATTTCAGAATGTTTCCAGAGGCCATGAGGACAGGGGAGAAAGCGGTTGGCCGGGGGAGGGGGGCGGTATAAATACCCTGGCAGCCCGGCTTTTGGTGGCTGTCACTTCCTTTGGACCTGAGATCTGTGGATCCTGGTCTTTTGGGGATCGGTGACTTGCTTGGCTCAACTTTGCAAGAACCTTCTGTCTTGTACCTGATTAACATTGCCAACCTGTACCCAGACCATCAATCTTCTTATTCTACTGCCCCTAGATATTTAGAAATTCAAATCATATGTAGTTATCTAGGTTTCCCAGGGCCCTGGAGGGATCTGGGAAGTGGGCAGGAGAAGAAGAAGAGGGTGGAAAAGGGGTGGATCCTGAAGGCTGTATAGGCATAACATCTAGCAGGAAGAAGAAGCTGAAAGACATCAAACAGCAGCTTGCTTACTCTGGTTTGGCTGTGGCCAGGCTGAGCCAGAGGAGCTAATTAACCAGACTCAATTACCTGCCTACAGCTCTGAGGGTTTATTATTATCAAATTAGTTAGGGTTTCCCAATTCCTCTACCCATTTCCCAATACTCCATCTTTGCTAAAATATAGATAAACTATCCAAGTACCTTCCTGGAGTGGTTGTTTCCTAACTTCTCTGGGAAGGGAGTCACGCAGTCAGATAAACCGTTACCAAGGCTAATAGAGCCCAATATCTATCATCAATCAACTCCAGGTGGGACCTGAAGGGATACCATCCATTGACCTGAAGGATCCTGCCTGGGCACTGTTATAAAGGAGGGAGGTGGTACATCATCTAGCTAGGTGGCAAGCCGCAGTTGATCTTGTACTAGCCATATATTTGGACCATCACTGCTGTCCCACAATTAACAGTGATAGTATCCAATTTACCCTCCCTCTCCATCTGCCCATTTATTTTATAACAATATGCAGGACATGTGTACACACATACATGCATCAACAAACACATGCACATGCAAGGCAACACATCATGCACATATCCAAACACACATGTATACATAATACACACATGCATATAAAACATGTACATAAATAATAAATATGTATATAATACTTTAGAAATAATTTACAGATTGAAGGTAATATAATTATGGGGGAATTCCTGTAGAAGGTGGAATTTTCATCTAGCACGTGAAGGAAGGCAGGGAAGTCAGAAGGCAGAGATGTAGAAGAAGAACATTTTAAACCTGATGAATGCCAGTAAAAACTCCTGGAGTTGGGAGTGTGTTTTTGAGGAGCAAAAAAGATGCCAAATACCATGAGATCATAGAATGTGTAGAAAAAAATAAGGTATCATAAAATTGGAAGGTGTGTGGAGGGGGATAGACTATAAAGGGCTTTGACTACCAAATAGAGGATTTTATATTTGATCTTGGGGGTGATAGGGAGTCAATGGAGTTTATTGAGTAAGGGAGGGGTGACATGGTCAGACCTGCACTTTAGGAAGATAATTTGATGGCTGAGTGGAAGATAGATTGAAGTGTGGAGAAATTTGTGGCAGGCAGAGAAATCAGTCTATTGCAATAGCATGAGGAGAATGTTGGTGTCAGTGCCAGAGGAAAGAAAGGGGTTTATCTTTCAGATGTTATGAAGGCAAAATTGATGGGCCTTGGCAACAGATTGAATATGTGGGATGAGAATGAGGAGGTGATGACATCTTGGATGTGAGCCTGAGGGACTAGGAAGATGATGGTACCCTTGAACAGTAACAGAGAAGTTAGAAAGGGGGAGAGTTTGGGCAGAAAGATAATGAGTTATGTTTCAGACATGTTAGGTTTAAGATTTCTATAGAACATCTAGTTTGAGATGTCCAATAGGCAGTTAGAGAGGCAAGCCTAGAGGTCAGGGGTGAGGTTAGGCCAGGTAAATAGATTTTCAAATCATCAGCCTAGAGATGATAACTGAATTCAGGGGGTTGATGAGCTTATAAGGTCAGATCACATCAAATGGTATTGAGGGAGAAAAGAAGGAGTCCCAGAAGTGAGCCCTTGGGAACACTCCTGGTGGGTACTGGGTATGACTTGAATGAAGATCCAGTAAAGGATATTATTCCATTCCCATTATAATTTTTTTTTGTAAACCCTTACCTTCCGTCTTTGAGTCAATACTGTGTATTGGCTCCAAGGCAGAAGAGTGGTAAGGGTAGGCAATGGAGGTCAAGTGACTTGCCCAGGGTCACAAAGCTGGGAAGTGTCTGAGGCCAGATTTGAACCTAGGACCTCCCGTCTCTAGGCCTGGCTCTCAATCCACTGAGTCACCCAGCTGCCCCCCCCGCCCATTCCCATTATAATTAAGAAGCCAAATACAATTCCTTGTTACCCACTTTTTAAACTAGTCAAATAGTCTGTGGTTGATATTCTTGTCTCCAATCTCCCCACTCTTCTGTTCACTCTATGAACTACTGCCTGATTAATTCTGCAAATGCATAACTGTGAAAATATGATTTTCAACTTAAAACTCTTCAGTGGGAAAACTAACTGCCTACTGGATGAAGTCCAAATTCCTTATCCTGACATTTAAAGCCCTCCACAATCTGGAAATCATTGACCTTTCTAAATACAACTTATAGCAAGTGCTCTCCTGAGCCTAAACTACACTTTAGCTGAACTGAATATTTTCCAAACATTCTCTCTTCTTTGTGACTTTGTTAATTGCCATTTCCTTCTTAGAGAATGGTTGTTCCCATTTCTGTTAGTGCAGAGTTAGCAAAAGAATTTAGGAGATTCTTGATAAAAGGTATCACTTTGTCCTCTATTCTTAGGCCAGACCACACTTTATATATCCTGAATGTAGAAGAATTCAGGCTGGAGGAAGCGAGGATGCAGTAGATAACATTTCTTACTTTTAACTTCTAGATTTTAGACATATATACTGATTAGGACAACTCAACATATCTAGTTATATAAGAAGGATGAGACTTATTTTGTATGGTTAGAAAAGGCAGAACTAGAACCAAAGGAAAGGGAAGATTTTGTGTTGACAATGAAGAAATTTCTACCTTTAGAGTGGCTCAATAATGGAATCAGCTACCTCAGAAGTTAAGTCCTCATGATATAAGAATAGGTTGAAGGAAGTGGGTATGTTTAGCCTAGAGAGGGGAAGGACAAGATAGCTGCCTGCAAATATTTGAAGGGCTGCTATGTGGAAAAAGAGATTAGATTTGTTCAGTTGGTACCCAGAGGACTGAACCACAGGAAATGGACAGAAGTTGCAATTTAGATTTTATGTCAGTGGAAACTTCCTAATAATTATAGTGTCCAAAAGGAGGCTAGGCTTCCTCAGGAGGGGGCAGGTTTGCTCTCCTTGGAGGTTTTCAGGCAAAGATAAGCTCTGAATGACCTCTGATGAGTTAATTTTTATTGATATTCATTTTGGGTCTGGATTAGACTAGACGACTGCTGAGATCTTTTCCAATGCTAAAATTCTGTGATTCTATTGTTCCTCCTGCTCAGAATTATGAAAACGATATGTAGGAGATAGTGTCAATTGGATTCAGACATTGAATAGGAGGTTGAACCATTATGATCCTTTCCAGTTTTGATGCTATAATCTCTCAGTGTTTGTAGCACATACCATTATGCTAAATCAGAGAGAATTTTGGTTAATGCCCAATGATTTTATCTGGATTTGCTAAGATTTTTCAGAGGACGGAAAAGGGTAGAGACAAATAAGTGGTCACCAAATTCTTACTTAAAATAAGAAACTTAAACTTGCAAATTTTAATGTATATAGCTACTGTGCCATATTTTGAGTAACCTGGTCTTCAGAATTCTATGCAGTATGGCCAGAACTTATATCTGTGATGAGCAGGGATTCTGGGAGATGTCAAGTGGCTAAAGTAGTGGGAGAAATATCAGAACCCAACCTCCAATCATCTAAGCAGCATAAAAATAATTTGTTATAAAGCAGATTTAGATCTTATACAGTAGAGCAAGTTATGTACAATTCCAATCCTTGGGTGACTCATTCCCTTGAAGTTTCATCAAACGCATTGGCTTGGATTTCTTTGTTCAGCATGGAAACCAAATCAGCCCAATTTGCTATAATCCATTTCTCTATTTCTGTTCCTATCAAGGCTTGCTGTCTATTTTCTTTTCCTGTTTTCACAAACTCTTTCTAATTCAAAAGCTTTTTAGGTCTGTTTTGTTTTCAAAAATCCTTTTGAAGATTCTTTTTTTATCCGTTTGTTCAGGTGTCCAAACGATTTAAGACACGCTCTCCCAATCAATGGCAACACTCCCACAGTGCCAGTGTGTTCTCTGATTGGGTTCCGTAATGATGGAACCAATTCACGCCTGGTGCGGCTGCCTCTTCACGGCTCCCACACAGTGTTGCTCAGAGGGTGGGAGGAAAAGTTGACAGTGAAAATGCATACTATCCCAAGCCAGATGTGGAGGGAGTTTAGTGTGTTTGTAATTTTACTTTGTTATTAATTTCACAAAGGAAACAAAGAGAGATTTAAAGGTTAATTGATTTCTCTGCTTTTGGCCTACATCAAAATTTCAAAGCTATTCCGAGGATCAGAAATTCCTTTTTCGAGCTCTTGTTCTGAAAATAGAAAATGTATGGCATGGTTGCACAGTGTCTGGAACATAGAAAGCCCTGAATAAATGTTTGTTGCCTTATGATTGAAAGGGAGGATTCTGTATTCATCCTTGGAGGATTGCCAGTGAGAGAGGACTGCCCTATCAATATTGTACCAAGTTTTGATAATACAAGATAATATCATTGCCTGATCTAGAATAAGCTCCAGGTTTATTCATAGAATGTCAGGGCTAGAATAGATCATAGGGGTCATTTGGTCTATTCTCTCATTTAATAGTTGAAAGTAAGTTTTAGAGATTATATATACATAATATTATGTATTATATATAAATATACAATATAACATATATGCTATATAAACAAGTATAGCATATATAATAATATCTATATAATGACCTAGCTAAGGTGACAAAGTGAGTCAGTGACAGATAGGTTAATAGACTAAAAGTTAGGTCTCTTGACTTCTTTTCCAATTTTTTTCCCCATCTGCTATTTTGCCTTTCTCCACCTAGTTTACAGACAAAAACTCGAGAAATCCATGAGGGTCACCATGCCCATTTTGATACATCCTTTTCAAAATGTATATGCAAGTAAATAGAGGCAGCATATTATAGTGGCTAGGGAGCTAGTTTTAAAGCCATCTAGGTTCTAAACATCTAGGTTTAGAATATCTAAGCTCAAGTCCTGCCTCTGGCACATACTTGGGTGTATGAATCTGGGTAAGTCACTTAACCTCTAAGGGCTCTAGGCAAGTTTGTGAAATCTCAAGTTACAGAGAAGATGTTGTCTGCACTGGGAGAGAAAGTTCCTCACTGGGAACTTCCTATACTGAAGAAATCACAGGTCTAGCCCTTGTCCCTATAAAGAGAGAGATTGTACATTTGTTAAATGCTTCTTATGTGCCACCACTGGGGATACAGAAGACAACAAAAAGACAGTCACTACTTTGAAGGAGCTTATATTCTAATAGTGGAAGAAGCCAAAGTATAAAGAACTTAGATAAGCACATACTTCAAAGCATGGCGTTTTGTGCTTTCCTGTGTTTTCATTGGTGTGATGACATCCTTGGCTGAAATAGATTAAAATTCCACAATCTGGTCACAACCATTGACCAGAATACTGAGTTTAGACTGAGTTAAACACTGGCTCTTCTACTTTCTACTTGTATGATCAGGGGGAGTTGCTTGACTTCTTTGGTTCTTCTTTACACATCTGTACCATGAAGAGGTTTCTACTTGTTTTCTAACATTCAAATTACACTATTGATCCATTTTTAAAACATTAAAAAAAAGACAATTGGGGGTAAGTGCTTTGCCTTGGGTCACACGTTTAGGAAGTGTCTGGGGTCAGATTTGAACCTGGGTTCCCCTGACTCCAAGCCGGGTGCTTTATCCATTGTGCTATCAAGCTGCCCCTAAACATTATTTATAAAGAAAAATTTTGAATTCTCAATTCTATCCTTTCCTCAAGTCCCTCCTCAACCCATTAAAAAGGCAAAAACTAACCTAAAAATACTGAAGATTTTAGTGGTAACATGTACCAACAGTATGACAACGGTCAAAATGATTTGCTTCCTGTTTGTTAGAGTGCACTAAGAAAGAAAGGTAAAGGAAGGGCAGCTAGGTGGCTCAGTGGTTAGAAAGCCTTGTCTGAAGACAGAATGTCCTGAGTTCAAATTTGTCTCAGCTGCTTCCTAATTATATGACCCTGAGCAAGCCACTTGACCCCAATTACATAACCATGAACATTCTTCTGCCTTGGAACTAATACTTATAGGAAGTAAATCTATTTTATTTTAGTTTTTTTTTAAGAAAGGTAAAGGATTCAAAATAAGGGAGAATGTGATGGTCCTATTATTATATCATATTTTAGAAAGGATGATAATAAAAGACAGCTCATTGAGAGAAGTTAACCAGGATTATGAAAGAACTAGATCTAATGTTATTCAATTAAGTGTGCTTGGGATATTTGACTGGGAAAAGAGAAGGCTTCAGAATCTGAAGGGTTGCCATATAGAAGAAGGATGAGATGTCTCCTGCTTGATTCCAGAAAGCAGACCAGGGAGTTATTGGAAGAAGGGGCAGGAAAAACTTCCTTTTATGCACTATTTCCCCCCATTAGAATGTAAGCTTCATGAGGGTATGGACAAATCTTCCTCTTTGCTTATATTTGTGTCCCCAGCACTTAAAAATCAATTCCTATCACATTAATAATTGTTAAATAAATCTTTTTCATTAATTAGCTAACTTTCCAGTGGATCTGGTATCTTATTAATTTGAGTATTCTCTCCAATAATGCCAATTGAATCTCCATCTCTAAAATCTATATGACTCTCATTCATGGTCTCCCATAACTTTGCCCCAGAGGATCCACCCAAAGCGCTTGGGACCTTTCATGTGTTCCCTCGTCTCTGTGGGGATACCAATGCAATGGAGCATTCCAGCTGTCCATCAGTTGTCTTTGGCTCTTGCTAAATGATAAATCTTTCCTTTTCTCTCTTCCAGTCATACATTTCTCTGATGATATCCCTTGTATCACTTTTGTATAATTTGTTCTTTGTAATGTTTTGTGACATATTCACACATACCAAGAATTTCTTGATTATCCTTTAAATTAGCATCTTAATTCTTTGAAAAAATAGTATTCTATGACTCTTAGCCATATGTAATACAACATGTTATCCTTTTTAAAAAATCTTTACCTTCCATCTTAGAATTAATACTCTGTATTGGTTCCAAGGCAGAAGAGTGGTAGGGCTAGGCTTTTGGGGTTAGGTGACTTAGACAGGGGCATACAGCTAGGAAGTAAGTGTCTGAGGTCACATTTGAACCCAGGGCATCTCAACTGTAGTTCTGCTTCTTTATCCACTGAGTCCCCACCTAGCTGACCCTCCATTATTCTTAATTACTTAATTTATAAAGTTTGAATAGGAACACGTAACCCATGCCTACTTATCTGGTCTTATTAAACAGAGGGGTTTTACTTTTGCTGTTACATAGCTTCATGAAATGTTGTAAATTGTGTTCTAATGGTTATACCTACATTTTCAGTGTTAGAACGAAAGGGCTAAGGGCTAAGACCACTAACTTTCATTATTGAGCATTTAACACAGTACCAAGTATGGGTAGCAGAGAAAGCTAAAGCAACTCCATTTGGTCTGCATTTCTTTTTGTCTTAGCGCTGATGTTATTTATTTGTATTGCAACCCTCACTGTCTGCAAGCTTCCTACTGCTGAAACAGCAAGGATAGTTCTAGCTATTAGGGCAGTGTTACAAGAGATAAACTAACCCAAAGAAGAGTCTTCCCTGATATTAGCCCATGTACAGACTCTTATACCTTATCCTCTATTTCCACACTGCAAGGCTTCGGCAACAGGCTAGCTCAGGCCTGAGACACATTACACTCAATTCACCTGCCTAAATAGAAACCTATATAAGCTTTGCCCTTTCATTCCTTAAAGGAATCTCTGGCCCTGAAGGTATGGCTCCCTTACTGGCAAACTTAACACATTTTTTTATTTGGCTTTGGCTTTGGTTCTGGTTCTGGTTTTGGTTTAAATTGAAGGCACTGACAGTCTTACACATGCAAGTAAGGTTATTTGACTATGATAATGATAACAGAATTAGAGAATCTGAGGGCAGTTAGAGACTAGTTTAGGCCATACTTGAAAGATATACTCACTAAAATATACATTACAAGTTGTCATACAGTCTCTTCTTAAAGACTTTCAGGGAGGGAAACACCACCTTTCTTGAAAAAAAAATTTCCATATTCATTTTTGTAAGTAAGCAATCTTACAAAACCAAAACCCCAAGCCATAAATCCAAATAAAGAACAGAAAAATTGTATGTTTTCAACCACATTCTGACTCCAATAGTTCTTTCTCTGGAGGTGGATAGCACTCTTTGTCATAATTCCTTAAAATTATCCTGGATCATTGTATTACTGAGAGTAATTAAGTCTATCACAGTTGATCATTCTACAATATTTGCTGTTACTGTGTACAATGCTTTTCTGGAAACCACCACCTCTTGAGGAAACCTCTTCCATTTTTCTGATAGCTGCACTGTTAGAAATTTTTTTCAATAGTCTTAGTTTTTAAGAAATGTTTCTAGTTATAATGAAATAAGCAGAAAAATCAGGCATGATTTACATGAACTGATGCAAAGTGAAGTGAGCAGAACCAAAAGAACATTGTACAGACAGATATATATATATATATCTGTCTGTACAATGTGTGTATATATATATATATCTATATATATCTGTATATATATATACAGATATCTATCTATCTATCTATCTATCTATCTATCTATCTATCTATCTATCTATCTATCTATCTATCTATCTATCTATNTTTATCTATCTATCTATCTATCTATCTATCTATCTATCTATCTATCTATCTATCTATAACCCTTACCTTCCGTCTTGGAGTCAATACTGTGTATTGGCTCCAAGGCAGAAGAGTGGTAAGGGCTAGGCAATGGGGGTCAAGTGACTTGCCCAGGGTCACACAACTGGGAAGTGTCTGAGGCCAGATTTGAACCTAGGACCTCCCATCTCTAGGTCTGGCTCTCAATCCACTGAGCTACCCAGCTGCCCCTGACAGGAACATTTTTTGATAAATAATTGTGAGTGATCTAATAATTCTCAGCCATGCAGTTATCTAGGACAATTCTAGAGCCTCAGGATGGAAAATGGCATCTGACTTCAGAGAAAGGGCTGAGGGAGTCTTAATGCAGACTAAAACATACTATGTTTCACTTTTTTCAAACTTCTTTTTCATTTAAGATCTCGCCTACAAGATGACTAATATGGAAAAATGTTTTACATCATTGCACATGTCATATATATACATATATATATACATACACATATTTCTGATTGCTTATCATATCGGGGAGGAGTGAGAGGAAGTAAAGGAAAGGGAAAAAGAGAATTTGGAACTCAAAACTTTAAAAATGTAAAAAAATTGTTTTTATGTGTAATTGGAGAAAAAAGTATTTTTAAAATAATACTAAATCAAATGAACAAAAATCATATATCTAATACTGAGAAGTAATTAGTTGTTAAATGTAATAGCAATATATTTAAAGAAAATAAGCAGTGTGGTTTAGTTTTTAATCACATCATTAAAAAGGAAGTTATATCAATTTGATAAATTATAGGCTAGTCTCATATTATGGTACAGCAATATACAAAATTCCAAAATTATGAAAAGGCTAGAACACATTTTTGTTCACAGTGAAGCAGACCCCCCCTCTCCCCCCCCCCATACACAACAAAGATTATGACAACATACACACTTACAACTTTCTGGGAGCCATCCAACAGTGGAATAGACTGCCTGGGGATATGATGGCATTTCATAGTAGATCTGTATTTAAACACAGGTGGGGACTAGATAATCTCAATTAATTTAAGTGGAAACAGAAGAAAAACAACTGCTTGAATGTGTTGATGCGGACATGATTGGGGATGTAGACTCAAAACTATCACACCAATGTAACTATCAACAATTTGGAAATAGGTCTTGATCAATGACACGTTAAAACCAGTGGAAATGCGCATCAGCTATGGGGGGCTTTGAAGGGGGGGTGAAGGGGAAAGTAAAAAAGTGAATCATGTGACCATGGAAAATGTTTCAAAAAAATTAAAAAAATAAAAAAACAATTCCTTAAAAAAAGATAATCTAAGTTACATTTCAATGATAAAATTTCACTATTTTATGACAGTTTGTGTTTTGATTTATTAGCTGTCATCATGTCAGTTTTCATGGACAATGGTAGGAAGATAGAATCTTGATTAGTATGAGAGTAGATAAGGAATGGTGGCCAAATCCTCTAAATGCTTCTCAAATTGTATTTTCTCAATGGGAAAATATCTAATTTATGAAATTTGAATTAGAGAAGAACTACCTAATTGATCTATTTCATAAAGTTGTTGATAATTTATTATGGATTTGGATATTGCTTGGCTTCCACTCTAATCAAGATTAAGTTTATATCACTTAGCCTCTTGGAGACTTGATTTTCTTATCTATAAAATAATATTTATATTAATCAATTTATATCTCTAAGCTCCATATACCTGGTAATAATATGGCACAGAGGAAAATGCATTGAGTTTTTTCATTGAATTTGTAGTCATAAGGCCTGCAATCAAGTCCCAACCCTGTTAAAAACGATCTATATGAACCTGGGAAAGTGACTTAATCTCTCTGGGCCTCAGTTTCTTCATTTGTAAAATTTGAGATGATTGAACTAGATAACATTTGGAGTTCTTTCCAGCTCTAGGTCTAAGATCATTTGTTCTGTGAAATAGGGATTATAATATTTACACTATCTAGCTAACAGGTTTGTGTGTGTGAATGAGGAAAACACTGTGCCAAATATAAACTGTGAGAGTAATGTCAGATGAGTACATAGCAACCAGGGAGATGCCTAAATAAATTTCTGGGTCATGTGTTGCATGAAAAACTGATTTAAAACTGCTAATATTTTATCAGTGTTGTTACATAGTTGGGTGAAACATGGGGCACTACAGACTCTGAAGAATGGAGAATGATTTCACACAGGGCAATGAAGAAGTGCACAGTATACATATGAATTGCAACAAAGAACAAATAAGTGTTTTCAAAGAAAAGTAGGAGTAAGTGATGTTTTCACAAAAATGTGTGATAGATAATGGGCTGCTCATGTAGCTCGGGTAAGACATATCAGGTGGAAAGCTGGAGTATATCAGTTGCATGTTTTTAATGTTAGAAGAAAGCAAGCCAGTCCCTGAGTGCATTGGAGGGTTCCTTCTGCTGAACTCATGGGAGGATTCGGACAAGAGTTTTACAGATTGGGCAGGCATTCATCATTGTAATCTGCGTCACTGGAGAGAACATCAACATTGATGAAATTACAGGGATTTGTGAGTATTTGAATAAAATTCTATTATCATCCATGGAAGCTTTATCAAATGGTAGATGGAGAAACAAATGGCAGGGACAATTGACATTATAATAGATGGAGTAAAAAAAGCCTTAGAGAAATTTTATTCAAGTCAAGATAAAATTAATCACAGATTCTCATGGCAATCAAAATACAAACAACGAAATGTCCCTACTAATCTTATTTGTCAGTCACTATTGAGAAAAAAGGGGTCAGTTCTAGAATGCACATTCTCAATTTTCTGGCTTCATATTTAGTACACTTTAACTATAAAGATGCTAAGGCTATGGCCATTAACTTGTGAAGGAATTTGTGAATGAGTAGTTTTAAATGGGATTTTAATCCTCTTTTGAGGACTCTTTTTCTCTTCTCTGTCATCATTTACTTTGTAATATCAAAGAGGAAGTTTTAAAAAATAGGATGACTTGATAGCCTCGCAGTCTTAGTGATTACAAAGTTCTACTAATCAATAAAAATGTAGTAATTAATTAATTATTCTAATTATAAGCAATTGTGCTTTTCTGGAAATTGGGGCACTGAACTGGGATTAAGAAAACCTGGGTTCTAATCTAGTTGCTCTGTTGGTGAGCTATGTGGCATTGGACAAGGTACTTAACTTCTCTGACACAGTTTTTGCTCATCTGTAAAATGAAGGGGTTGAATGAAGACAGATTTACAGAATCTCAGAGCTGGCTGGGATCTCAGAAGCCATTTAGTCCAGTCTATACCTAAAAAGAAATTCCCTCTATAGTCTTCCTAGAAAATAATCATTTGTTTTTTGCCTGAAAACTTTCAGTAAGGGAAAATCCTTTGTTTTCCAGGATAGCCTGTTCCACTTTAGGATGGCTCTAATTATTAGGAAGTAATGAACCCAAATCTGTTTCTCTGTCACTTCCATAAATGACTCGTACTAGTGCTCTGTGGGGCCTATTAGGACAAATTTAATATCTATCCACATGATAGCCCTTAAAAACTTAAAAGGCCATTGCCAAGTTCTCCCTTCCTTCACCCTTTCCCCTCATAAGCCTAACCTTCTCCTGACTTTCAATGAATGGTATGGCATCCAATCTCTTCAACATCCTGCTTACCTTTCCCTAACAAATGTCTTTACTAAATCAAAATTCTCAGACCTAAACACAATATTCCAGATGTGATATTATCTGGTAGAAAACTCTCATTTTTCTTGTCCTGGACACTATGCTTTTTTTAACCATGGCATTATTCTTTTTTCTTTTTTTTTTTTTAAGTCCTTACCCCCTGTCTTAGAGTCAATACTAAGTATCAATTCCAAGGCAGAAGAGTGGTAAGGGCTAGGTGAAGGGGGTTAAGTAACTTACCCAGGGTCAAATAGCTAGGAAGTGTCTAGGGCCATATTTGATAGCAAGACCTTCCGTCTCCATCCTTGGTTCTCTACCCACTGAGCCACCTCTCTGCTTCTATGGCATTTTTCTGGACTTCCCACTCTCTCCCAACATTTCCAATTAATTGCTAAGTCTTGCCATTTCTTTCTCTAAAACATCCCTCATATTTGATTCCTTTTCACAGCTACCACTNTATATATATAAATATTAGCATATTTTCTTTTCTGAGAAAATGCAAACTTCTTGAGAATAGGGATCATTATATTCTTTGCATTTCTAGTACCTAGCGCAGCTCCTGGCATATGGTAGACAATAAATGTTTGTTTATTGAATGTTTGATTTATAAAAAGTAAGATCACATTAGCCTTTTTTGACAGCCATGTTATTCTGTTCATTCACATTGAAATTGTAGTTTACTAAAACCTCAGTTCAACTGAATAGAGAATGCTTGCTTTTAGATTTCCATTCTTTTCTTTCTGAGTAGTATGCCCAATAGGCTAATTAGAATCTCAATTATAAAACAATTCTAGGAATGGGAGTAGAGTCCTGAATTTCCTTCATGGATGTGTTAATTAATAACACATTTCATACACATATATAGTTTTGTCTTATTAAGATAGGGAAGGAAATGATCTCAAAGTTAGTAGACCTGGGTTTGGAATTTTATGAGTTTTACTAGCACAATGATTAGGCAGATTACTTAACATCTCTAATCTTGTTTTATTTATATATTTACTCTATCTATCTATCTATCTATCTATCTATCTATCTATCTATCTATCTATTTCTTTTTAAAACCCTTACCTTCTATCTTAGAATCAATACTGGGTATTGGATTCTAAGGCAGAAGAGCGGTAAGGGCTAGTCTATAGGGGTTAAGTGACTTGCCCAGGGTCACACAGCTAGGAAGTGTCTGAGGCCAGATTTTAACCCAGGACCTCCTATCTCTGGGCCTGACTCTCAATACTGAGACTGAGCCACCCATCTGCCCTCTAATTTTGTTATATTTAGATGTAAAATGGGGAAGATAATCATTCATGTGCTATGTGCCTTATGGGGTTATTGTCGGGATAGTGTTTTGGATCATAAATGTGATATATGCATGTGAATTGATATTAATTCTGGTAGATCATAACTATTAAACTGCCACAAGTTTGATCCTCAAAATTGAGAAAGTGAATGAAATTATTTGAGAATACACAGTCTTAAGCTAACCAAACAGTATTATTCAATAGCTTTATCTTATTACCCTATTTACCTTCTAGCAGTCCAAGATTAAGTCAAGAAAATTGTGGAACAAACACTTCTTTTAGATTGTTCAAGAACACAGTGAAATTCAAATTCTATTTTCTATGAGATTTATAAATGATACCTCTTCTTCTTTACCAGACTGATAATTTTTAAGGTCCCTTTAAGTTTTTTGATTCTCAGTAGAGAGCCTAATGGTACAGTAGTAAGGGAAGAAGTCATTGGGAATTTTTACAGAAGGACAATAGAGCTCTTTGCCTGCTGACTCTTATTTCATTCCTTCAGACATAACAATTAACTTGGTTCCACCTTTATAGGAGGAGAGAAAGGAGAGAATATCATTGCTTTGCTATGAATACAATTTCTGTCCAATGAGATACGAAAAATAAGTTCTAATTATAAAATATCTTTTGTCTGAGGATTACAAATAATTATGATAAAGTTTGTTTTTTAAAATGGGAAAATCTGAGCTAAAGTCAGATAAAGTTTCTCAAGGTCATCACATTGGAGCACATATATTTTTGGTCATCAATTTTCTTTGACATTTACGATCCCCTACTGGGCTGGGCAAATCTTTTGCCATCATTTCAAAAACATTTTTGGCCAGAAATAGGATAATTCATGTGCTACATGAAAGTCACTAATATCAATTATAGAATTTCTTCTGTGAAGTATGAGGGAAAAGATATTAATAAAACAATCAATTGACCGTCATTTATTAAAACTTTTCCAAGTGCCCAGCACTGTGTTAAATACTAAGGATATAAAGACAAAGATTAAACATTCCCTGCTGTGAAAGAGCTCACGTTCTGATGACGGTGACAATATATGATCCTATGGATGTATATAATTATTTGTACATATAAATATGTACTTGTATATATTAATATAAATCATATATTAATATAAACAAGTATAAATTACTTGTACATGTATGTACAAAGTAGATACAAGTTACCTTAGTGATAATGGCACTAGTAGTGGGGAAAGAAGAGAAAAGTATCTGGTAGAAAGTGGCATTGGAGATATTATAGAAAACCTGGGGTTTCAAGAAGCAGAGGTGAAGAAGGAGACCATTCCAGGCAATCATAGTTAATACCTGAGTCAGGTTTTAATAACATGGGAAATTCTTTTTGAGCAAGCATGGGTAGTTGGCTTAAAATATCTGGAAAGGATTCCAAATTTTTAATTTTGCTGAAATGCCTTATTTTTCTTTTTTCAAAATAAATCTTATGTGTTCCTCTTGCTCTTTACATTTTTTGGAAAAATACTCTTCCTCCAGTCCAAACAGAACCATCCTTCAAACAAAGAAAAACAGTCAAAAAACACCTGAGAGTGAAAGTCTGCCAATATATACAACATTCTGGCCAGTTGTCTTTTACCCTCTGCAGAGAGGGGAGAGGCTTGCTTCATTATCTTTTCTCCACAGGGGTGGGGCAGGAGAAGGTGATATTTTTTCCTTTTTTAGTTGCTAAAAACAGCTTAATTTTATGATTTTTTCATTTATATTGCTATTGGCAATGCACAGATACAGTTTAACTTTTAATACATACATACATACATACATACATATTTATATATATAGTTTTAACTAGTTGCCAAACAGGAAAACAAGATTAGTAAATTGCAAAGAAGGTAAGAGAGTTAGGGAAAAATATGGTTGAATAGGTAAAAAATATATATGCATCATATCACTAGAACATGTCTCACCTTTTGCTCATAAAACAACTGAACTGTTGCAGCATTCAGCATTTGGGGATAAAAACAATTGTAGAGAAAGGGATTTTTGGTCCTCTGACCTGGTGAGACCCTTATCTTACTCTAGTTGCTGTGATGAGAACCTGAGATAAGCCTCACTGTGAAGCAAGAGAGAGGTAAAAGGACTCTGTGGTTATTGGATTGGATCTTGCATCATTTATACTCGCCTTTTTTTGACAAGTATATCCTTGCCTACTAATTAAACATATATGTATATATGCAAATATATCTATACATGGGCATATGTGTATATATACACACATGCACCTTGTATCTATCTATCTACCTATATATCTATATTTTGTATCCAGTCCAGAGGCAATGTTGAAAAGTTAACTTGAGAAGTAACCATACCCCGCTTTAAGTTGTAAACAGTAGAACTTGCTATGTAAAGTAGAGTCTTTAAAAAAAAAGAATCCTTACTTTCTGTGTCAGTATCAATTCCAAGGCAGAAGAGCAGCAAGAGCTAGGCAACTGGAATCAAATAATGTGCACAGGGTCATTCAAACAGGAAATGTCTGAGGTCAAATCTGAATTGAGCTATTGCCTTTTGAGACTATAATTCTGATTTGATCTGAGTCTGAAGGTAAAAGTTTTCATGGTGGTGCCAAATTAATAATTTAAAATGTAAGGAAAGATGTCAAGAGCTGCTTACTGGCAGTAACATCTTTCACTTTCCAATATTATAATGGACCAAGTAGATAGAGATCACTGGGAAGGCGTAAGGATGGGATTTGTGCAAAGGGGATGGGACAAAAGGAGCCAGAGAAGGAGTGGCTTTTATTCTTACAAAGGTTGAGAAAACCATCTTATGAAGGAAATGGCAGGATGCTCTCACTGTAGTTTCCCTAATGTGCTACTTTCCTGAGGGGTGGGAAACTTTCTCACCTCTTAGGTTATGGGACTAGCTCTGAAATTCCTATTAATTATAAACCTGAATTGGTTCTTCCAAGAAGTATCTATGATATTTACCTAGAATCAAATGAAGCTGAGGGGGATTTTGTATTATTTTCTCCATGATAGGACAGTTTTTAACTTTCAGGAACAGGCCTGATTAAACAGTTTTGACAGTGCTATAACTATGTCCTTCTCACTTTTTTCATAGCAAATTCTTTTGACCATTTCAGGAGAACCATTAATGTTCTATAAATGAATCAGTAGGCAATCCTGAGCCCATAATGAGAGAAGCACTGGGTTAGAAAATCCTACTACTTGTTTTTATACAACTTTGAAGTTTTAGATGCTTTCGTTTTATTTTCCCAGGCAATTGAAATCTACTGGGGATCTTTAAGTGAATGGCTCCAGTATCTGCCCTAAATCCCAGATGTTTAGCTCAAGATGTGACAATATAAACCCAGAGATTCTTGAATGATGGCCCTTGCAGGGAAGGGGGTGGGTCTGATGAATGTAGGACTATAGATAGATATGATCTAGTGAATAACCACACTGCAATTTTGTTTTTTCATTTTGGTCTCTATCATATTAGGAGATATCGTATTTGATCAGGCAAGAGAGATAGCCTCTGAATCATCCAAAAGATTTCACTCACTTTCAAATTTTTTCCCAGTTGGATGGTTTGCTCCAATGAAATACATATCAAGTTTAGCTAAACAGGAGGTAGTTGTGGTATGAGGTAGATACCATTGATTTTGACTTTAATCTAGAGGTAAAACTATAAATTAGGGGAATCCCTGGTAGGAGAGATTATCATGGCAGGAGTGAAACACTATCTTCCTCAAGGTCCAAGATGAATGATGGAAGGTTATTGGACATTGACAAGAAAACAACTGTGAGCCTAGATAAAGGAATTCTTCAAGGTAGTTGGAGTAATAGTTTTAGTAATAAGTTTGTAGTCTGCTTACTATGATATTGCTTACAATGTTATACTCAGCAACTAGCCCAATACACAGTATTTGACTTAGACTAGAGATACAGGTATTGCATTGCTAAGTATGATTGGGATCCTAGCAGTATAAACCAAAAATAAACCAAAAACAAGGGGTGGAATGTGTTGGGCTTTGCCCAAACCCCTATTTCAGCCCTTTCTGAGATTCACTTGCTGTTTCCTAGGTGGAAGGAGGAAAACAGGATTGTAAATAAGGGATGGGGAAAATTATCAGCAAAAAAGTAAAATTGGGCAGCTGGGTAGCTCAGTGGATTGAGAGCCAGGCCTAGAGACAGGAGGTCCTAGGTTCAAATCCAGCCTCAGACACTTCCCAGCTGTGTGACCCTGGGCAAGTCACTTGACCCCCATTGCCTACCCTTACCAATCTTCCACCTATAAGTCAATACACAGAAGTTAAGGGTTTAAAATTAAAAAAAAAGTAAAATGTAAAATAGATACTCATCAAATCAGATAGACCTTGTCTTGACCACTGCCCAAGGAGCCTCTAGGCTGATACACATCCAGTATAATGGCTTAAGAGCAAATGTGGAAAGAGTGATCATTGGTCCTCTGTTCTGGCAAGACCCTCCCTCATGTTGACTACTGTGATCTGGGATAAGTCTCATAGCCGTGTAACAGAGAGAAAAAAAAGGAGTCTGTCTGCTGATTGTAACAATTGCTGTGTCCAATCATGCATCATATATCCTTCTCTTATGTTTAACATCTGACACAAGCATAAGTAAATATGCACATATATACATGTGTATGTATTTATATATATGTGTATTCTGACTTTACTAAACATACACAGACACATATACAGTTTTTGGGTTGGGTCAATCATTTTTCATCATCTAAATACATGAAGCTAGGAGAGTTATAACCTTCTATTAGAAACTTTAGAGTTTTACACAAACACACACACACACACACACACACACACACGAGTTCTCCTTATTTTACTTTTTTACATCAGTCCATACAAATCAGGAAATGCCTTTTAATTCCCTAGATAATGTAGTCAGGTGAGTAGCATACTTCAATTCTGGGCCACCACATATGTTTCAGAATTTTGTTTACTGTAAAATAAATTCACCTTCAGCTGAATAGAACCTTTTGTCAGGAACTTTGATCTAGCATCTATGTTGTTTAGGACTACAGCTTTTATCATTTTTGAGGGGATGGTGGGATATTCACTGGACTCACTTTGGAAGGGAGTGAAAGGATAATGAATTTTATCTGTGAATATGCATGGACATATTTGTATTTTTCTGGATAATGCCATACATACTAATTATGACATTTTTATGACAAAACCTGAATAATAAGAAATAAAGTCTGTCTCCAATAAATGTGGAAATCAGCTTCTTTTCTTTGTGAAGGGCTAACAGTTCCTTTTGAAGGTATTTCTGTGAAGGCTTTTGGCAGGCCTGCAAATATCGTCACATGGGGGTTGGTAGGTAGATTTATGTACTATTCCAAGAAGCCCGTGAACTCCCTTTCAGCATGAGATTTATCACTGTCACTTTACAGACATGCATAGACAAACATGGAGGCCATTTTAGCTTCATTAAAATGAGATAGCCAACTGGGTTCCTGCTGATATGGCTGCTGGCTCCTGAGATGACAAAATCAATTAGTGTTGGCTTCCTACACTGGCGATGCCATGGGCATGGCTTTTGGGCTGAGGGGGTAAAAGCTTGTCAAGTAAGATGATGTTTCTGGAGACTGCCTAGGAAATGTGTGGCAGCTAGACAGTCTATGACAAATGAAATCCCTCAGAACAAGGGATATAGAAACTGTAACAATATTTTTGACAAGCACTGTTTTTCTAGTGACTGTGCAAGGAATAATGATAATTACTAATAAGAATTGGTTTATTCAGTCTAGTGTTGCTCATCAGAGAGGAGCAGAGATGGGAAAGCTATGATATGGAGTAATTTGTTTTTCTAATAATTTCATACACATACAATTATTACAAAGGCCCCAGGAGATAACATGGTAGATCTGAACAATAACAGTCTTTGAATTTATTAGGCTGACTTCCATACAGAACCATGCCCAAAGTGATTTGTGTTATGCCGCACAATTCCATCTCAACTGAAAAATGAAGGGGCTGGATTACTCTGGAAATACACGTTGAGTTATGTAAAAAAAGTAACTGATTGTTTGTACCCTTTGACCCATAAATCCTACTCATGGGCACATAACCTAAAAAGGTATACAAAAGAAAGGTTCTATATATACCAAGTACTCAGAGCATTGCTCTTTATGGCAGTAAAGAGCTATACATGAAGCAGGTCTCCATATTTGATTGAAGAGTAATTGAACAGATTGTGGTATAGGAAGATAATGACATATTGTATAGTAAGAAATGATGTATGAAAAATTCAAAGAAACATGGGTTTCTGGATATAGAAGGAACTAAGCAGTATGACTGGATATAGAAGAAACCAAACAGAACCAGAATAGTATATGCAAAGATCAAGGAAATGCCAAAAGAAGAACACCAAAAAGGAAACATTTTTTTAAACCCTTACCTTCTGTTTTGGAGTCAATATCTGTTTATTGGCTCCAAGGCAGAAGAGTGGTGGGATAGGCAATGGGGGTTAAGTGATTTGCCCAGGGTCACACATCTGGGAAGTGTCTGAGGTCAGATTTGAACCTAGGACCTCCCATCTCTAGGCTTGACTCTCAATCCACTGAGCTACCCAGCTACCCCCTGAGACAAATTTTTAGTAACTATCAATGGTTAATCTTGGTCATGGAGAACAAATGATGAAATATACCTTGCTTCTTTCAAAGAGGTAGAGGGGCAGGGACTGTGGGTACAATATTTTGAATATATTGTCAGATATGGTCATTATGTTGGTTGATTTTATTCCTTTTCCATTTGAAATATCTCTTTGTGTCACCAAAATGAAAGAGCTTCAGTATAGGCTTGTCATTATGTCTAAAGCTACTTATTCTTTCTTTTTTTTGCAAAAAAATTTAGTGCAATCTACTAATTTATTAGTATGGCATTCAGAATGTAATAAAAATCAGATTGTTTTTATCTGGAGATAAAACTTATTATAAAAGTACAATACAAGATTAAAGAGTAATACATGCCAGTTTTCCAGGTAGTGGTGAGGCAGAGAAGGGGGAAGAAGTGGAGAGGGTACAAATTTACCTAGTATCAGTATGTCAGGAAATTGGTTAAGTTAGGTCATTCCTTAATTGAGTCAGTGAGCCAGACAAAACTCCAACTACTCGTAATTATATTCGGTTTGTGATAGCATCCTTCACTGGATATTGGCTGGCTATTGACACCCTTACTCAGACTGCATCTCCTCTACTTTCTTAGAAGTTTAAAAATTCCCAGAATTTTTCCAGTCTACTACTGATTTTTCTCCCTCTGTGTGTATATGTGTGGTGTATGATTGTGTGTGTGTGTCTGAGAGAGAGAAAGAGAGAGAGAGAGAGAGAGAGAGAAACAGACAGAGAAACAGACAGAGACAGACAGAGACAAAGAGACAGAGAGAGAGAGACAAAGAGACAGAGAAAGAGGGAGGGAGAGAAAGATCTTGAGTTTTGTTTTGTCTAAAGTAAAATATATGTCTATGTATTTAGAAAATTCATTTGTGTGTGTATTTGCATTTACTTTTTACTTATGAAGCACTGCAGATATTAGTATTTTGAAGGTTAAAATAAGGTGAATATTCTATGCAGGGCACAATCAAAGAAGTAAGAATTTTGTAATTCTGAGTGTTAAAATGAGTTGTTTCTCTTATACTATGGCATTTCCTAAAAAACTACATCTTAGAAAATAATGAAATCTTTCCAGTTCAAGTTTTTTTAAAAGAGTCTCTTCATTCTTTTATAGGCGATATACTAAACTAAAAGAGATATTTAAAAATTGAATAAAATAATGGAAACAACAGGCTGAATCTGAAAAAAAAACTTCTAGAGAGTTATGTGGTCTTGAATTACTACTCAAACACTTATTCCACTGACTAAGATTTGGAATCTTTATTGAAATCAAGAATTTTGTTGCCATGGTATTCATTATGAGAAGAGTATTTAACCAGTAATCCTATGGTATCCTTAAATGAATATAAATTGTTATTTGTGCTTTTCTCATCTTCTATCTCCAGAGGAATATTCTGGTGGCCCCTCATATTGCAATGCAATAAAATATATGGAAACCATTAATTTAATATATTTCTTGCCTACTCTTAGTTTATATTGTAATACCTGAATGGCTAAACATTAAATTAGGAACCAGAACCTCCTTTTACATTCTTCTTGTTTGGTACAGGAAAATGTAATAACAGGAATATGAGGATGAGAGTTTTGGTTCACTAGTGAGAAATAAAAACATCTCAAGCAGGACAAAATATGTAAAACAATATAGGGTATAAGAGACATTCCTAAATTATACATGACTTTGGAATATATGATATGAAAAATTTCCCATTATCTCCCATCTTTATTGAGGATCTAATGAATAACAAAGCTTGGGATTCTTCTCTGTTGTTGCTATTGATCATTCTAAGGATTAATTTTTCTCACATGCAGATCTTTTTACATTGTTTTTTGTTTTTTTGTTTTTGCAAGATAACATTAACATCTGATCTTTAATCAAAATGCATGAACACAATCTGGCAGTAGATATGTTTTGGAAGTCAGCACCCTGGAGAGCAGATTGTATATGCTGGCATAGGGATTCCACTTATCTATCTATGGCAACCATGTGGTTCTAAGTACAGATTACATTTAGCATCCTAGGTATTTTAGCAGCAGAGACAGCCTCCAACAATACCCAGCACACCGGATCTGCTTTATTTCATAGCATATGGTGGAGAAAAAGTGCGTCACCAGTTTCCTCTTCAACCACTGTTCAATGTGTAAAACCTCTTCACCTCCTACTGAGGGGACAGCTGTGTATTCCTGGGTGATGATAATAATAGCTTATATTTATAGAATAATATTCATAATAGCTTGCATTTATATGTCACATCATAGTTTACAAAATGCTTTCCTTTCAACAACTTTGTGAGATAGATGGTACAAGTATTCTAATTCTTGTTTTACAGATGAGGAAATTAAAGCTTAGTCAGAGGTTAAGTAATTTGCTCAAGGCCACACGTAGCTAGTAAATGGTAGAGTCAAGATTTGAACACGTCTTTTGACTCTATGTTTAGTATTTTTCATATTAAACTCTACTGCATCTTAAGGAGAAAAAGGAAATATTTATTAATTTATAGGTTGATTTTTAAAGAAAGCAGAAACTAATTGTGTAAGTTACCAAATACCTAGTATATTATTTTATTTACTTTCTAGAAGATTTTGCTAAGCGTATGATATTGTTTCCCTCTGATCATACAAAATCTGTGTCAGCTTTAACAAAATGAGCATGATAAGCAAAATGAGCATCCCTTGGATTAGGGATGTTAACACACAGGAAGTACAAAATTTGCTCTAGGAATAATGATTCTCTTATGTCTCCAAGTTAATTAAGAATTGAGGAATCATTTAGGTTTAAGGTCATGAATATCAGAGGGGGTTAGAGAGCATGAGTAGTCCCTGTTATTTACTGTCTTATATTTTCCATTTTCCTAACTCAACACTGCTTCATAAAACCTCATATTTCATTTCTTATTGCCTTTACCTGCTCACTCAAGAGTTGCTTCAGAGGATCAAAAAGATGAAAGCAAAAATTCTTATGACAGTGAATACTTGGTCTGGATTCTGCCTTGTAACTATTCCCTAGAGATAACTAGGTGGCATGTAATGAACCTAGAGTCAGGAAACCCTGAGTTCGAATCTAGACCCAGATATTTACTAGCTAGCCGACTCTAAGCAAGTCACTTAACCTCTGCCTGCCTCAGTTTTCTTAACTATAAAATGGAGATCGTAATACCATCTACCTCTCAGGGTTGTTGTGATATTCAAATGAGATAATATTTGTAAAGTTCTTAACATGATGCTTGGCACATATTAAGTGCTTAATAAATGTTTGTTTGTTTACCTTCCTTCTATTTTTTTCTTCCTTCCATTTTTCTTTCCTTCCTTCCTTCTTTTCCTTTCCCTCTAAGATGTAATATCTATACACCATATCTAGAAGCAGAGACCACTTGAATTATTGAACCAAAGTCACAGACTTTCAGAACTAGAGAGGGCCTCTGAGGCCATTTTGTCCAGTGTTTAACAGGCAGTTCACCACCTCCCAAAGTAGCCTATTCTACTATAAAACTTCTCTGATTATCAGCTCCCACTAATATATAGGAATATCAAGAGGTGTTTTTCCATAGTAGGAAATGAGTTGTTCTTTGAAAGAAGCTAAAGATTATAGAAAATGGAGGTTAAGGAGGAAGTACATTCCAGATATGGGGGAGAGGAATAGAAAGTACAAGGGAACTGAAGTAAATGAAATGCTGAGTTCATGGAACAGCTACCAGACCAATTTGGTTGGCACATAGTAGGTACTTAATAACTTCCTGCTGATTGACTGCTTTAGTTGTCAACAAGGACTTGGGGAAGAGGAAAAAGCTAGACTTTATTGCATCTGGTCATCTCTGATACTTGGGATCCAAAGGAGGAAAGGACTTTAGAAGCCATCTTGCCTAACACCACTCATTTTATATATCAGGAAAATGAGGTCAGCAGAATTCCTCAAAGTCAAACAGGTGGTAAGTGAGAAAGCCAGGATTCAAACTGAGGTTCTGTGACTCCATACCAAGGGCCCTTTCTATGTGAGTATATCGCCTTCTCTGTTTTTTTTATGACCAGAAACCAGAGTACATTATTTAGAAAGGAAATAGAAACTTAATATGTGGTCAAAGGACCAGGTTTCAGTTTTAAAATAGAGAAACATGGGGTGGCTAGTTCAGTGGATAGAGAGCCCAGTCTTGGGTTCAAATCTAGCCTCAGACACTGTCTAGTCATATGACCCTGGGCAAGTCACCCCAATGACTTAGCCCTTCTCTTCTTCCTGGGAACCAATACTTAGTATTTATTCTAAGACAGAAGGTAAGAGTTTTTTAAAAATAGAGAAACACAGTCATCCTATTTGTGCTAAATATGATACAGATAGCTTCCTGAGGAGAAAGATGGTGTCTGCATCTGAACATGAATGGTTGTTAGAGTCCTTCAAAAAATAGCCCCAACCACTTTTCTGTTTTTCTCATAGCTTACCTCAACATCTACTATGATACATTAACACTGGCCTCCTGACCATTCTGTGAACAAGACACTCCATGTCTCTCTTCTGGGCATTTTCCCTGACTGTTTCCCATTCCCAGAATACTCTTTCTTCTCTGCTCTACATATTTATCTCCCTGGACTCTAATAAGTACTAATTAAAATCTCATCTTTTACCAGAAGCATTTTTCCAACCTCTTACTTTAATTCTACTGCCTTTTCTCTCTTATTTCCTAATTTTCTTATATTATATAATTTTGGGGATATAAGATGACTATCATAGACAATACATGAGAAGAAATAAGAAGGGGAGGAAACTAAATGAAAAAGATAGCAAAAAAAAAACCAAATAAAAATAATCTTCTTTTGAAGGGGTGACCAAAAGTGGAAAAGTTCAAAGCCTGGACAGTCTAGGCTTTGTCTCTGACTTTTGTAGGGACTGAGTCTTGGATCCATTTTAATGATTTGGTTTGTGTGCTGGGTGATGCCAAATCTTTGCAGTTCACAGCAGGTCTGGCACATTTCTTCACTAGCAAGGACACTAATTCTTCATAATAAGTAAGGATCACCTGCAGTACAGTAGCTCAAAGATCATTCATTACCTCTTGGTCGAAGATGACCTAGGGGCCATCAGGATACCTGAATGGGTAATGTGGGGTCTCCTGACCTCAAACTATGCAGTAAATTACTGGTCTTTCTTCTCACACTGTGGGACTGCAAATGCAATTCACTTATTTGGGATTGTGTTTAGAATAATTTAGATTTTTCCTATCTACTATATTTCCAGTGGAGTGTCTATATGAGAATGGAGTGGATTTTTTGGTAGATATCAATATCATCAAATAGTCCAGAAGCATGATTCAGCATCTATGCTCTAGCTTACTTCCTAGGTGGCACAGATTCTTCCTCTCTCTGAGTCCCTCATCCTACTTTATCTGACCCCTCTTGTGCCTGTGCACAAATTCTGGAATGTTCTTCCTCCTAACTGTCTCTCAGAATCCTTATTTTCTTCACAGTGTCAAATCCTTCAGGAAGCTCTTCCTGAGGTCTTTAGTTGTTAGTGCTTTCTCCCTCTTCAAATTAATTTGTTTCTTCACCTATTATATATCCCAGTAGAATCTAAGCTTAGGAACTGAAGGCAGGAACTGTTTTTCATTGTTGTCTTTATATCCCAAGTACATTGCCCAGTGCCTTGCATATATCAGTTATTTAATAAATGTTGAACCCCATATTCTTAACCTTTTTTCCAACCTGTATTATAGATGTTTGTATGTGTGTGCTATTTCCTTTATGAGGTTATGAGCTCTTTGAGAACAGCATCTGTGTCATTTTTCATTTTGGCATCCAAAATGGGCATTTGATATACTTTTAAAGGGGAGGGGGAAGGATAAGCAGATGGGTATAGTGGAGTAGGGTGGTTCTCTGTGACTTAGGGACTTCTTCCTAGCACATGTTCAATAATTTATAGTCAACTATTTGCTTGTGGTTCTCTGAATATTAAATTACTTGTCTAGGGTCAAGCAGATAAAAGTCAGAATTGAACTTGCCTTCCTGACTCATAGGCTGGTTGTATAATAAATATTTACTGAATTGAATTGAACATAGTTCCTATAAAAGTCTTGCTTACTCCCAGACACCTCCATAGTGGCCACTGTCAATCCTGCTGAGCTGTGAGAAACATCCTGCTTTCATGTCCCACTTGTTCCTGGAAGAGACTGCCCATTCTCCACCCTTATGCCATCCTCCCTTTCTTCCTCCTTGTGGTCTGCTTGTATAAATTGCCCTTATCTGTCCTAGCCTTTGGGCTCCAGGCTACTCTGTACATGATTGTCCTGGGATACATGCCTATTCCTTTTTCTCTCTAATAAAACCATACCTTTTATTAGTAAAATTTTGTTTGAAACATCACATTTGAAATATTTCAGTGAAACTAATGGTGAAAGTGGTTTTGTATGATTTAGATAGAATGAATTAAAAGTTGTGCTATATACCCACTTTTAGAAACCTTTTACCTTCCATCTTAGAATCAAGACTGTGTATTGGCAGAAGAGAGGTAAAAGCTAGGCAATGGGGTTCAGTGATTTGTCCAAGGTCATATAACTTCAGGAAGTGTCTGAGGCCAGAGTTGAACCCAGGACTTCCTCTGCTTAGGCATGGCTCTCAATCCATTGAACCACCCAACTGCCCACTATGCTATAAATTCTTAATGTTCAGGTTGTGGATTACAGCTTATCCAAGACCAGGATTCTTGGACAAGCTAATGGAGCCAGCTAGATCCATTTACTTTAAGTCTTTAAGATTATTTTCTCTCTGAAAGTTATGAGTATTAAACCAGGCTGTAGCAAATTCAATCTTGTTTTTGTGTTTTGTCTAGTCATTTATCTATTTTTTTTTGGTGAAGAAAAAAACCTTGTTTTTTGCTTTTAAATTATTACTCATATTCAATGGAACTGTCATGAGATTTAAAGGAAATGGTGAATGAGAGTTAGATAAACACAGAGGATGATTTTAGATAGCTCCCAAACCAGACTGCATGTACAATAGGAAGTTGCTATGGAAAACCATTTAGGGAAAACAGTATACAGAGCTTTGAGTTGGAATGTTATGGCTTACCTTAGTTGAGAATTCAGTTCAATTGACCATATATGAAATGCTTGCTCTGAGCAGAATGCCATTTGCAGAGTCTTAGATAGCACTGGCCAAACAGCAATATTGGCTGCCAGCTAAGTATACTGGGTTTCTTTAAGGAAGTCCAAGGAAAAGAAATAGGAAAGAAGACCTATGTATTGTTGCCTCTTCTTCTTCCTCCTTCTCCTTCTTTTTTTAAACCATTACCTTCCATCTTAGAATCAATCCTGTGTATTGGTTCCAAGGAGGAGACTGGTAAGCAATTGGAATTAAGTGGCTTGCCCAAGTTTACACAGCTAGGAAGTCAGGTCAAATTCAAACCCAGAAATTTCCAGCTCCAGGCCTGGTTTTCTATCCACTGAGCTATTTAACTGCCCCCTATGTATATGTTTTTAATTTCAAGTGACTTGAAGCAAACTCGAATAAATGAGGCATGTTACTATTGATAAGAAAGAAGTAGCAAATATTGCCAATTAAATTACTATTATTTTTTTTTTAGTGAATAAAGTTCATCCTTTATCTAAGTTTAGAGTTTAACTTTCACAATTCTGCTTCTTACAAAATGTTCTCCTTCCAGGGGCCAAGGAGCTCTATTTTAACATTCAATTATAAGTCACATTGTCTTAGAGCCTGAACACTGTTTATAGACAGAAAAGAAGACATATTTTACAGCTGTGAATTAGCTATTCTGGTGGGTGGAACTGCTTTTCATGTATTTTCTTCCTCTCTCCAGTCTTTTCATTCTTTTTTAATTTTCAAGAGCTTTGAGATCTTTTTGAATATTATTATGTTATTTTGCTGACTTCTTGTGTCACCTTTCTATTCATTTTCTTAGATTCAACATCCTTTTTTCATATCCTTTATTTACTTTATGTGATCTTACATAGCAGTGGCTAGAGCTCTGGGTTTGAAGACAGCAAGTCTCTAGTTCAAATCCAGCAGTAGACACTTACTAAGTATGTGACTTTGGGTATGCCACAACCTTTGCTTGCTTCAATTGCCTCAACTATAAAATGGGGATAGTAATAGCACTTAACTAGCAGAGTTATTCTAAGGATCAAATGAGATATTTGTAAAAAAAAGTTCTTATCACAGTACCTGGCACATAATAGGTGCCACATATAAATGTTTATTCCCTTTCTCCATTTCTTCTTTCCCTCTTTCCACTATAAAAGGGATGATTGCCCTCTATAAGGGTACCTATGAAAATTTTTCCTCCATTTTGACTAAAGGCATTGTATGAAATGCCATCTCAGTAAGCTATATAATTATGTTTTTCTTATTGGGCTTGCCTTTTAAAATTTATTTCATATATTTATTTACATATGGATTTTTATTTAATTTATATATGTTTTTGTTCCTCCATAAGATTATAAACTCCTCAAGGAGTTTTCGTATCCTCAGAGCAGCAGTAACATGCTAGAAATCTAACAGGTGTTCGTGAATACTTACTGATGTGACTCTAGAAGCCTCACAGTCTTAGAGAGTATACTGGCCTGAAACTCAATAAACTTAGGTTTTAGTTTAATTTTGTTACTAGTATGAAAGATCTGTTTGGGTCTCAGTTTCCTCATCTGTTAAAAGGTGATAAGATCCAAAAGGATTTTTCTAGCTCTAAAATTCTCTGATTCTTTTTTCATCCTTCCACTAAGGAACAATTGCAAGTCATTTGTTACCATAGAAGAATAAAAGAATTCAGGGCTCTAAGCCAGATGGCCATGCCTGAGATTAATTGTTGTCATTATTGAATCATTTTTAGTAATGTCCAATTTTGTGAATCCCTTTGTAATTTTCTTGATATTAACTTCAAATGATTTGACCCAAACTGGAGTAGTTTGATGATTTTTTTCCCTCTAGCTCATTTTACTGAAGAAGAAACTGAGGCAAATAGGGTTAAAGTGACTTGCCCAGGATCACAGAGCTAGTAAGTATCTGAGGTCAGATTTGAACATAGGAAAATGAATCTTCTTGACTCCAGGCCTGGCACTCTATCTATTGCTCTATCTGGTTGATTTCAAACATGTACATAAACTTTTCTTGCCCCTTTGTTCCCATAGAATCATATGTCTTCATACGGTTATACATACATATATATATATATATATATATATATATATATAAAATACATATTTCAAAGGGGATAGGAATGAAATGATTTCCTTAGCAATTCAAGGAAAGTAGCCATATTTTGGTTCCTTTTTCTGTCCTTTCTCAACACAAGGCCTTAGGAACAGATGAAAACTTTTTGATCAGCTATACCTTCCCACTTGGTACCAATTGTCCAGTTCCTCTTTCATTCTAGGTCAGGGATGACATTACAGAACTGGTGCCAATATCCTGGTACAAATGTGAATTAATAGACTTGGCTTCATTCCTTGGGAAGTCAGTTACATTTTTTTCTTTTTGAGAAAAAAGTGGTGCCACATGGAAAAGGCAAAAAGTTCAAGAAGACCATTCAGAGGATGAGCCGCTTTGGGAATTTTTAGGATAAGAAAGCAAACCTTGCTTCAGCATTTAACATTAAAATTGGAGAAGACTAGGAAAACATGCACTAAACTAAAGTTGAGATGCTCTATTCATCCAGGCAGTTTGTCTGACTTCCTAAACAGAACTGTTCACTACAAAGAAGTAACTGGATTTGAGAAAAATGGCTTAGTGGACAGAATGGAAGGATTTAGAGTCAAACAATTTGGTTCTTTCAGCTTCCTATTTGTATGACCTTGGACAAGTATTTAAACTTCTATTGGTCTAGATTCTTAAAATCTAAAATGAGGAGGTAAGGCTCAGTGGTCTTTTAGGTTACTTTCCACTCTAAATCTATGAGTTTATAATTTCTATTTTATTTTTTAATATTTATTTATTTTTAAGCATTTTCCCAAGGTTTTGAATTATTATAGAAATGACATAGACACCCCAATGAATCATGATAGACATGATCCATGTCTATAATCTCATTTTATTTGAGAACTATTGTGGTGTAGAGGAAAGAACCTGGGAATTGGAATTGGAAGACTTGTGTTTGAAAATTGGCCCTGCAACTTACCGGCTATATGACTCTGGGTAAGCTGCTTAAATTCATGGAGCTTACCTACCTCACATGGTTGCTGTAAAAAAAGAACTTAGTAAACCTTATATTACTGCTTAAATATGAGTTGTTATCATTATCCCAGAAAATGGTTGTTGTGCTGGCTCCTCATACTCAGCTGCCATTGGACTGGACCAGACAGGTTTCTTGGACAATTGGCTACTGCTGCTGCCAGCCTGGGCAGGCTACTCTTCTGATAGGAAGAGGAAGAGTGATATCTCATGGTAGAAACTGTTTCCTCCCTAGTCACTGAGGGTTTATGGAGACCTTGAACATCATACATAAGTGCTGGTTTTTGAGAATGCTAATGATGTAAAGGAGAAGGCCGAGAATATTAGAGAAGGGTTGTATTAATGATATTTTTATATGTTAACTTGTACCTGGCAGATAGGAGCTCTCTGATGCTCAGATGGCTGCTAATACTAAGGGATGGAACTCTGAAGGAATTGTGTCCAAATAGAGTATCTATAAGTTCAAAAGTAGAGAAAGGGATGAATAAAGTATGAGAGCAAGCTCAGGTGATACCATCTAGGTGATATGCCATATGCCCAGGATGGGCAATTTCAGCTTTCTAAATTTTTTCAAGGAGAGTCCTGAGGACAACACTAATTTGGAATTTAGATGACTATGAGAAGACTTTTGCTATAATATAAATGGGGTTAACCTGGAGTCCAGACAAAAAAAGGATCCTATTTCCTAGGGAAAGAAATGAACATTAGAATGCCTACTATGTGCTAAACACTAAACCCACTTTCAAATTTTATCTTGTTTAATCTCTATGATAACTGTGGGAGGTAGGTAGGAGAGAGTGGTTCACCTTAGAATTGGAGATAGAAGATAAACAGTGGGTAGGAAAAGGTAGCAATTCTAAGGTTTGGGACAAAAGGTTGAGACAGTAACAGAAAATGAGCTAAAAAAAAGAGTACCTGGAGGAGACTGCTATCTAGACTGAAGTTTATGACAAGGTAATGGAATAGTAGGAGATGGTAACATGATGCGAAATATATAACACGAGATGGAATATCTTTAATTTACCTTATCTACATAGGGTTTACACTTAGAGACTCTCATTTTTAACAAAATAACTAACATTATGAATTTCTGTGCATATGTTACATTTTGTAATTGGACAAGAGGGCGATCTCCAATGGAGTACTCTTGGGAACTATCATTAATTTTGTACTTAAATTAAAAAAAAATTAGTATTTTCATTTTTCTTTTTTTCTTTTTGATTTTATTTCCATGGTTATGTAATTCTTGTTCTCTCTCTCCCATATTCTCTCCCCCCCTCCTGGAGTGATAAGCAATTTTACTGGGTTATACATTGTAAAAATAAAGTGACTATAAAACTAATAGGTAAAGAATGGATTATGGGTTTTAAACTGACTTCAGATACTCTGCTTGCTGTACAAACAACGTATCTTCAGTTTATATCAGTGAAGTGAAGCTCATAAGTGAAAAATCTTACACTGACTTAAGCAAGTAACATTATCTAGCCCTTGAAAGTGAGTATTTCACTGTACTCTGCCCTAGGTAGACCAAACCTAAGGTACTCTTTTCAGTAGTGGTGCAACATTTAAGCAAGGACACTGATGACCTTGGAGACCAAGAAACCAGGATGGTGAAGGGCCCCAGCAACATGAAAACTGAGGATTGGGTAATAGAATTGGAGAGGGTGAGCCTAGAAAAGAAGACTTAGGGAGGGAGATGATAATTACCTTGAAGTGGGGAAAAGAAGGATCATCATGTGTTTACTTGGTCCCAGAGAGAAAACTAGGAATAATGTTTAAAAGTTGTAAAAAGGCCAATTCATTTAAGAAAAACTTTCTAACATTTAGAGCTATTCAAAAGTGACATGGGCTGCCTTAGGGGCAATATGTTCCCTGTTCTTTTCTTACCCCTCCTCTTCACTTGAGGTCTTTAGGTGAAGACTGGAGGAAGGCTTGTGTTGGACCACATTGCTCCTGATCTTTCCAACTGAGATTCTGTTATTGAGTATTGCAATAGGTTCCTAATTGCTCTCACTGCCTCAAGTTTCTTCCTCCACATAGCTGCCAAAATGATTTTCCTGAAGCATAGGTCCCATCATATTGCTCCCCTACTCAATAAATTGAAATGGTTCACTTCCACTGCCAGGATTAAATATTGGTATTTAAAGGTCTTCACAACCTTACAACTGTTATATTGAACCTCTGGGAGCTTGAAGTTCATTCAATGATTGACAGATAAGTCAGTTGGATAGAATGTTCCCAGTGAGGCATGCGAGAGTCAGGAGGGGCAGTCGAGAACCCTGAGCAGAAGTTCTGGGTCTTTTACCTGTGCTGAGGCTAGAGATCGGTGGATCCTGGTCTTGGAGTGAGAGGGTGCAAACATCTCTCTGCAAGCTCTTCCTGTCCTTCATATACCATTATCAACCTGTACTTGACCATCACCTCGGTGTCTACTGCCCTAGATATTAGGAGTTTCATCATCTAGTTATCTAGGCTTCCCAGGGCCTGGGAGGGATCCGGGAAGTGGGCAGGAGACGAAGAAGAGGGTGGAAAGGGTGGATATATCTTAACTGTTAAGGCTTAAGATCTACAGAAGAAGAAGCTGAAGTTTTCCTAGCAGTTTACCTACTCTGGTTTAGTCCTGGCCAGGCTGAACCAGAGGGAAGCTGACATTGATTCTTTATTTGCCAACAGTGAGAGTTTCATTAGTAACAATTAAAGTAGGGTCTCCTATACCTCAGTCCTTTACCCTTATCCTTCTTGTTAAATATATAAAGTTTAAAGTACCTTCCTAAATCAGTTTCAAAGCTTGTTTTGGGAAGGGAGTCAACGCAGTCAGAATATCAACGTTATCCCAGCTGAAGAGCCCAAGCAATATATCAATTAACCCCAGGTGGTTCCTGAAGGGGTAAACCTCTTTGACCTGAAGGATCCTGCCTGGGCAACTGTTATAAAGGAGAAGTGTCATCTTATCCTCTCTGTACATCATTTCTACTACCTCAAATAGATACTAGTGACCTCCTTAATTATAACACAACCTAAAGCTCTTACATGTTAATGTGCACAATGCATTCTATGGTGCTGCAGTATTAGCCAGCTTTTGGATCTGTGCATGTTAGTTTAACCTTTTTCTAGAGCATTTCATTCTTTCTTACTAGATCTCCCCAGAGTCATCACTAGGAATTTTTGTGCCTAAGGAATGGGACAATGTGAAGAAGTTCACCTGAAGTGTGGCTGCATTTGGAAAGGAAGCATACCCTAGGATGGTGGATGCTTTATTCACAGTCTAATTCAGAACTTGATAGTTTTTTCACCTGGTCCTGATGCTCACCCTTCAGTTCCAAGTCAGAATTGTTCTCAAAGCTAACTGATAGACAAATTAGAAGAGTATTCCATTGGCCTTGCCACTCATATAAATATCCTTTTTGGGCACATATCTCTGATGACTTTTCACTTGTTTATCCAGCTTTCCATTTGTTTTTTTCTTTTTTTCCCCCAATGCCAATACCAGGCAATCTCAATCAGTTAAGTCTGAGCTTGGTTTCTTAATTTTTTGGTCACTTCTCATCTATTCCATCTGAAACTCCCCATTTTATGCCAAAGCATCTATATTTCATTTCCTAAGCTTTCTCCTTTTCCCTATAGGCACAGATTATTTGTCAAGCAGGTTGTATCCAGTTCTTCCTAGCTCATTATAAAACTGATTTCATAATACATAAATTGCATTACAATCATTTATGCCCTATCAAAATCAAAGTATTACCAAATCTCACATATATTACAATCAGAATCATAGGGTTTCAGAACCAGAAAGGGTGCTATAGTATTGAGGGATGACTTTTTTGGGAGGAAGCATTTGAAACCATATGAAAAAGCTGCTTATTCTACTTATTATTAAGCGGTTATTTTTCCAGAAAAATGGAGGAAGAAGTTTTGGTTTATGCCTGAGAAAAAAAATATGACACTTTTCTTTCATTTAAATTCTTCACCTTTTATAGCAGATGGTACAGGGGCTGTAGCCAGAGTTGAGCTGGAAACTTTGTCCACAAATTCCAAAATGCGGATAATGTTTCTGGAGATTGAAACAGAAATCTGTAGTCTCAAATTGTGACCTTTTACTTTTTTGCTAATAGCATGTGACATGTGCAACTTAACACTACCAAGCGTTGGGGGAGTAGGAGGCATTAGGATAAAATCAGAGAAAATAGACAAGCTATTTCACAAAACTTAAGATCTAGATGGGCAAAAAGGGCACCTTCTTCTAACATACACTTTTCCCCCCTTCTTTTCTTTCTGGGAAGAGAAGGAACATGAGGAACAGTAGGTAGGTAGGAGGGAAAGCGTGGCATGTGAAGATTAGTAGAGGATATGGTGTCTCAAAAGAGAGAAAGAAGAAAAACCCACACAAAGATTTCAAAAAAAGGGAACTCCAGCAAAAGGGTACATTTTCAGGATTCTGATATTGAGTCTTCTCATTTTAAATCTTTATTGTTAAGAAAATTAAGAGAATCCAAACAAATCAAGAACTTCTCATTCACAAGCTTTAATACTTTTTGTCTCTTCCTCTTCCTCCTACTTCATTGATTCCTCCTCACAGATGTATAAAAAGTCTAGACTGGAGAGCAATTAGAGATCATCCATTTAAACTTCTTTTATTTTACAGATGAATAAATTGAGGCTCAGAGAGATTGAGTAAGTTATCTGTTTAAAGACAGAGTTATTAGTAGCTCTTCCTTTTTTTTAAACTCTTACTTTCCATCTTAGAATCAATACTACGTATTGGTTCTAAGGCACAAGAGTGGTAAGGGCTAGGCAATAGGCTTGCCCAGGAAGTATCTGAGGCCAGATCTGAACACAGGACCTCCTGTTTCCATGCCTGGTTCTTGCTATCCCTATTTGTGGCTCTTCTCCAAATACTTCAAATGATATGGAATTTCATTGATGATATTCATTACAAACATTTTAGTAGCTAGATTAATGATTTGCTTTGTTTTTTTTTTTTAAATCATTACCTGGAGAACATTCTTTTTTGGTTATGAGTCTTTTTCTTTACTTAACTAGGCTGGTCCTTAGGCTCATACTTGATGCCTTTCCAGTTTGATAAGAACTGCCAAAGTTTGTTCCCTTGGCACAGCCTTCGAGAATACAAAGAATTCATGACATGATGATGAGGTTCATTGACTAATAGACTGTTGAAGCTGGAAGAGAATTTAGTAATAATTTGTTATGTCCCCTTCATTTTATAGATTAGGAAACACAAACCAGAGTAGTATCAGAAATCCAAGGGAAAAAATGCAAGCAAAGATCAAGAACATTTGATAGTCTTGAGAGTAATTAAGTTGGACAAGCTTACTTTAACAATGCAAAGGTTATTTGGAAGCACATGGACAAACACTGTATTATTCAAAGTCTATTTTTCTAAGGACACAGGCATAACTACCAATAAATAAACCAAAAAAAGGATGGCTTCTTCCTGCCCAAATCAGAAGAACTTAAAAAACCTCAAATGTTTTAGACAATTAATTGCCCTTCCATCCAATATTTCTACTCCTGTGTTGGAGATAGAGGAGGAAACAGTTTGGTTTTGAGTTCTTTGAGGGCAGAGTCTATTGCCACTTGCATCTTTGTATACTTTTTGCCTAGCACTTAGTAGGTACTGAATAAACATTTGTTAAGTTGAATTGAACGAGAAGAAGCCTTGAAGACTTATCTGCTTTAAGCTCTTGATTATTCCAGGAATTTCTTAGCTATGATTTCATCCCAGTGAGAATTATTTCCTATTAAGCAGATTTATAGAGTTGCCAGGGCTCCAAATCTTCATCATTCTGGTCATCACTCCTCTGATTGACTACAAAATTGGGCATGAGTAATATCAGTTCTGAATGTTCATATTTAGAGTATAGTTTTCACTCAATTCTTATTTACTTCTGAGGTATTTCCTAAAATTGTGAATGAATTACAATTTCAATATTTAATATAATACCATCTAGGCTATACATTGACAGAAGATTTTTTAATTTTGACTTTATAGTACTCTAAAAGACTCTTTACTCTCTTTCCTCCATTAAAAATTCTTATTTAGACGTAAAATTTGGATAGTTTGTCAAACTATTAAAAACTATATAAACTATAAATCTTCTCAGTAAGAGGAGAGGCAATGTGATACAATTAGCTGTGTGATCTTGTTTAAGTCAGTTTCCTCATCTATAAAATAAGGAGATTGGAATAGACGGTATCTTCCCTTCATGCTCTAAAATGAAATACATGCTCTAAAAGGAAAAGAATACATATGTGCAAAAATATTTATAGCAGCTCTCTTTGTATTGCTAAGGAACTAGAAAACTAAGGGGCTGGGCTGTCCATCAACTTGGAAACAGCTAAACATGTTATGGCATATGACTGTACTGGAAAGGATCAATTTTAGAGAATCCGGGGAAGACTTGTCTGAATTGATGCAGAATTAAGTGAGATGTACAGGAAAACAATTTATTCAATAAGACTAATATGTTGTAAAAACAAATAATTTGAAAGACTTAAAAATTCTCATCAATAAAGTAATTAAACATAATTCCAGAGGAGTAATGATGAAGGTATTTTATCTACCTCCTAATGGAGAAGTGATTCAAGATGCAGAATGAAATGTACATTTTTTGGACACGATCAGTTTAGGAATTATTTTTGCTTGATTGTGTATATTTGTTACAGAGTTTAAAAAATGGGATAGGGTAAAAAGGAAGAGAAAATAAATATACTATTTGTTAAATGAAAAAAAAAGCTTATGATCCTATGAATAGTCCTAGTTCTGTAAGAAATCTTTTATTAGATTTTTCAGTAGGCAGTGACATGGGTGCCATAGTCTAGAACCTCTGGATGGCTAAAAGTGTACCATTAAAGTCTCATTTCTTTGGGACTTCAAGAGTTTCTTATTAAAATGGAAATACTTCATGGGAAAACTAATACATTAGACCACTATTAAACAACTTCAAGGAATTAGTTGACATATGGTTGATGTTCAACAAATATGTGTTTACTTAATAGCCTCTAGAAAATAGACAAAGCAAAAGAAAGGAGTAAAAGCAAAAGGAAGTCTAATAATACGGTCTCCCCAATATTTCTGAGAGGTAATGGGAATCAAAGAACTTAAAAAAGTTGCCCTTATCCCACTTTCACTAATTTTAGTTATCATGGTTCTGAGTCATTAAAGCTGTGAATTGTTGAGGAGGAAAGAGGAAAAAAAGTTCACTTAAATGTCAGATAAGTAGGAATATAAATATAGACTTATCTTTGGGGAAATGATAATTCCTTAGGAGATCTTTTTCTTATGAGGTACTAACTACATCAAACCTGTACAGGAATAATGATTTTCAGTCAAAACATCATTAAGAAAGAAATCCCACAAAATTAGTGATGGATTGTTCCAACTCAGAATTTTTGTACTTGTAGAATGCACTTATTCCTTTGCATATACTTTTATTATACTTTTTAATTTGAAAATGTCACTAGAAATATTTACTATATCACTTAGGAAAGATCGAGTCGCATACAAGGAAACATTTAAATGGACCTGATTGAAATCATTAAGGTAATTTCAGAGGCTAAGGCCAAGAGTTAGGGGATAAAAGACAAGGTACTGGTAATAAAAAAACATACTAAAATAGCTAGATTAGAAGCCAGGAAATTTTTTTGCAGACCAGGATCTCCTAAGAAATAGCTGTATAATCTTGAGCAAATCATAACTTACTAGACTGAACCTCAATTTCCTTATCTGTAAATTGACATGGGTAGACTAGAAAGGCAATGTAGCCTAGTAGAAACAAACCTGGACTTAGGTTCAGGAGAGAATTGGGTTTATATTTGACCTCTCAAACTTTTTAGCTCTGCAACCACGGACAGATCACCTATCCTCTCTGAGTCTATTTTCTCTTCTATGATATAGGAATGATAATGTTTGCAGTACAAATAATGTATATAAAATGATTTGTAAACTTTGTGGTGGTAGTTAAATGTTTTATGTTTTAATATCTTAAAACTGCATTGGCTTTTGGGTCATCCTAGATTATAATTTCTTCCATCTTTCAGTGATAAATTCTGATTCTATGAAATGTTTAGGTGGGTGCAGGTACATTCAAGAAACAAATGGATTATTATGGAAGCCTCCTAAATGGTCTTCCTCCCTCCAGGCTTTCTCCTTTCTAATCCAGCTATTTTAGCTTCCAAATGGATATTCCTAAAACACAGATTTAACAATATTTTAGATCCTCTAAAACACCAAAAATAATCCAAATAAAAAAATATGAACTTTTAGTGGTTCCTTAATCCTTTTTTGGTGGCATTTAATTACTCACACAATCCAGCTCTCAGTTACTTTTCCAATCATTTCATATTACTCCTTTTTGCTCATTCTCTATTGTAGCCAAATTGTCTTGCTGGTTGTTTTTTTTTTAAACAATAATTCAGTTCTTGGCTATATACATTTTCACAAGTTATTCTGTATGTTTGGAATGAACTCTTTCCTCACCTCTCTTTGTATTCTTAGTACTTAACACAATGCCTGGTACATGGTAGGTGCTTAATAAATGTTTATTGACCAACTGATCTTTGCATCCTGTAATCCCTGCTATCCTTTAAGACACATTTCAGGTCTTATCAATCAAGGCCTCCTCTAGGGCTCTGGATCTTCGGTCTCTCTTCCCTAGAACTTGTTGCTGCATGATCCTTCTCAGGGTTACCTTACATGCATCCCCTTCTCTTGGAGCCCAAAATATCAATTTCATCTAAAAATCTAGTTTCTTCTGGATCTATATCAGTTGAAATCTCATATTTCAAGACCTATCTCAAAAACTACATCATCCATAAAGCTTTCCCTGATTCTATCCACTGCCTTAGTCAGAAACAATCTCTCCAAATTTTTGTAGCACTTTATATGTTTCTTAATGCACTTATTTTATTCTACCTTTGATCATATCGAGTGATCACTTGCTTATCTTCCTTGTTACCTGTTTATCTCTTTGAGAGCTAAGTCTTATTTGCTGTCCTTTGCACAGATTTTAGATTGTTAGGTGTTAATGAGAGTCAAAGAATGTTAGATCTGGTCTTCATGATGATAATAGTTGACATTTCTTCAGTGAAGACCTGCATGGGAAACCTTGCATTGGGGTGGTCTCTCCCCTTTAGAATGTGAGCTCCCTGAGAACAGGGAATGGTCTGGCATTTCTTTTGTGTAGTATTTTACACAATGGTGTGCACATTGCAAGTGCTTAATAAATCCTTTTTCCATTAAAAAATAGTTGACATTTCTCTAGCTGCCTTAAGATTTACAAAACATTTGACCTACATTGTTTCATTTGATAGGAAGGGAAAGAATCCTAGAACTCAGAGTTCATTTAGTCCATTTTCTTCATTGAGAAAATAGTAGCCTAGAGTGGTTGTGACTTATTTAAAACCTTGTACCTCCTTTGTCCTGCTGTTGCTTTCTGGGGATAAAACCTTGCTGCTTGTGTCTGAACCATTAGTAACTTTAATGCTGGAAATTTTTAGCCACAAGAAAATGGAAGGTGCACTGGTGGGGGACTTTTGCATTTATTTCCTCAATAATTTTATTTCAGTTGACTTGACCAGAGTGGGTAGCATGTGCTATTTGCATCTCTGCATGGATGTGCTTATTTGAAAGGAATGGTTTGGGGACATCTCCTGTTCAAGTGGCACTTGGCCTTCATGCTGAGTTACTCAGAGATAATAAAACGATAATACAAGGGAGGAGGAAAATATAAGCCATGAAAATAGAAGAGAAACTTCCCTTTTGCAGTCTGCTTGTGAATATCAGAGCCGAAAAACATGCAACTAGGATGATCTGAAGTTAGTTTTACTCCCAGTCCCCCCAAAAAGAAATTCAATGGGGATAGTGTGTGTGTGGGGATATCTTCCCTTCTTTTTAATTTAACCAATACTGAGTTTTGCTTCTTAAATGGATGCCTGCCACAGCCTACAGCTATTTTTTAAAAGCTTTCTCAACCAGTTTTCTGGTTTATTTTTCTTTTCTCTTGCTTTGGCCACTGGTCGAATTTTTATTAAACTTTCTTCTCCAAAGTATAGCATGTTGTTTCCCCGAGATGGTGCTGCATTAAAACCACTTTTCTATGTAATAAAAAAAAACTGCTGCTGTTTTTAACATTATAATAGAATTTCTTTCCTTCATTCAATGGATAATATTACCTTCAATATGCAATCAAACTTCTAATTTAATGTCACCAAGTTTTCAAAGTTAAACCAAATCTTGCTTAGAATAATAGGATTTTGAATAGTTTCATTCTCACTATTGTTCTCCATTTATATCAAACATGACTGACATAAGTGCCACTTGTAGCTGGATTTTTGAAAACACAAAATAGCCATTTTTGAATACTTAAAAATATATTTTCTATCAAGTGCCAAACTTAAGGAATACATTTCAAGAACTTTCACATCTCTTTCAATGACCAAAACAATGACTACCTTATTCAAAATCCTCCTGAATAATCATACTTTAGTAATTAACTGAAATTCTCAAAGAATCTTGAAGATGCAGATGTAGTGGCTGAATTAACTTGGAAGAAGAGGAATATTTTGATTCTTCTCATTGCCCTACCATTTTATATCTTTTCACAAGCACTTTTAAAAATTCAAGGCCTCCTTTTTGAATGCTAATGATTCATAATACATTATCTGGATAGGGCTTGCCCTTGAAGATATTAGGATAAACATGAAATCAGACCAGGGAAAGGAAAAATTGGTATGTACATGCCATGTTCCCCATTTCTCCCCATTCTGCCTTCCTCTCCCACCAAGCATTTTGAATCCAAAATTTGCACAGCAGCTGGTGCCATACAATTTGCATTATAAGAGTATAGGGCTATGCCATCTTACTTGAGTGTGGTGAGTTCTGTAAGAGATGGCTGTGTAGCCTTGAGATAGCTCTCTCTTCTGGCTGCAATCTTTGGGGAAGGCTTGGGACTGGTGTCTGAGTCACCACTGTCTTCATCCCCCATTGCCTTGATGTAACTGCCACTGCGCATTCTCCGGCAAGGGATCTCGTCATCTTTGCCTCCACGAGGGGTGTACCCACTCCATTCATCTTGAGGAACCTAGTCAATATACAAATCAACACAATTTATCCTGTAGAAGGTCTTCTCTTATTAGTTTTTAGCTTTTTTTTTTACACTGAAGGATAGGAAGAAAGATTAGAAGATTTGTTGCTGGTAGGATTTACCTTTGAGAACAAAGATTTGGGATGTTCAAACACCTAGATTATCTTAGCTATATCAGGTTTGATAAAAATTTCAAAACGCTAACATATATGTCTATGTATGTGCAAATTTTCCACATGCTTTAGTTTTTAAACCCTGTGTTTTAAGAAAAAAATAGGTTGTATAATTTTGACTCATGTATACCAGACCTTTATCTACTTAATCCACAATCCAGAGTGGTGATGTAACATGTTCCACACAGGGAATAAAACCATCTGTGACAATAGTGTTTACCTTTGGCTCCTCCATTTCAGTTTAAGAGTCATTTAATATTTAAGAAAGTTTTCTATGGCATTTCCATTGCCCAGTTTCCAGTTCTAGTAGCCTCCCTTTCTCTCCTTCAGTTTGCTACTAAATTTGGGTTCAAACCCTACTTTGCACATCTATTACCTATGTGACTTGACAAGTCAAACAATCCTTATAAGGTTTCAAGTTCTTTTTCTATAAAATAAGAGGATTAGATTGGATTGTCTCTGAAGTCCCTTTCATCTTTGGTCCCATGGAACATACAGTTGATCCCAGTTTCTTCCATTTCCTGTGCATCCATTCCCTTCCTAGCTTCCTGAATCCTTGTGTCTAACTCTGTCACTTTAGTGTAATGACTTTCTTTAAGGCCATCATTGAGCTTTTTGACATATCCAATGGCCTTAGTAAAAAAAAAAACCAACAACTCTCTTTGTTTCTTAGTAATAATTCTAAGACAGAAGAAGTAGGCAAATGAGCTAGGTGACTTGTCCTGGGTCATACAGCTAGGAAGTATCTGAGGTCAGAATGCAATGTAGGTCCTCCTGACTCCCTTATCCACTGTGCCACCTAGTTGCCTCTCAGTGGCCTTAGTTCTTAACTTTCTTTACTTCTCTGTGGCACTTAACATTGCTTTTTGAAATAAACACTTAAGGGTATTCTGGTAAATGTTAACTAAAATATGTACATGACATTTTAAGTTTAAATTTTTAAGTTTTTCTGTTGTTTAATCTGATTATAATTTTCACCATTTTCTCAAGTTTAGATAATTAATAAAATAATAAATCAAGTCCTGATTTGAAGGATTTGCTCATTTCTGATGTGTTAATGATCACCTAAGATATAACAATCAACCTGTGCAGTCTCTGAGTGCTTTGGCTCTAGCATACTAATACATAATAGTATGCACTTCACATTGAACCTTTCTCACTCTTTGACTTCCTTAACAAAGAACTTTTTTTTTCACATTCTATCTCTTCGGATTTTTCCTTCTTCCTCATTACCTTTAACTGCAGTTATCCCTCTCTTTCCCTAAATAATGGATGCCCCTCAAAGCTTTGTCCTTAGCTTACTGATTTTAAATTTCTATAATTGTTTCTTTACTGAACTCAGTCACTATCATAGTTTCTGTTACCTTCTTTACTAAATTTACTCTGAAATTTACATTGAAACATAGACCAGAGTTATGTGGGGGATTTAGATGTCAACTGGTTTAAATTCCTACTTAATGCAGAAAGCCACGCTAAAATATTCTAGAGAAATCATCATCCGAACTCTGAACAATTGTAGCAATGGGAAAGTCACATTCCATTCATTTCTGGACAGTTTTAATGATTATAAAATTATTTCTTATGTTGGGTTGAAATTGCCTCCCTATAACTTCTACTCATTGGTTCCTAAAGCTGTGTTGTCTGGTGCTGTGCAGATTAAATTTAATAGCCTTTTCATATGACAGTCCTTCAAATAATTTGAAGACTGATGCCATCACTAAAATACATTTTTCCTATGTTAAATATCTCCATTTCCTTCAATAATTCCTCATATGACATTCTTAGACCCTTCACCACTTCGATTGCCTTGCTGTGGACATTCTTCAGTCTGTCAATGTATTATTTAAGAGGAAGTATTTGGAATTAGACAATATTCTAGTTGTAGTCAATCTGGTGCAGAAGCTTGGATTATCCTATCAACTGAGCTGGAAATATACTATTAGTACAGTTTAAATAATATTATTTTAATAGACATAATATTTTAATCTAATGTATAGGTTGCATGAAATTAAAATACTAAACTTTTTTTGCACATGGTTATATTGAAAAGGAACTTAGCAATCATGTAGTCTAACTTCTTCAATTTGCACATGGGGAAACTGATGCCAAGAAATGTTAGATATCTACTTGTGACCACACAGGTAGTAAATTGCAGTATAATGAGAAAGATAGAAACATATTAAGATCTAGAAGAGCTCAAATCTCCCAGTAAAGCTCTAAAAGTGCCCCAGAAGGAATAGAGACAAAGAAAATCAAAGAGAAATAGCTAAAATGTTCTTTTAGCACAACAATTCTCCTAGAATTCTGCAAAGGCTTTGAGACAAACTCTGACTCTGAATATGATCTTTCTACAATACTCTTTTTTTTTTTTTTTTTTTTTTTTTTTGCTTCTTACGCTATTCTGTTTTTTCTCTTTCTAAACTCTTTTTATTCTTCATTTCCTCTATCCTATCCACTGGACTTAGATGACTCTGGAAGAGAGAATGAAGCTGATGACTTTGGGCAATCGTTACCCACTTACATCCAATTCACAAGCAAGCCAAGCCATCACTCTCTGATGTCATCAGTCCTCTTCAACGTGAAAGATGTACAGAGGCAGCTAGTTGGCTTGGTGGATCAAGAATCAGACTTGAAGGTTCTGGATTCAAATTTGACCTCAGATACTTCCTAGCTATGTGGCCCTGGGCAAGTCACTTAACTCCAATTGCCTAGCCCTTTACCACTCTTCTGCCTTGGAATCAATAATTAGGATCCATTCTAAGACATATGGTAAGTTTTTTTAAAGGAAGGATGGATAATAACTTGTATAAATGAACTATGAATCTAAATGCAAAATTTCACATATATCCTGATCTTGCTATTCAAATATCTAGTCAATATGGTTCAAACCTACATTTTGAGTTTTATTTCCTTAAACATATTCTCCGATACAACCACACTAGGCTACTCTCCATATCTTGTTCTGTCCTGCCTCTCTTGTCCCTGTGCTTTTGTTCATACCATTTCCCATCCTGGGTATCATCTTCCTTCTCCATTTGCTTCTGTTTTTGCCTCTGCTATCCTTCAATGCCAAACCAGGTGTCATCTCCTCCATGAAGTCTTGTCTGAACACCTCCCACCATTCTAAGCTAAAAATGGTTTCTTCTTCCTCAAATTTCTTCTAACACGTTGTCTTAGGTTTCTCTTCTGCTTACCACATTTCTCTTATTTATGCACATGATTTCTTTATATGTATTGTAACCTCCTAAAGAGTAAAGTCTGGGTCATATTCATCACTGCATCCCTTACATCAAACAAAGTACTTTACACAGTTATTGCTATCCTTTGATCATTTCAGTTGTATCCAACTCTTTATGACCTTATTTGAGATTTTCTTGACAAAGACACTGGAGTGATTTGCTATTTCCTTCTCCTCTTCATTTTACAGATGAGGAAACTGAGACAAGTTCTGGCTAAGTGATTTGCCCAGGGACACGCACAGTGTCTGAAGCAGGATTTGAACTCATGTCTTCTGGATTCCAGGACTGGCGCTATGTGCCACATAGCTTCCTTGTGGGCAGTTTGCAAATGTCTGCTGAGTTGAATCTATCCTTATTCTGTTTAATCTCTCACTCTAATTGCTTACTAGTACTATTTTCATATGTCTCCTGCTACTTGTTGACTCAGCCGGCATGATGCAGTAATATAGCCTGGACCGATTGGGTCCCTTGTCCCTGAAAGAGGATGGAGTGATAGACAGGAAGTCTTGAATGATAAATGGAATCTATGGGCCCATTGTTCTCTGACATCAAAGGGATTCTATTAGTGCTTATGATTATTGTAGTTTAGTTTGTATTCATCTGTCTGGTGCATTTTTTTTTGCTGACTTGTTGAAGAAGGTTTCAATTTGTTTTGCTGTTTTGAATATAAAATGATTTTACTACTCTTCTCTGTTGTCTCCCCTTATAGCCAGTCTGAAGTATAGAGCAGGGTCAGTTTAAATGGAATATACCATTGCCTCTGAGAAAACAGGACAGCTGAGAAATTTAGTGTTCAGTGAAACTTATTAGTACAAACATGCTGGCTTCTCACTTATATGTATGCATGGTTTGCATATTATCAGTTTACACTGGTGTAAGATTTAAGGATTGTGAGTTTGTGTTTCTATTCTTTGAGACCAAGAATCAGGCAAAAACATCCTCCATCACCACAAAATCAACCCATCACCTTCCCTATCAAACTATTGAATTTTAGGCAGTAGTTCTAGAATTATATTTTTCAGGCTAGAAACTTTAAGAATCATCTTCCTTTACCACAATCCACTATAAAGTCTGTTAACAAAACCTGTTTTTTCTTAAGATTTTTTCCTCAGGTTTACCTCTTTCTTTCTATTCCTACTTGAAATTTACCCATTTACATTCAATACTCAGTATGTTGCCAAGAGAGCTATAACACCACACAGTTATTTTTGGATTCTTTTCTTAAAACATTTCATGCTTTTTTATACTCTTTTATCAAATTCATCACAGGTCTAGTGCCCTCTCAAATTTCATTTACTTGACATTTGTTGGATTATGACAGCATTTTTAGCTGAAGGCAAATAAAAATTACCAGAACAACTCAGGAAAATTATTTATGAAAAGCATATAAACATTAAAATGTTGATCTTAACAAATTCAGTTGCACTCACAGAATCATAGAATGAGAGAGTTGGAAGAAACTTGAGAGGTCATCTGTTACAATTTGTACTTGAACTTAAATCACCTTTTTAGCAAACCCCCAAAATAGTCATTGAGCCCCTACTTGAAGATTTCCAAAGTGGACAAACCCAACACTTTTTGAGGCATCCCATTCTTCTTTTGGGAAACTCAAATTGTTAGGAACATTTCCCTCATAACAAGGCTAAATTTGCCTCTCTGCAACTTCCACATATCTCCTACTTAGTCCTTGTGAACAGGGGAAACCTAATCTCTTCTCCACATGACAGTTCTTCAAACATTGAAGAGAGCTGTCATTTTTCTCCCAAAGTCTTCTCTTCTTTAGGCTTCAACATCCTCCCATTCCTTCAGTTGATATGACATGTTCTTTGATATGCTGACAATCTTACTTTCTTCTCCTGGACAGGACAAAAGTCAGTCTTTCTTAAAATACAGTGCCCAGAACTGAAAACAGCCTCCAAGATGTCGTCTATACAGAACAGTTACCTCCCTAGTTCTTCCTCTTTTCATCACTGTAGGATAGTATTAGCTCTTTTTTTGGCTGTCATGTTACACTGTCAACTCCATTTGCAGTTCATTTGAATTACTGGATTGTTTGTTGACTAGACACACCTCTCCATTTTGCATTCACGAAGTTGATTTTTGAACCTGAACATAGAACTTTACATTTACTTAACTTAAATTTCACTTTATTCAATAGTCTATTGTTCTAATATTTTGGATATAGATTTTGTCAAATTCTATGTCATTTGCAACTTTGTGGAAGTATCTGAGGCCACATTTGAACCCAGAACTTCCCATCTGCAGGTCTAGCTCTCTACGTACTGAGTTGCCTACCTGTCCCAGCCTTGTCTCTTGAAATAGATGTTGAGCAGGCTGCTCTGGCCATATGCTGGGCACTAGTCTGGTCCTGTTTCATATTGTAGGACTGATTTCCTGGGAAGCTTTGCCTTCATCTGCCCTGGGTGGTCTCTAAGATTTTAAAGAATTCTAGAAATCTTTTAGGGGTATTCTGTATTAGAAGGAGTTTTTAGCTTTTTCTTTTGATTTTCTTTATCACTATTCCTTTTTGCGTACTTTTAGAGTTTTACTGGATGATTTGGACTCCTCTCAATCTTAATATACAATCATTTCCCCCAAATCTTTTTTAATATCTCTCAAAGATCACAGATAATAGCTAAGAAAATCACAGCTGCAAGTTCTTTTAGTCCTCTAAGATGTAGTTAATCCTGGCATAGTAATTTGAATTTATTGGTTTTATTCAATGCTATTTTTCAGATGAAGATAAGTTGAAAGAACTGGAGATATCTAACACGGAGAAGAGAAGACTTGGGGGAGGGATATGATAGCTGTGTTCAAGAATTTGAAGGGCTGACATGTGGAAGAATAATTAGATTTGTTGTGTACAACTTTAGATATCAGAACTAGGAGCAATGGTTCTAAATTTTAAAGAGCTAAATTCAGATTTAATGTCAGAATAACATTCCTAATTAAAGCTATGGGATGAACAGTTTCTAGAAATAATGGCTTCCTTCTTGGAAGCCTTCAAACAGAAGTTTGTTAAGGGAGGGGCTCTTCATGGGCATGGGTTGAATTGGATCAGGTTTCTTAACATAGAGTCTATGAATCTCCAAGGGGTCCAAGGATAGATTTCATGGGGTCTATGAATTTGGATGAGAAAAAAACCACAATTTTGTTTTCACTGACTTCTAACTTAAATGTATCATTTCCTTCAATTATGAATATAGGCAACAAATTTTATTATAACAAATTGCCAAAGGCATCCATGACACAAAAAGGTTAAAGTAGTCCTAATATGTAGCATTAATATATTTCATGTATAGAAATAAACTACATTATATTAACTACATAATGAACCACTGGCTTAGATGATTCTTTTTTTTTGATTTTCAAAATTTTATTTAATTAATAAATTTAGAATATTGTTCCATGGTTACATGATTTATGTTCTTTCCTTCTCTTCCTCCTATTCCCTCCTGTAGCCGAGGAGCAATTCCACTAGGTTTTACATGTGTCATTGATCAAGACCTATTTCCATATTATTAATATTTGCATTAGGGTGATCGCTTAGAGTCTACATCCCCAATCATATCCCCATCGACTCATATGATCAAGAGTTGTTTTTCTTCTCTGTTTCTACTCCCATAGTTCTTCCTCTGAATGTGGATAGTGTTCTTTCTCATAAGTCTTCTCAGAAATATCTTGGATCACTGTATTGCTGCTAGTAGAAAAGTCCATTATATTCAATTTTACCACAGTATATCTGTCTCTGTGTATAAGGTTCTCCTGGTTCTGCTCCTTTCACTCTGCATCAGTTCCTGGAGATTGTTCCAGTTCACATGGAATTCCTCTAGTTCATTATGTCTTTTAGCACAATAGTATTCCATCACCAACAGATACCATAGATGATTCTTCAGTTTCAAACTCTATGGTTCTAACATTCTGACCCGTCGTCTCTTCACTCTTTATTTTCTACTCCCTGCTACCCATTTGTGTTATATCAGTTTAAACTTTCCCATTTAAAGATCAGTCTTCATGGAAGAATAGATATTTGTCTCCATTACCATCATCCTATCGATGCTTAGCACTGGTCTTATCCTTTCCTTGGCCCTTCTTTTTTACCTATGTCATAGCTAACAATTCCTTTAATCTCGTCCTTAGTGTTCACTGCTGGCTTAAGTCCCCATAGCTTGTGTTCCTATCCCTTGTCTTAAAGGACTGTTCTTTTCTTTTGTGTCAATCCTTAATTACCTATCTTAGGTCATAACTTGTACTTAATATCTTTAAATTATGAGTATCATTTGTAAATGAATACTATCTACATTATAGCTTTTTTGGGGAAGTCCCTCTTCTTCTCCAGAGAAATCATTTCTATTTGGGTTTTTAGAATCTATCCTTCTTGGACTTACTTCACTTTCAAAATATTAAGCCTTGCTTTAAACTCTTGGAAATTTGTTCTTCCAAAAATTGAGCATGCATGTCAGACTATGGAGAAGTTTCCTCTTTCCTATCATGGACACTTTGATAAAGGAGTCACTTGCCTCCAAGGTTCCTGTATTTCAACTTTCTTCAGCACACAGGCATTGAACATCTACAATATACAAGGTCTTTGGATCATGATAGAAAGAGCTGAGCTTTAGAGCTAGAAAGGATCTTACAGGTCATCCTATCTAATTCCCTCAGTTTAGTCTGCCTGTACAGGATTGGCTATTGTGCATACTACACTTCTTGGAGCCCCAGGTGAGAATTGGGTGAGAGGTGGATACCAAAGGTGGTTCAAGCAGCTTGAAAAGGGCTCAGCAAACTCTTAAATCAGAGCTGCTTGTCCTCCCTGCACATCCTATACACTTCAAATTTTCTTCTAAGATGTTTGAAAGTAGGATTCTAGTATAATTGGCCTTACTGGAAACAGGCAGAGAAAATTGCAAGCTTTAGTGGCTGTTATCCAGACCAACAGTGAGATGATGGATATGTACACATTACTACTGTATGTAAATTTTAAGTTAACAGTTTCTAGACATCTGTTTAGGGAAGGGACGCTTCTTTAAGACCAAATTAGAACAATCCTCTCTTCTGATTAAAAAGGCAGTCGTGTTGCTTAGATTTTTAAGTGCAGGGATACAAGGCTGCTTGCTGGTTTCTTTTTCTCTTTCAATATCTTTTTTAAGAGTATGGAGAGAGAGGTCTCAGGGCAATTGAAACAACAATAAATCTAGTTGATTTGTAGGCAAGAATATAGAGAAAGGCCATTCCTTTAGTGAACTCTGAAAGCCTAAAATGGTGTGGAATAATCAGTTTAAGGTTATGAGGGAGGAAAGCTTTGGCGGATGGGAAAAGCAGTCTGAAAGCCCAGTGATGCCAAGTTGGCCTGAAGCCCTGAAGGTCTACACCATTCTTACAAGAGACCTACTTATAAGATTAAAGTTTCAGGGTGAGTTAAAAGGAAGCATTCTCATGATATCTGTGCACGACACCAGATTGCAATAACCTGCAATTGACAATGGTTCAACAAATCTAATTCAATTCAACAAACATTTATTAAACATTGTTCAGAGTACTGATAATATACTGAGAGAGATAAAAAGTTTTGCCTGGTCCTATGAAGTTCTGAGGAAATACACCCATATACATGTACCTTTTGGTATTTATTTGGCACATGGAGCCCTTTGACTCTCCTATTATTTAAAAAATGTATTAAGTTGAATCTAGGTACTTATTTCTTTAAAACTTGTCTTTTAAAACTCTTTTGCTGCTTATTTTAATGTGAATACTTTGCTGCTTTAATAAAGAGAAGCTTTTAAATACAGGAGAAAGGAAAAATGTTCATAACTCCATTTTAGGTAAACTACTTAGGAGATTTGACCGATGGTGATATGATTTAACGACAATTTCAGTTCTTTGAAATGAAAGAGTATTTTGAGTTCTAAACTTAGAAAATGAATACAAATGTTCTGGAAGCTAAGTTATGATGATTGTAGTAATAATAAGAATTGGTTAGCATTTATAAGATGCCTTCTATGTTCCATGTACTTTACAAACATTATTTCATTTGATCCTCACAAAAACCGCTCTGGGGGGTAAATACTCTTCCCCCCCCCCTTTTTATAGTTAAGGAAACAGCAAAGGTTAAGTAACTTGCCGAAATGGCCATGCTGCTAGTTATATGCCTGAGGCTGGATTTCAGGTTTTCCTGACTCCAGGCTCAGTGCTCTATCCATTGACCTACCCAGTTGCTTAGGTACCCATAGCAACATAATAAGAGAAGATTTAACTTTCTATTATACATATATTGGTTAGTGTAGTGGTGGCAGTCAACATAATGTAAAGAAGGAAACACTGAACTAAGAATTTGTTGACCTGGACTGTGGTCCTACCTCTATTATTAAGTAGCTATGTGACATTGGGTGAATGGCTTTCCTTCTCTGGGCCTTGGGTTCCTCATCTGTAAAAAGAGCAAGTTAAATTAGATGATATCTAAGTTCCCTTCTAAATCAGAAAGTTCTACGATTCAACCTTATTCTCCTCCTTTGTTCACTAATTTTAAATCCTGAATAAGCTCTTCTATTCTTACTATGAATTATTAAAGATCCTTACATATTATTAGCTTGAATATTTCATATCTGTTTGGAAAAATATAGGTTTTATGTAAAGTACAATGCATAAGTCCCAGAAATTCTCCCCTATCATCTGATTACTTCTAGCACCTTAAATTTACTGAGCATTTTTTTCTGAATCACATTTAAAAACTATATTGATACTAATACACTGCATTTATGTACTGACCAAAACTGAGTCCTATGAATCATTGAATTTAGAGCTGGAAGGGACCTTATGGATCCTCTAATGCAAACCCTTCATTTTAGGGGGAAGAAACTGTGGCCCGGTGAGATTAGATTCTTGGTCCAGGGTATTACAAGTAGGGAATGGGTTAGCTCAGATGCCCTTATTTTGTCTCACACTCCAATAACCTTTTCGTGAAATCATACTTCTTTACTCGAATAGCTCACTTATCAATCTAATAGAACACTGGCTTGGACAATGCATAGATGCTGAAGCTTTCAAAGAAAGAAGAATGCCTTTTAGTACATTTATATAAATGTGCAATTAAAAATTATAGTCTACTAATGATGATGCCAAATACCTGCATTATGCCAGAGAGTCTGCTCATTTCTTCTAGGTATCAAGATAGCTAGACATGGGTAGGAATAATCATATATAGAGATGTATTTAAATAAGCACAATGATGCACTTGAAAAAAAATAACACTTTTTAGGGGAATGTGCCCTGCTCCAGGCATTAGGAGAACTAGCTTCTGTTCCCAGCTCTGTGATAATCTCTATGACTATGGGCAAGGCACTGGGAGAGAACTCAGAGAAGTCAATGAGTTGGAAATAGAAATCCTTGGTTCAAGCCCTAATGCCCACCATTTATGTCACTGTGCCCTAAGACTCAGATTACTTATCTATAAAATAAGAGATTAGATTAGATGATCCAGCACTAACAACCTACGAATCTAGCCCAGAAGTGGGGAAGCTGTGACTTCAACCTGCAAACTTGTGATTATCAGGATAGGCTTTTCCCTCCTCTACACAGAGACCAAACTGGAATGTTCTATTGAGGACACAGTCAATGGAGGCCCACAGTTGAATAAAAAACTGGGATCTTGTACATTCCAATAAACAAAAGACCTGTGACCTCATTGGCATGGATACTAACTCTCCTGATGTAGATCACAATTTATCCATGTCTTCCCAACCTTTATGATTCTTATATGTTTCCTCATGAATTCAGATCTCATAAACTCAGATCTTTTCTACACCCTGGAGTCCTTCCTCAGAGTCTTTGAATAGTTCATTGAGCCTAGTATATCATTTGGTCCCTTTTTCTGTTATCTTTCCCTCAAGATATGCCACTGGCCTACTTCCCTTTCTGGTAATTCAGGGATCAATCTGTTATCAAATCATGTTTAAGGCCAGTCTTTTAACTTTAAAGCATCTCTCCCATAATTTGTTGATGTCATTATACCAGGTTGAGTGCACAAATCTGTATTAACCAAGTACTCTAGCTCACGCACCCCATACATGTCTATCCATTGCTTTTTCTCTCTCTCTCTTTTTTTAAACCCTTAACTTCTGTGTATTGGCTCCTAGGTGGAAGAGTGGTAAGGGTGGGCAATGGGGGTCAAGTGACTTGCCCAGGGTCACACAGCTGGGAAGTGTCTGAGGCTGGATTTGAACCTAGGACCTCCTGTCTCTAGGCCTGACTCTCAATCCACTGAGCTACCCAGCTGCCCCTGTCCATTGCTTTTTGGAAGTGTGTGATTTGGTTTTTTCACAATTGTATTAAATAACAAATGATGAGATTCTGGGCAGCAACTGAATTCCCTCCAATCTTTTATTTCCATAGCAGTATTTGTTACATACTTTCACAAAAACTCAAAAAAACCCCAGCACCAGCATTTGACTTCAACTCATTTAAATTTAAATTCAACAACATTTAAAAACCTACACTGTAAAGATGCCCCATTAAGTAGGCTTTGGGAATGCAAAGAAGAAACAAGATATTCCTTGCTTTCATGATGTTTATAGTTCAATATTTTATTCCATGTAGGAACTGTCTAATAGATCAGCACTTTCACAAATAATTTAAACCAGATGTATCTGAAGTTAAATTAAATTAAAATATTAATTTAGAAGGTCAATTGAATTCAGTGTCAAGTTCTTGGTTCACAAGAAGCAAACATGAAAATAATGAAACTGTGTTTGTATATTTGCAATGAAAACAATAATTTGGGTCACTACATTCTTGTTTTTTAAACTTCTCCATCTGCACAAGGAAAAATGTGATCATTATTTTACATTGAACATATAATTTCCCCTTCTTCCTTGATATGTCTACATATTCCAACATAACTCACATCATCTTGCTTTTTATTTTCTGAATTCCTATGGCACTTATAATATGTTCTATTTGGGTACTTTATATTTTACCACTTTATGTTATTATCCATTTCACACAGAATGACTTGGTTTCTTCTTTAAGTTTCTTAGATCAGAGATCCAGACTTAAATTTTTTTTTAAAATCCCATGGCACGCAATGCAGTTTGTTGAGAGGACTCTCAATCAGTAGCTGTTACCTTCATTTTCTGTCCTCTCATTAGATTGGAGTTGGGCTTCTGAACACATCATTCAGTCATAACTACTTTTACCCAGGGGGCAGTTGGGTAGCTCAGTGAATTGAGAGCCAGATCTAGAGACAGAGGTCCTAGGTTCAAATCTGGCCTCAGACACTTCCCAGCTATGTGACCCTGGGCAAGTTATTTAACCCCCATTGTGTAGCCCTTACTGCTCTTCCACCTTGGAATCAATATATAGTATTGATTCTAAGACAGAAGGTAAAGGTCTTAAAAAAATAGCTACTCTATCTCAAATGACCAATTTTGCTATATATCTTAATCCCAAATCTATGGTGTTTTCACAATCCTCATCCTTCTCGATCTCTCTTAAACATTTAGCATAGTCTATCACCTTGTTTTTTCTGGATATTTTCTCTACTCAGGCTTCTGTGACATTGCTCTCTCTTGGTTGACTGTATCCCCAACCCCCATCTGTCTGACCACTTCTCAGTTTCCTTTGGTTGACTCTTCATGAAGGTCATGCCTACTAACCATGGATGTCCTCCAAGGCTCTATCTATCCTTTCCCTTTTCTCTTCTCCCTCTATATTATCTTGCTTGATGATTTCACTGGCTCCTATGGGTCCAACAAAATTTCTATGCAGATGACTCTCTCTTGAGCTCTAGACCTGCATTACCATCTGCCTTTTAGGCAGTTTGAATTATATTCCCTGTAGGCCTCTCACATCTAATATATCTAAAACAGAATGTGTTATCTTCTCCCCAAACCTCTCATTTCTTCCTAACTTTCCTACCACTGTCAAGAACACCACAGCTCTCTCTGTCCCCGGTGTGAGCCTCTCCTTTTCACTCCCACCCACTTCCCATAATCAATCTGTTGTCAGTCTTGTCAATCTTTTAACTTCACATCATCTCTCCCATAAAGTCACTTTTCTCTACTTGCAGCTACCTCCCTTCTACAGGCCCTCATCACCTTTTTCTTGGACTACTGAACAATCTTCCCATTTCTCCCCTCTTCGACCCATCCTCTACTCAGCTGCCAAAATAATTTTCCTAAAATGTAATAGGTCTTACCATGTCCTCCACCCAATAAACTCTAGTGGATCCCTATTATCTCTATGATAAATGTTAAATCTTTTGACTCAAAGTCATTTTCAACAGGCTCCTTGCTAACTTTCCAGTCTTCAAATACTTTAGGCCTTTCCATGTACTCTATGATTCAACAACGCTGACCTACTTGTTCCTCAAACATAATTCTCCATTTCCTGACTTTGCACATTTGCACTGAGTGTCCCTCATGCCTGTAATGATCTCCTTCTTTACCTCCCACTCCTAGTGTCTCTGACTTCCTTCGTGACTCAGCTCGAATCCCACCTTCCTGGTCTCTACCCATTGCTTTTCCCTTCCTTCGAGAATAATTTCCTTTTATGCTGCATGTAAAGTACTTGTTGACTAACTGAATTGAAGTTTCTTTACCTTTCAGAATAGTGCTTCAGCTGTTATTTCTTTCTCTATAATATTATGCCATTGTAGAAGAGTATTTCTCAAAAGCAATTTCCCTCTCCAGATATATAAAAAAGACAATGATCTGTTTTACGAGTATGGCACTATATTGTTGAAACATTAAAGAAAATCACTGACTCAGATTTGAGATGGGCACAATTTAGTTGTAGCAGCTCAATCAGCTGTGCTGATAGTACACGTACAAAGCAATGGGCAAGCTCAGCTTATCATTTATGTTGTGTGTGTATGTATAATTAATCAGAAATCCTGTGACTTATTTTGTGTAATATAAATTATGGTGCCTTTCACACAATATTTGCTGATTAATTTCAATGTGAAAAACATTTTTATTCAGCTATTAATATCTCTATATTTTCATTCTAGTGAATACACTCTAGGTAAGCAATAGATTCTCCCTGGGAAAGGTACTTAGAAATTTTTTTTAAACTCTTACCTTCTGTTTTAGAATCAATACTATGTATTGGTTCTAAGGCAGAAGAGTGGTAAGGGCTAGGCAATGGGGGTTAAGTGACTTGCCCAGGGTCACACACCTGGGAAGTATCTGAGGCCAGATTTCAATCTAGGATCTCCTGGGCCTGGCTCTCAATTCACTGAACCACCCAGCTGCCCCCTTAGAAATTTAACTAATATAAAAAATTCTCACAACAAGGAGATGGAGAATCCAGAATGCACCTTTGTCAACAAAAACTCTACTTCCTTGTAAATCAGAGAGTTATGGAAGTCCAGGACAACGTTTTTTCAGAATATATGCATTTCTAAAACACCATTTAGGACAGTAGTTCCCAAACTTTTTTGGCCTACCGCACCCTTTCCAGAAAAAAATATTACTTAGCCCCCTGGAAATTAATTTTTTAAAAATGTTAATAGCAATTAATAGGAAAGATAAATGCACCTGTGGCCATCACTGCCTCTCTGGATTGCTGCAGCACCCACCAGGGGGCGGTGGCACCCACTTTGGGAATCAATGGTTTAGGAGAATGACAGAAGATTGCAAGCAGTATTGTAATCAAATAAAACTGTGAAGAGGAGAAAATGAGACTCAAGAAAGGCTAGTCTGAGACCTAAGGCAGATTATCCTAATGTCATTTAGAGATGACACTTGGAGGACAAAAAAAAATGGAAACATCAATATTTTTACAACATTTTAACTACAAACTCTCCATCATGGTTGATAGTGAAACAATAATTTATTTTTAACCACAGTCTCTATGTGTTCAATGAGGAACCCAGACTGCAACAATGCAGTCCAAGATGTGAAGAGAAGCTGAAGCTGAACAAATACAAAAGGATAAAATCCTTGCAGGGGTGATATTGTAAAAGTATGAGAGAATAATTTTTCAAGAGATGTGAAAAAGGGAAGATAGGGACAACTACATAGCACAGTAGGTAGAGCATCAGGTCTGGAGTCAGGAGGACTTAGGTTCAGATTTGGCCTGGGAGACATCCTGGATGTGTGACCCTGGGCAAGTCACTTAATACCAATAGCTTAGCCCTTGCTGCTCTTTCCTCTTAGAATGGATACTAAGACACAAGGGAAGAGTTTAAAAAAAAAAGAAAAAGAGAAGATACTGAAAGACTGAGAAAAATCACAGTCTCTATTATTACTACTTCCATAATGATTGGAAAAAAAAGTCACTATAGATTTCTACATTCTCATAGGGATAAAAACTTTATGATAATGATTTATATATATTTATCAAAGCTATCTTTGATGAAAGTATAAGAAGGGAATAGTTTGATTTTTACAAATGATTTTCTATGGCAGACCACATTTTCAGTTACACTGTTGACTGAAAGATGTAGGAAGTATACATTCCTACTGTGTTTACTGCTTGATGATAAGAGCTACCTCATAGAGTCGTGAAGTTAAAAAAGAAAATCAGTGAAATACTTTACAAATTTTGCAAACTTTAAAGCTTTAGGTGCTAGCCATATCATCATACTATTATCATTTGATAAGATATTTCTCTGGAATATATCAGGACAATAAGCTGTCACTGATGTAGAACTTGGGACAAAAGAAGTTGTTCATATAAGTGGTCTATTTGTAATTCAAGATCACAAGTCAGAGGCTGCTTATTTTTCTTCCTTGTATGAGGAAGAGATATGGACCAAAAACCTGGATATAAAGGTTTACTATTTTCTTTCCTTCTTTCTTTCCTTCTTTCCTTCTTTCCTTCTTTCTTTCCTTC
>NC_058130.1:548735413-548801215 GCF_016433145.1 Gracilinanus agilis
CTTCCTTCCTTCCTTCCTTCCTTCCTTCCTTCCTTCTCTCTCTCTCTCTCTCTCTCTCTCTCTCTCTCTCTCTCTCTCTCTCTCTCTCTCTCTCTCTCTTTCCTTCTCTTCTTTCCCCTTCCCTTCCCTTTTAGTATTAATTCCAAGATAGAAGAGCAGCAAGAGCTAGGCAAATGGAGTTAAGTGACTTGCTCAGTGTCAGACAGCTAGGAAGTGTCTGAGGTCAGATTTGAACCTAGGACCTCTGATCTCTGGGTCTGCTGCTATATCTACTGTACTAGCTAGATGCCCTCCCATTCCTTATGTTTCTAGAGATACAATTAAGGTAGGTAACTACTCTATGATGTCAAGTTCTTTTGATTCTTCTTACACATAAATTTTCATCTATCTCCTTCTTTCTGTTAGCTGGTTCTTAAGGGAAAGTATACTGAATTTGGAGTTAGAAAATCTGGGTTAAGATTCCATCTCATCCATTTACAATTTGTGTGACCTTTGGCAAGTTGTAAAACCCTTCTGGGATCCTGTTTCCTTATCTGTAAACTGAGAGGGGATGGATTAGATGGTCTCTAAGGTTCCTTCTGGTTCTTTATCTATATTCCTATGATCCTACATTTCCAGTCTTGTTTCTTATTCCCTTTCATGCTATTGATGTTAGAGCCAAAAGGTACTATTAGCTATTTCCTTAACAGAATATTTGATAACTTGCCTTCATGCATTGACACAAGAGTCGCTGTGGGCATAAATAGGACTCCCTCCTCACTTCTGACTCTCAGAATCATTATCTACTTCAATGTGATACTAAATGCAAGTGTTATATCCTCTGCAAAGCCTTTTCTCATCCCTCATTATTAGTATTTCCTCCTTCCTCAAAATTTTCTTAGAGCTCTTTCTCTGATCCCTGCTTTGATTCCTTCATTTGTACTTTGTACTATGTATATTAGTGCACACATTGGATCTTCTCAATAGAATATAAGATACTTGCAGAGACTGTTTCCTGTGTGTGTGTGTGTGTGTGTGTGTGTGTGTGTGTGTGTGTGTGTGACAACGCTAGGATAGAAGGGGAGGGGCTATGTAAATGAGGTTAAGTGACTTGCTGTGAGTCACTCAGCTAACAAATGTCTGAGGTCAATTTTGAACCCAGATCCTCCTGACTCCAGTCTTTGTGCTCCATCCATTGTGCCCCCAAGCTTCTCCAATTTCTAACTCTTAAAAAATGAATATTTGAAGACTGCCTTGTATATATTCACTTCCAGAGAAAGAACCAATAAATAGAAAGAAGCAAGACAGTTTTACAAATACCTTTTTGTTAAATGATGCCTTCTCTAGTGTGGGAAAGGTTGGGAAGGAATATGGGATATATCTAGCCCTTACCCTTATGTCTTAGAGCTATTACATACACACACACACACACACACACACAGCTAGCAAAGGAAAAAGTCTCTGCAAGGAAGATTCAGTTTGTGCACAGATATACAATTTTTTCTTATGGCAAAATAGTAATCTATGACATTGCATATACCACAACTTGTTCAGTAATTCTCTAATTGATGGGTATCTTCATAGTTTCTAATTCTTTGCCACTACAAAAAGAAGTGCTAAAATATTTTTGTACAAATAGGTGCTTACCCAAGGGAACCTTTTGTATAATTTTTTGCTTAGGAGTTCAGAGTGTTACTGTTTGCTCCTTTCCTTCTCTCTATTGAGGGAACCACTATCCTTCCAATCTCTTGCATTTACAAAGTTGACATTATCTTTGACCTCTTACTCCTTACCCTACATATTCTATCAGTTGCTAAATCTTAAATAAACATCAAAGGATGTCCTGTCTAGCGAAATGTTCTGTTTTCAAAGAATTTCTCTGAACATTTCTATAGACAAATACCGAGGCATATATATAAAGGGATCTAGGTATTATGTAGTCCAGTGTGAGTACCACCCAAGTATGTGGCTAACATCTAAGGTTCTCTGACTGCCTTCCCCAAGACTGTAATTCAGTTGTTACTGAATTGACAAAGCACAGCATTATCTGACTGTACCTCTAAAATTATGCACATTGCTACTGAATTACAGGCTCCTGAGGAAGGAAGAGGAGGAGATCTTTCCTTTATACAAAATAGTAGAGTTACTGAATCCCTTATAGTTAAACTAGGTCCATAATACAAACATGTTCCCTTAGTTCCAACTGGGAAGGTCAGAAAATCAGTAGGAAGCAGCAAATTATCTAAAAATAAGTTGTAAAAGAAAGGAATGACTTTAAACCATTCAGATTTAATTGAAAAAAAATATAAAGTGCTCATAAATGTTAAGAGAAGTAAAAATATTACTAGAGATTATTAAAATTTTTGAGTCTTCATAGTACTTTAAATCAACAATAATACTAAGGGTAAAATAATGAAAAAGATCAATTATAAGTTTAGAAACTCAGGTTTTCTACAAGCAAGGCAGTTGTAGAAACTTTCTGATGGTAGTTGTCTATCAAATTGACCAAATGCAGTTGGTCAACAGAGGGGTATAAATAAAGCAAGTATTCTTATATAAAAAAGTGACATATAAATGAATAGAAAATAAAGTAATTCTGTAATGTAAATATGGCCTGGGAGGTGAAAGGGAGGACATAATGTTAGAGTTGAAAGAGATCTTAGAAATCATCTAGTCCAACCTTATGATTTTACCAAACTAATGCCCAATTTCTCTGGGTCCCACCATCTACAATTCTATGCTTCTATGAAACAATTTGCTCAGAGTGAGATAGTTAGGGTTGTAGAGTTAAGACCAACTCCAGATCTCCTGATTTTGTACAATGCTTTTCCCAGTACATGATGTTGCATTTAAAGTACTCATTGATAGCCATTAGGGTGAACAAAATGAAAAAAGGGCATTCGTCTAAGTTTTAACTTTACTAATTGATTTATGCCACTATCCTAAGGTGGCCTCTTATTGTTGTAACATGGGAAAATAGGGATGTTAGACAACAACATCCATAAGCTTCAATAATTAAATGGTCCCATAACGTTACTTATGTGGGCATTCCTCCAGTGGGCTGGGTCTCACTTATCCATATATTTTCATCCTCTGGGACTCCTGTTTATGTCCTCTAGGAAATCATTCACCTGGACCATCCAGCAATTTGGTGGAAGTTGTCTTCTATATCTTTTTGTATCATGGGGATACAATTGGAATACATGGGATGCCCACTGATTACCTCTTCCTCTTACTACATACTTATTAATTTTGAAAATGTCCAGTCAGTATTTTCTTTTTCTCTTCTCTTTTTTCCTCTCCTTCTCCTTCCTTTTCCTTTTCTATTCCAAGTCCCTGTTCTTGTATTTCAATGTTATTATTACTTCCCAGTGTAGCACTTTACAAATAGGATCTCATTTGATTGTCACAATAACCCTGCCGGGCAGGTGCTATTGTTATCCTCCTTATATAGATAAGGAAACTGAAGTCGACAGAGGTAAAGTGATTTGTACAGGGTCAAGGAGCTAGTAAGTGTCTGAGGCTGAATTTGAACTCAGAGCTTCTTGATTCTAGGTTAAGAACTCTATCCATTGCAATGTCTAGCTGTCTGAGAGGCAGCATCAGTAAGACCTGGCACATTCTACTTTAGTTACCTTATAGTTAAGTGATCTTGGGAAATCAATTAGCTTCTTTCTACCTCAGTTTCTTTATCTATAAAATAAGAGAGTTGATCTTATCTTAAAATATTGAAACTTTATAATACTTTAAATCGACGATAATGTTCAGGATAAAGCAAGGAAGAAGATCAATTGCTAATTTAGAAACTCAAGCTTTCTACAAGCAGGACAATTATAGAACCTTTCTGATGGCATTTGTCTATCAAACTGACCAATTTTAATTTTTCTACAGAGGGACATAAATGAAGAGTTTCCCCAACCAATGAAATCCTCTATTGTAAAAACCAAACCCAAAGCCAACCCAGTAAAGTCAAACAAAAACAAAGGCAACCTTATTCCACATCTGTCTTCTGCCACCTTTTGACAGTAGGTGAAAGGCAAACTTCATCAGGTTCTTTGAAGTTATGGTTACTTCATCGATCAGTTTTGATGTCTTTCATCGTTATTAACATGATCACCATGTTTTCAGTCATCCAGGTTCACAACTTTAGTGTAGTCTTAACTCCTCTAACTCGTTCCTAGTATCCAATCAGTTGTCAAATTGTTTTTCTCTATATCTCTTCCATATTTCTCTGTTAGTCCACTCACATAGCCAACGTTGCTATTTCAAGCCCTTACACCTGAACTACTGTAATATTTAGTTTTCAAGATGGAGGTAAGAGAAGAGAAGGAAATAAACATTTATACAGCACCTTTTGTGCGTTGTATCAGGGACTGTGCCAAGCACTTTTACAAATATTATTTCATTAGATCTTTACAACCCTATGTCTTCCTGACTCTGCATCTGGTAATTTATCCCCTGGCTGCCTTGAATCTTGATCCGTTCTTCCTTCCTCAAGTTTTTCCTTACTCCAATTTATTCTCCACTCAGCTGTGAAAGTGATTTTCTTAGAGCATAGGTCTGACCACAGGATCCCTCCTCAACTCAATAAACTCCAGAGGCTCTCTGTTACCTTCAAGATCACATTTAAAGCTCTTCCAAACTTGGTCTTTCTTTACTTGCCAAATGTACGTGTCCAGGCATGGCCAAAATGGGAGTTTCTTTTGCTAAGCTTTGCAGGTTAATGATGGAGGTTTAGTTTTTCTTTTCTTTCCTCTTTTTTTTGGTTAAGTGGGTGGTGAGGAGAGGGAGAGACATTACAAATGTATGTAAGACAAAAAAAATAAATATTTTAAGAAATAAAAATTATAAAGAATCTGTCTACAGCTATTTGTTTTAAGTAAAATATTCCACTTTCATGAAAAACATTAGTGCCCATTACTAAATAAAAAATGGCGTTGAATTTTAGAAATGCTTTAGTTTCCTACATACTGCATGTTACAGGGTGGCTCCAGTTGCCGGCAACATTTTCAATTGCTAACAGCTGTGATCAAGTGCAATTGTCTCATTTAAGAAAATATATAATTATTTGGTAATAAAACAGTATAAAAACAGAATCCTGAATTGAGAAATTTCTCCCCATTTCTCCCTGTTCCAGGAATTAGTTGAAATTTACCCTCATGGAGACACACTCACATGCCTTTCACATTTAAAGGTGCTGATACATACTTACAACTGTTAGAATTGTGAAATGGCCAGTAAGAATAATCTATTAAAATCTGTCTGGTTTGAGATTTCTTTTCTTTTCCTTTAGTTATTTGAGGCTGAACAAAGCCTCACTAAACAGGGTTCCCCAGATGCTAAGGGTTTTCTGTCTCACAGTTGTGTTGACTCTCAGCAATCAGCATGTGCTTATCAGTACAAGTGGATGATTGGACACTTAAAAACAAAAAAACAAAAAAAAAAACCCCAAATCGAAAATAACCCTGTACACAAGACCTGCAATTGTTTGGACACAGTGAACCACTCTGATTACAAGAAATTGTATTGGATTAAGCTCTCCTTGTGATATCTTATTTGTAAAGAATAGATGATTTCCTATTTTTTCCCTTTCAGGCAAACATGGGTAACATATCACCAGAAAAGGTTTGGCTGGTTTGGGCTGAATAATAATAACAATAACAATAATAACAATAATAATAATAATAGCAACGATAACATCTAAAATGTATTTATAGAGTGCATAAAGGTTTGTTAAGCACTTGATATACATAATCTTGTTTGATTATCTCAATAATGCTAGTAGAAGTAGGTGTTATTAACATTCACATTTTATAGATGAGGAAATCAAGGCTCCGAGAGGGTGACCTGTTCAGTAATAATTTGTTCTTTACTCATTTCAGTCATGTTTGATTTCTCGTCACCCCATTTGGGGTTTTCTTGGCAAAGATACTGGAATGGTTTGCCATTTCTCTCACCAGCTCATTTTACAGTTGAGGAAACAGAGGCAAACAGAGTTTAAGTGATTTGTTCAAGGTCACACAACTAGCAAGTGTAAGAGGCCAAATTTCAATTCAGACCTTTCTGACTTCAGGCCCAGTGCTATATCCACTGCACCACTTAGCTGCCCATTCAGTAATAATAATAACATGGCAATAAAATGAAAAGTAACTTAGATAAATATCCTCTTTCCATGGGAGGCAATTTGGTACAGAGGAAAAAATACTGGACCTGGAGCAAGGGATCTTGGTTTTCCTTTTAACTCGATTACTTACAAATTAAATGTCAAATGGGCAAATTATTCAACTTCTGAGAGTCCATAAAATGAGGATAATTCTTAAGCTATTTAATTCAAAGGATTCTTATGAACAAAGTGTTTTTGTAACCTTGTTGTCCTACGTAATTTGAGTTATTATTTTGTGTCAGGATGGAGTTTGAGATTATTGAGTTCAAGGAGCTTCTCAGAATGAATTCTGGTCCTAGTTTATGGTTCATCAGCAATATCTGTCCAAGGCAGATCATATACTGATTGACTCAAACTGCTCATACAACTGCATTTCTAGACAATATTCATTCTCCTTTTGTTTTGCTTTTCCTTTGTGAACTGTTAAGACTATCTCTTTTGAATGGCCATCAGTCTTAAGGAGGAGTGTAGAAGCCTTGTTTTTCATCTCCTTTGACAATGATAATGGTTAGAGGAATAAAAAGTTACATCTCTGAGAAATCTCAAGTGTTTGTTTTTTTTAAAACATATTACTGGATTTCATCTTATTATCAAGTACTTCTTAATGTACATGCCCTGGACTCACATTTTCTCTTTTCATATGTCCTTGTGTGTTTGGTGTTTGGTGACGTGTGGGAGGATATACTCTATGTATACAGGGATTGGGGCAGAATATTTTCCATTATTTTATATACTATTCCATTTAATGGATTATTTTAACTCAATGTGCCTTCTGACTAGTTGTTAAAAAGTAAATATGTTGGTAGAGGCTCATCAGGTATATATATATATATATTTTTAAACATTTATTAATATTCGTTTTTAACATGGTTACATGATTCATGCTCCTACTTTCTCCTTCACCCCCGCTCTCCCCCCTCCCATGGCCGATGTACATTTCCCCTGGTTTTATCATGTGTCATTGATCAAGGCCTATTTCCAAATTGTTGATAGTTGCATTGGTGTGGTAGTTTCGAGTCTACATCCCTGATCATGTCCGCCTCAACCCATGTGTTTATCAGGTATATTTTTAAGTGTGTGTTAACTCCCAGAGTATCTTACACCTCAGATAATTTTTTGGGGGTCTACTTGTGAAGGAGATAATGTTGGTGCTATGTGTGGAATTAACCTATATAACCCTCCTAACATCACTAAGGCAAAATCAGTGGAACTGCATTACTCCTTTCTGTATTATGCCTTTCAGGCTACCTTTCAAAATTGACTTTCTCTGTAAGATGTTATTTGATGTTCATTTAAAAGTTGATTTCATTTGTGTAAAATACTATATGTATTCTATATGTGTGTATGTATGCCAATGGGTAAAAATTAGGGAGAAAACGTATTCAGAATTCTCCCTCCAAGATGAGGAAAAATAGTAACATTTTTTTCTTTCCTGGATTTTCTCTGACAATTTTTAAAAATTTCAGAACACATTGATTCTTTTGTCAATTATCTTTCAAATAATTTGGTATTCGTATAGAAGATCAAAAGGGTGTTCTTTTTCTTTTGTTTTTAAATTTAGCAGGAACCAAAAGGCTAAAAATTTCCTTAAGACATCTGAATACCATAAGATTTTGAAATTTGTGATTTCCAGTTTGTGAGTAATCAAGGAAGGTGGGAGTGGAAGTGGGAGGAGGTTAAATGGGATATTTTACTTGGCCCTTTTCTTTCCGTTAGATTCTCATGACAGTTATACAGGGATAGCTCAAAAGTTCAATTGTACTTACCGAAGTTTATAAAGTAATTAAGGAATTAGATTTACAAATAGACACAATTCTTTAGTAGAAAGTGGTAGCATGGTGTAGTAAATAGATGGGCAGGTATAGAGTTAGGAAAATTTGGGTTCACTATTGACTATGTAACTATGGGCAATTGTTTAACCTTTTAGTATCGCAGGTATCTATTCAAGACCACAAGTTTCACAAAAGTTAACATTCTGCATTAGTGGAATGAATTTACACACAGGCAATTTGTCATACCAATGAAACCACAAAACTGGATCAAAACCAGATGGGAAGGAAGGAAGGAGAAAAGATGGGAAGGAAAGTGGGAAGGAGAGGAGGGAAGGTGAAAGTCCCTGAAGCCTTAGAGAAAAACAACTATTCCTGAAAAAAAGCCCAAACTTATAAATATGTATTTTTAGAATTGAGCATTTGTATGTTCCCTTAATCCTCAGATTCATTTTACTTTGTAAAAACAGGTGTTCTTAACTACATTTTAATTAAAATTATGGGCAGCAGAGTGATGTAATAGAATAGTTTGACATCAAGGAAAATGTGGATTCAAATTCTGTTGCTGACACTCACTAGCTGTGTGCCTTTGGCAAGTTCTTTCCCATCTTTGGACCAGTCTTCCTCAAATATCAAATGAGTGGGATGCACAATGGTCCTCTTTGGCTCTAAATCGGGGGAACTTAGGAAAGTGAGGTCTGGCTAGAGAAGCAGCAATGAAAAGGACTGCACTTTGCTTTCCTACTTTTTCAGTCTAGCAAGATTTTATACCCAAAGTTAAGAAAACATGTATGCAAAAGGATATGAAAACCCATATGTTCTCTGTCACTTTTGTACTATGTATTTTCAATGAGATAAAATGGGTTATTTAAACTTTGAGTTTTCCCATAGGGTTTAGGAGCTTCAGCTGTTTATCCAGCAGCACACTACTTAAAAATAGATAGGATGACATTTGTGGGTTGGGGTATTTTTATATCCTTTTGAGAAAGAAGCAGGACTTTAATGCCACATTTACCATTTGTATTACATAAGAACAACAATCTTTATGGGATAAGAGCTATGCATAAAAAAACCTAATTTTTATTCCTAACAAATAAGCCATGGAGCTTTTGGAACCAATCAAAATCATTTTTGTTAGATAAACTGAAGGGAATAAGAGTATGCCACTTCATGTGAAGGTTTTGCTTTTGAGTTACTAAAATTAGTTTAATGGCCACAATAAAATAGGTCAGAAAGAATTGAATATGGAGATTTTTCTCTTATTCTATTTTACCAGTTATGGTGACACATTAAGTTGAGTAGCTCTTTTAGAAACTATTTTACAAGCCTTTATACACATGGCTAATTAGGTTTTAACTAATAAGTAAGAAGCAGCTAGTCTTGTCCTTAACCTTCCTTTTATTGAATTATATTATACCTTAGCTGAAAACTAAAGAGTTTAAACTGAAAATATATTTTTATACCAGAGAACTTCAGGTAATCATGACAAATTAGCTCTGCTAAGTACAAAAGATGTTGAAACTAAAGAGAAATGAAAAGAAAGACATCTCTTTTCAATCTAGTAGAACGTGGCTATCTGAGAGTAATACTGATTTTATTTATAAAAATATACTTTAAAAGGAAATTACCTTTAATGGATAATATTAAAAAGGAAATCAAGTTGGGAGGGGTCAGTTAGGGTGGGCACAGATCATCATTATATCTTATTTTTGTCCCCACTTCTTAAAAAATTTTGCTTGGCACTTGTCCAGAGAAAGATGAGACTAGCTTCTCTTCTTCCATTCTACATACCCTGAATGGTGAATGTCACAGCTCAGGTGAAGGGGATCACCTGAGGATAAATTATACCTTTTACTCTTCATGGTATGTGAATAAAGCACCTTGACATGTTATATGTTGTGCCTGCTGCCCTCCTCTCCCTCTCTTAAATCCTACTGTTTCCCAGAGACTACTGTAGGGCATGGCCAGGCAGCCAAGCAGGGAAAGGAGATATATTCAAATAATTCCACTTCTAAATCTCCCACAAAGTGATAGAATGAGTAGCCAGCCCACCTACCTGACACATTGTTTTGGCACGATTGTGTTTCCCTTTTCCTAGCTTCTATGAATGCCTTTAATGGACCATGCCCTCCCCAAGAGCAAGGTTTTTGTATTTTCTTTTGAAAACCATTGTCAACCACTGAGCACCCTGTAGCATGCTATATAAATGATAAATACTAATGACGACTGAAGAAGCAGGCTCCCAAGGACCCCAATTGCTAACTGAAGGAGAATTCTGAGTGAGGAGAAAAAAAGAAATCCATTTTTGACACAAAAGCAGGGCTTAACTTGCAGTTAGGACTAGCCACTGTCTTTGAAAAGCCCTTACACTTGCTCTTTAGGAGGTGGCGGTGGTAGAGTATTCTAGTACTTTTCTCTTGAGTAGAGTGTTAGATGAGTGTCTCACCTTTTCCCATCTTCTTTTTCAAATCACCACACACAGGTCATCAGTTGTTTATTTTCAAGTGAAATATAGCCAGTGTGCATGTATAATGTTAGAGCACAAGAAAAATAAGTCAGTGATAAGTGTCCAGGGACCTCATTTTTGAACCTATATATTTCATGATTATTTTTTATAATTATTTTGGATGTACTAGAATTTTTAAAATTCAGAGATATCTAATTTTCTTTCTTACTTTCTGTCTTAGAGTCGATATTATGTATTGGTTTTAAGGTAGAAGAGAGGTAAGGGCTAGACCAGTGATTCCCAAAGTGGGTGCTACCGCCCCCTGATGGGTACTACAGCGATCCAGAGGAGCAGTGATGGCAACAGGTGCATTTATCTTTCCTATTAATTGCTATTAAAATAAAAAAAATAATTTCCGGGGGCGCTAAGTAATATTTTTTCTGGAAAGGGGGCAGTAGGCCAAAAAAGTTTGGGAACCACTGGGCTAGGCAATCAAGTAACTAGGCAAACAAATAACTAGGATCACGCAGCTAGGAAGTATCTAGGCCAGATTCAAAAACATGACCTCCTGTCTCCAGGCCTGGCTTTCTGTCTACTGAACCATATAGCTGCCCAAGATATCGAATTTTCTTTCCATTTTCCTTCCCTCTCATGTTTAAATCTTCATTATAATATGAAAATATAAGTGATACTATATCACGATATGTTTTTGTTTCTAGATGACTGAGATATGCAGAAATAAGGTAATATTCAAGAACATTAATCATTTTTAGTGACCTTTTAAAGTTAGAGATATATATGTTAATTTCATATATGAGATTTATACTAATAGCTTCATAAATGATAAAAAAGACCAACTTTGCTTTTCACAAATGAAAATACCAAAGTACTTTATTTTAAAAAAATATTAAGTGGAAATAATTAGTAATTTTACTGAGTTAGAAGGTGAAAACCTCTTGGAGATTAAAAAATGGGGCAGGGAAGAAATATGTCATTTTATAAACTATATCATTCTAATTTGCAAGCCCTTCCTGTTTTCCTTATTTGACTGTAAGCTTCTTGAGTGCAGAAGTTGAGTTGTTTTATGACATGATTTGTCTAGTACCTACCACAAGGTCTTGCAAACAGTATTTATTCAAAAACTATTTGTTGAGTTTCAGGATTGAGTCAGTATGTAACACAGGAATGATTGGCAAATTCCCTAGAAATGAAGGTGAATTGCTTGAATTCAGTGGCATTGAATATTCAATGCAAAAAACTTCTAAAAAGAACGTAAGGGGTCAGTTGGGTGGTTCAGTAGATTGAGAATAAGGCTGAGAGATGGGAGGTCCTAGGTTCAAATCTGACCTCAGACACTTCCTAGTTGTGTGACCCTGGGCAAGTCACTTAACCCCCATTGCCTAGCCTTTACTGCTCTTCTGCCTTGGAACCAATACACAGTATTGATTCTAAGATGGAAGGTAAGGGTTTTAAATAAAAGAACCTAAAACATTGCTTTTCCATGTGGAATCATGATAGGTGCTACAGGAGATCATAACAAAGAACATACACATCAGCTGTTTACTATTTGTATTTTTCTTTAACTTAATAGGATCATAGAAGACTTCAAAAGAACTTTGGAGACTTGGCACAACTCCTTCATTTTGTAAAATAAGAATCTGAAGTTAAGTGAGTTGACCCATCAAGTCATACAACTACCAAGTGGCATAGCTAGGAATCAAAGACAGATCTTTTGATTCCAAGTCCAGATTTCTTTCCCCCACAACACACTGATGAATAGAATAAGCTACTTTGTACCTGGAGTCAAGAAGAACTGAATGAAAATTTAGTCTTAGATACTTATTAGCTGGGGGACCTTGGTAAGTCACTCAACACTGTTTGCCTCAGTTTCTTCATCTGTAAAATGAGCTGGAGAAGGAAATGGCAAACCTCTCCAATATCTTTGCCAAGAAACCCCAAGTGGGGTCACAAAGAGTTAGACAGACTGAAATAACTAATCCACAACAACAAAATGGGGATAATAATATCTCCCTCCCAGGGTTGTTGTAAGGATCAAACAAGTTATTTGTACAGTGCCTTGAAAGTCTTAAAATTCTATAATTTAGAGGCCAGTAGTGATTAGTATCATAATATCATGACAATTAAAACATTCCTCCATCGGCAACCAAAAAAAAGCTGTGTTCGACTGGCCTCATTTCTCCTACCAAGACAATTAAGCCAATGCTATGCTATCCAGGCAGGGATAACCTAATAGAAACAGAACTGAAGTTTCTACTTCATCTTCCCAGAATGCCTCAGGAAAATGGTGTTTATCTCTCGATTCTTGTCCTCACTATGACAAAGCACTTCCCTGGGGGAGAAAGAGCCAGTTTTTTTTCCCACTTGACTAGACTACAGCCTTCAGAGGGTGGAGCGTGCATGGTAAGTAGTTAGTTTTTAGTGATCAAGGATGAGTCCTGAAAACTGGGCAACTGAAATCCTTAGAAATTTTTATCCCCAGCCACATTGGTTATAACAGGCAACACCATAGTGGTGAGGGTACCCCTAAACCTTCCTTTTGGATAAGAAGGGTGAAAGAGGCTCAGACTAAGAGCTAACTGTCTCTGGTGGACAATAGATAGAGTATGGCAAGTCACAGGTAAAGGAATTTATTTTTCTTCTGCGATGCCATACTTTTAGTCCAGTGTAATCATTTTCCTTGTACGAAATAGAGAACTTCAATCTCCTTTGACAACCATAGATATTAAATTATTGGCCAGTCATTTGTATAAAAAGGAAAGTTCAATTAACCAGATTTGAAATGCTAAGACTTCTCTTTTTAAAAAGAGTTAAAATCTGTAGACTTTTGTCTAAAGTCTCTGGTGGCTTAAGATTGTGAATACACGCCTTCTTATTAAATTATTTTGTGGATAACTTTGCTCACAGCTTATCTTCAAACTCATGATCAGCACTCAAACATAACTCATGTTCCAGTGTCTTAAGTGTATCACACAGCTTTGTAAGACTTATGTGATGCATAATGTTGGTCAACTGAATGAATTACTGAACTAATTAATGTTCATATAGTCATTTGACCAAAATGCATTAATTGCTTATGGCCTGCCAATTAATTTAGCATCTTGTTTTACTTCTCACACAATTAGTAGATAAGTTCAAACATCTCATCCATTGAAATACAATTAATACATTTATTATTTATGCATGAATGCATCTATTATTTATTATTCAATCTAAGAGCCTGGCTGTGAACCCCAGCATTTCTAAATTTTCTAATTACTCTAAATAGACTGGGAATGAGGATGAAGGTGTCTGTTTCTAATACTAGGATGTGTTAAATAGATCTTCTGAGTCAGTTTATGGTAGCGGGTGGCTGTTTTTAGCTATTGAGGCACTTGTTAATTTATTTATGATTTACTTAATTCCTACTAGGGATTTGGTCTTCTAAATCTGAATTCGAAAAGTTTTAAGAGTATCCTTATTATTTATTATGGTAATTAAAAGCACAAAAGTAACATTAATTTAAAAATTCTCACTATAGAAGACAAAATTGACCATATTTTTCTTAGGAATATTAAGTGAGAAATTTAATTTTACTTATTTGTTTAAATATGGAATTGAACATTCAAAGAATAGTATATAACTGCTTTTACCAAACATAATAAAGAAATGATAACCATTTCTTTTATTGAGGTTTTGAAAAAATCAAGGTAAATTTTCATGTGCCTCAATGTCATTTCATTTGGTAAAAAGGATTATTTTTTTTATTTCATGTAATATTCATTTTATAATGAAGGGGAATAGCAAGCTAGAACTAGGAATGAAGAAACTTTATATTTATATATTTAGTTCTGTCACTGAGTTATGTAGTAAACTTTAAAAAGAAATAAAAGGGCACTCATCACCTCTTCTTAGAACTAAATTAATGTCTAAAGGATTTGCTAATCAGTCTTTTGAATTCAAAGAATTCAAATTAGTAATACTAGGAAGAAGATACATTCTTTTATTCAACCTTTACACTTAATCACTAGCTACTCTTTAAAACCATTCAATTATAATGATTATGCTCTTTTCTAAGGACCAGAGAAGAAGAGTTAGGCAACTATGACACTAACTCCATATTAGTGACACTTTAGATAGCTGTTGATGGAACCCTTTCTTTTTTTTTCTCCTCATTTCTCTTTCCTTTCTTTATTTTAAAACTTCTGCTTTCTATCTTATCTTTCTCATGTTTCTTCTCTTCTGCTTTCAACTTAGTTTGCCAAATGATACCCATAAACATGAGTTAACATGTTGGTGATCTAATATTGTTAACTGAACCATGGTACAATATGACTCAGGACTGAAACATAGCAATGGAATACTTTGTTAAAAAGGAAGAGTTTAGATCAGTGAGTCCCAAAGTGGGCACCATCGCCCCCTGGTGGGTGCTGCAGCAATCCAGAGAGGCGGTGATGGTCGCAGGTACATTTGGGGGAGGTGAATAACTGTAAGGGGGCAGTGATAGTATGTGACAGGGGACACTAAGTAATATTTTTTCTGGAAAGGGGGCAGTAGGCCAAAAAAGTTTGGGAACCACTGGTTTAGATAAAAGCAGAGGTGGTGTAGAATTGTACATTAAGGAAGCATATAAGCATGTGATCTATGAGATCCTAGATGGCAGAGGTTTTCTTTTTATCTTTATTATTTGTATCTCTGATTCTTTGCAGAGTATTTTGTGCCTATTACGAGCTTAACAAATTATTTTTCATTCATTCATTCTTTCATGTGAAGGAATACATGGACTGGAGCAGGGAAATATTGTGGAGAACATTTTGGTGAGAATCAAGAGAGGAGTAAATAGACATGATAATGTACCATGTCCATGGATGGTTGTTTGGAGAAGCAGATCACAAACTGGGAATGGAGTTGGGATCTAGTAGTGATATCTGAAAACTAAGATATCTTATGCATCTATTTCTCTACTAAAAGCAGAGCCATGAAAAATTCTTAAATGACCCTAATGATAATTTTGTTCTTAAACTTAGAGAAAGTGATGGGGAAAATGATGAGCTTTTGGACTTGAATCTTACTCTAGTAAAGGAGATCTGACTACTGATGTAGAAATGATAGCGACTTGGGGAAGGATAATGACAATTTTGAATACAAATGATCACTCCAAAATTTCTTCCATTATTCTAGAACATATTACTAAAGCGATAATTCCTGAGCCTTTAAAAAGGGAAATAGTGATGACTAATAGGGTTTAATCAAAAATCAATCATGCTATGTAAACTTTATTTTTGGGAGATGACAGTTTCTCTGCCAGGCCAACTCATGCCAGTCCAGTGATTCAGACTTGACAGTAGGACATGATGAGGTACTCACAGGTCATATACAATTTACCAGGAAGAAATTTGTTTAACAATAAAATATCTTAAAACGATATAATCGCTGGCTCAGACGGATGTGGCTCCTTTCTGCATTTGCCATGGTCATGGTGCCTGTCCAAAAAACCCCCAAAACATCAACTAACCAAGTAGTAGGGGAATTCCCGTAAGGCCAAGGAGAACCAGCTCCTCATACATTGTGATTTTCATCCCTCAGGTGATCAGCAAGCCATGCCAGTGATTTAAGCTTTAGTCTCCCAGAATAGAATCCTAAGGCTAGCTTCCCTGTTCTCTTAAAGAGAAACCAGCCTAACCTAACCTACATAAAATCATGTCACAGACAGTGCTATTAGACTGATCAGAGCAGTTCTGCAGACACAGGATTCTTTGTTTTTATCAAGGAGCTTAACAAAGTCTTTCACATAATCCTTATGGACAAGACATAGATAGTATGGGATAAATGATATTTCACCTGGAGAGATCCAGAATTGGTGGAATCACTAGATAAAACGAATAATGATGGACAGATCAGTGTCAATCTGGAGGGAGGTCTCTAGAGCAGTGCCCCAGGGGCCTGTACTTGGTCCTTAATCATTTGACATTTTATGAATGACTTGAATAAAGGAACAAATAGCACACTTTACAAGTTTGCAGATGGCACAAAGTTAGGGAGCCTATTTAACACACTGGATAAAAAAATAATAGCTAATATTGATATAGCACCAGAAAGTTTGAGGATTTTATAGCTATGTCTCACTGAATGGCAGTTAGGCGGTAGTAGCTAGAGAGTCAAAAAAACAGTTAGTAGTGGATAGAGCGATAACCTTGGGATTATGAAGACGTGGGTTCAAGTCCTGTCTCTGACACATGCACCCATGCAATCTTAGACAAGTACATCTCTCATTTTGCTAGACAACTCTCTAAGATATTACATTATTATCGTTTACAGTAGGAAGAGAGTTTTTCACATGAAGAGTTCTTTATATTGTGAAATCACTGGTCCAGACCCAAAATATTTAGGGGGAAAAAGGAATCTTTAAAAAAAAAAAGAAATCCTTAGAAGAAAAGTAGGATAGGCCTGGGAGAGATTTCAAAGATTTATTACAACCTTATTTTCTATATTTATTTCTGAACATTCATGACATTAAGTCATTCACGTGATGATTAAGGGGATCTGTAATAACTATTGGCAATTTGGTTTTCCTACTAATAGAGCCATCCCCCAAACCCCCAGGTAGAGGTACATTGGGGACCAACATGTAAAGGCTAAAAGCACCGCTGACAATAACTCAGATCATTAGCAGACAAATAAGACAAAATAAAACAAAAACTACATTGGCCTGCAGGAAAAGACAATGGGGAAGGAAGAACTGCCAATAACTTTCCGAAGGAGACTGCTAGAACAGAAGGCTCCCTCAGACACAAGGGCTACAGAAGGAGGCAGGAAATTAGGACCAGTTAGCATAAGGAAAATCACTATCAGAAAGGGAAAAAAAGCTTAGAAAAAGAACCCAAGATTGAATGTTAAGAAGTAAACAGTGCTATGCTTCACAAAGCAAGTTGTCTAAGGAAGGTGTAGGTACAAGTTTTGATGGGTCCATTATCTTATCCCTGTGGATATTCTATCCACTGTTGCACATCATTATCCATCCATGCCTTCTTATTCTGTGCAATTCTTGTCAGCATCCTTCTGTAAATCCTCCACAGAGGATTTACCCAACAGGCTGGAGATCTACTTCTGGTTATTTTCTGTGGCTACCACTGAAGTATTTGCTATGTTCCTATGCTGATCTATTATTCTTTACCCTTGCTAACAATTTTTTTTCTTTTTCCAGCCATAGGTGTCTTTTAATAATGTCTTAAAAATCTGTTTCTGAAGTATAAATTTTCATCAATTGCTTCAGTCTACTTATACTTATTTATCATGAATCTGTCTACTGTTCTTTGGGTCATCTAAATTTTGACTATTCTGAGACTGTGGTATTCTGTGATTTGGATTTGTATAAAAATAATATTGGTGCTAAAAAAGATGAGTTTTTTCAGCAAAGAACATCTTGGGCTCATTGAAAAACATTGGGAAATGTTAATGGGTAAGAAGGTGAAAAGACCAAGGACCTAAAAAGAATATTTGCCTACTTTTAGGACCATGGCTAAACAAAGAATCACCTTTTCCTCTGTCAGGTCAGAAGTAATTACATAGAATATTGTAGTCTGACATAAAGTTGCTGATGAGTAATGAGCTGTCTTCTTAAGGTGGTTATTATTAATAAAGACATTATTTGTATCTGACTGGAGAGGAAATGAATTACTTAGTTTTTCTCTAAATAGTCAACACAGAGAGACAATATCTATTTCTCAGAGAGGCACATGCTTTAAGTCAAAAGGATGTCTTTGGAACTAGCTAGAACTAGCTGGAGAGAACTGATGTTAACTATTCAGTGTGAGCATTTACGCTTTGAAAATTGTCAAATACTACAAATCAGGGCTTGATTTATTATTTTGTTGATTGTCTAGACTTAAGAAAGTGATAGAGAAAACATTAATAATGCAGATTAAACTCAATAGTGGGTCATGAGTAAGTTTTTTTGTGGGTATGGTTTGTTATTAAAAATTGACCAGGGGCTGCTAGGTAGCACAGTGGATATAGCAGCAGGCCTTGAGTTAGGAGTTCAAATCTGGCCTCAGACACTTCCTATCTATGTGACCCTGGGCAAGCCAAATGTCTAGCCCTTACCCTTACTTAGGGTCAACTCTAAGATGGAAGGTAATGGTTTTAAAACAATTACCAGCATTTTTCTGCTTATATAGGACCAAAACCCTCCCCTAAAATGTGTAATCTTTCTTGAATCTAACTAGGATGGAGGGAGGAAATACATTCTGGGGGTCACTTAATGAACTTGTGGAAGTGATTCTCTATCACTGATCTTTGAGAAACTTTGGATAATTGAAGAAACACTATGTATGAATTTGGGAATCTTATCCTGAATTTTGCGAGGGGAAAAAGCAGGTAGTTAAAGCTATAGGTCAGTGAACTTGAAACTGATTTCTGGTAAAATTCTAGAGTAGATAATTTATGAGTACTTAGAAAGGAAGAAAGTAATTACTAATAAATCAACATGGGTTCAATAAGAATGATTCATCATCATATTAATTTCATTTCCTATTTTTATAAGATCAGTAGTTTGGGGGATGTGTGAAAATTATACACTTGGATTTTAGGAAGGCATTTGAAAAAATTTCACATAATTTTTATACTAAAAAACTTAAATCACAGAGACTATTTTATTCCTTTTTTTTCAAATTCTCTCCCTTCCTTTACCTCCTGCCTCATCCAATGACTGAACAAAGCAGTTTCTTAGCATAGATAGCCCAAGAATTCCCAAACTTTTGGGTCATCTGAGTTCTTTGGAAGAGTGAGAGACTGCATGATTCAATAATCTCAACCATCTCCCACAGAGCATAGCTCTAGACATTTACTGACTGTAACTCTGGATCGATTCACTTAACCTCTGTTGCCTCAGTTTTTTCATTTACAAAATGAAAATGACAATTTCTTCTAGGGTTACTATGAGGATAAAAATGAAAAAAAAAATTTAAAGCACTTTGCAAACCTTAAAGTACTATATAAATGATATTATTATAGTAATTTGTAAATGACACAAATCTAAGGATAACCAAAAAAGTTCCCAAAGGATGCAACAGTGGAATGAAATTAACAACCTTAAATTTAATAAGCACAAGCATAAAATCCTATACTTGGCTTTTATATTAAAATTGGTTGTATAAGTATAAGATGAGGGAGACATGCCAAGAAAGGAAAGCAAAGCAAGTGGTTGATGTAAAAAAGACCTTACAAACCAAAACAATTCTAAGGTATCATCTCACATCCATTAGACTGGCTAAAATGACAAAAGGACAAAATGACAAATTTTGGCAGACATATGGAAAAGTGGAGATACTAATACCCTCTTGGTAGAATTGTGAATAGATCCAATCATTTTGGAGATTACTTCGGAATTACTCCCAGAGAGCTATAAAACTGTGGGTCTACTTTCCAATGAGATCAGGGAAAAAAGGAAAAGAACTTATATTCCAAAATATTTAGAGCAGTTCTATTTGTGATGGCAAAGAACTGGAAGTCAAGGGGATATCCATCAATTGGAGAATGGCCAAATTGTGGTATATGACTGTGGTGGAATACTAGTGCTCAGTGAGAAACAATGAGCAGATTAAAAAAAAAACTTGGAAAGAACTACATGAGATAATGAAGAGTGAAACAAATAGAACCAAGAGAACATTATATACAGCTACAGATTTAATATTTGGGGAATAACTTGTGAATGTTCAATTCCAGAGAATGAATTAAGTAGAAAAACAAAATACATAATCTCTCTCTATATATCTATATATCTGTTTGCTGTATGATATCTTCTATGTTGAGGGGAGGGAAGAGAAGAGTTAAGATATCTGAAATAAATTATATTAATAATAATGATGGTAAAAATGACCTAGATGTTCCAGGGGACTACATGTCCAACATGATTTCATCTTATGAGGTGGCAGTTAAAACACCTGATATCATCTCAAGTAGCATTAATAAAAGTGTAGTATCCTGAGGGAATAAAGGAGGTTCCATCCTACTATAGTTTGCGCTAGTCAGTCCACATCTAGAGAAGGATGAACCATACTAGAAACTTTTTTTAGTAAAAGCACTGGCAAGTTGGAGTGTATCTAGAGGAGAGTGAATTGGATGAGGTGGGGGAGTACTGCCCATAACACATAAAGATAGATAAAAGGAATTGAGGACATTTTGCCTGGAAATGAGAGGATTGGCAGGAGGGAAAGGAAGATGATAGAAATCTTTAACTTTTGAAAGGTCTGTCATTTAGAAGAAGGGTATGATTTATTCTATTTGTGTTTGGAGGACAAAACTGGGGCCAATCGATAGGGGCTATAGGGAAGGACAATTTAGCTAAAAAACTTTCTCATGGATTAGAGATTCACTAAAGGGATAAATTCTCTCAGTGAGTAGAGAGTTTCCTTTTATTGGAGGCCTTCACACAAAAACTAGATGACCCGCCCCCCCCCCCCCAACAAATGTTTTGGATAAGGTTTGTGTTAGATGATCTTTGTGGGGTTTTCTAAACTAAGATTCCATAAAAAACTTAAAAAACATTTAAATAAAATGTGCTGTATGTTTAATCTCACAAATGTTTATCTGCATATTTTTAAAACCCACACATAAAATATGATTCTCTTTTTATAGGTTCTTTAAAAAATAGTGACATTTTAATATAAAGAACAATTCAGGACTAGAGATTTTTCTATGGATTTTCACTAATCTAACTAGCTCTTAAGAGGATCTATTCAAAGGGGATAAAATTAAAGTTGATTTCTTTCCTATAATGATCTGTTTTAAATAATCATCTTTCCTATAATCATATGACAATCATTTAAAAACACAACCCTCTTCCAATCAACAAAACACTACAGTTACCATATCGTTCATAAAACAAACAAACAAACAAACAAAAAAACCAAGATCAAGTGAAAAGACTAAAATTTGGGGAAATTTTTCCTAAGCATTGAATCCTTTCTATTTCCCCAGATTTTCCCCACAAGCTCTTCCTATTTGAGAATGGACACAGTGAGGTATCTTTTCAGGTCACCTACTTGTGGAGTAAGTAGGAGAGGCATTGATTTTTAAATTGCATGGCAATGAGCCCAGAATACTGGTGAGACCCATCGGCTACCTTCCGTTTTTGTTTGTTTTTTATTTTTTAAAAATTATTATCACTCTTTGGATAAGGAAAACGTACTAGAGTCTTCCCAGCACCTCCTGCCTTTTCCAGTTTAGGGAAATCTGGGCTCCGGCATGACTGAAATAAACCCATTCTCTTTCTCACACTGAACAGAAGCTACGGTGCAAAGAAAAGTCAGTCTAGCAATTGGTCCACCCCTTTCTTTTCTAAGAAATTGTTTGGTCAAATCAGTAGCAATAGTGGAACTGTGGGACTAAAGAAACTTGGCATTTTTTAATGCTGTGAACTTTAGTAGACAAGTAGATTTTTTTCCCATGTGGTTTTCATTCATAACAGAACTGGTAATCAACACAGTACTAAAGGTAAAACAATAAGAGCCCCAACTCAATGGTTACCAGCATGCTGTAAAAATTAAAAAAAAAATACAATTCTACGGAACAAAATACAGGTAGCAGAGGCCATGGGATAATTTTAGCAATTGGAACACACTATCTTTGATTCCCTGTTCACATACCCAGAAATGAAACATGTTTTTAGCAAGTCAGAGAACAACGTTCTTTGTTTTCCTGCTTCCCTTAAAATGAATTAAATGAAACATCAGCTTACAAAAGATCACGGAAACCCCAGTGATATCTCATGCCTTAAATGGGTTTACCTGTCTTTATTACAATAGTAAATGCTCAGATCTCTCTCAAGGTGATAAAATACACTATTCACTAGCCTGTTTTCCATGGTTGATATGGTTCTGGTTATAAAAGCTAGACCACTTCCCTTTCCCCCTTAGTTGTCCTATGAAGCTAACCCTACATGCAAAGAATACAGACTGGTATATAGTTATAAGCTTCATCATATTGCATACCCCAGGTTCACAGACATAAAATTAACTCCAGAATGAAAAAAAGGAGAAAAAAATGGATTTGCTCAAGAGTCGAACACAAAGACAACATTTCCTTCCCTCCCCACTGCCCAGAATTGTTGTCAACTTACCTTATTAGCCGAAAAACCAAACAGAGTCTCTTTACGGAAAATTAAGTTCATTATTCATCTCAATTTGGATTTGGGTTATTGCAGCTGAAGGCATTTAAGCCTCTCTCTGCGATTTGCCAATGCAAAGTGGGTGAGTATGGCAATAAACACAAGGGCTGAAGGGGAGTGGTTGGCCATCACTCACAACAGTAGACTTGTAACTTTAGCTTTCCATTAGTATGCAAATACTTAATGAAATGAAATCAGCCAACTCCAGAACAATACTTAAACGACTACTGAGAACAGATATTCAAATCCAGGCAATTTTGTCTTAGCTGTTATTATGGTGGTGCTGCCTGCAAACTGCTCCAGCAGAATTCCACTGCTATTTTTCATTATCTGACCATATTCTCTCAGCATCACTGGATATTGATTCATTTAGTACAACACGGAATGAACAATTTATATCCTGTCAAGGTGAATGGTGCGTGGGGCATCTAGAATATGCTAAAAAGGGATCGTCTGACTGTCTTGGCTAGTGCTAGAAAAGCATATGACTCCTCGGTAATGAACATTTTATCTACATTCAAGAGTTGTTTGCAGTTTAAAAAAATAAAACTGTATGGCTATGCAGTTCAGATGGAACGCCCAGATTTTTAATAAAGAGACAGACTTCCAGGGCTCGAGGGACATAACAAGAATGATAGCTATCTAAACTTTGGTAATGAAATTCTCACTTTGTCCACAATCAAGATGTGCTGTCTTACAACTTGTGGCATTTCCCCCCAAAATGATCAAACACCTCTTAGGGACCCTCAGGAAAAAAAAATCCTGTCTTTTTATGTAGTATCTCACTATGAAAAACTTGCTGGGAAACTTTTTTTTAGCTAAGATATGCAGCTCATTACTATATGTGGGCCACACAATGTACAGCTGTGCCTACTCCACCAATCAAATTGCTTCATGAGATCTGAGCCAGCAGCCTTTATTTTAAACCCAGCTCTATCAAATGAAAATAGAAACACAAAAAGCAATAGGAGTATTAAGTTATTAATAGCCAGCCAAGAGTGACATGACTGAGCAAAGCAGTTTCTTAGCCTAGACCAAGGATTCTCAAACTTTTGAGGTCACCTGAGTACTTGGGCAGGATGAGAGACCCCATGACTTAAGTACCTGAATCATCCCCAAGAGCGTTTGGCACAGAGTAAGTAACTACTTAATGAATGCTCACTCCTTCCATCCATTCATCTGTCCATCCATCCATCCATCCATCCATCCATCCATCCATCCATCCATCCATCCATCCATCTCTGTCTCTGTCTCTCTCTCTCCATTTATCTATCCAACCACCTATTCAATCCTGTTTGTCCTAACAAATCAAAACCAGAAAAAAACCAAATGCTCACTTGAATGAAGATAAAAGAAAAAAATATACTGTTAATGAAGTACCAATTAATTAGCAAATCAATGAATTAACAAATATTGTACTGAATTCCTCCTATGTGCAAAGCACTGTACTAAATGTGTCTAGTGCTAGGTTAGATGAGTTATATAAAGAAGACTACGGATCCCCGACTACCCCACAAAAAGAATAAAGACCTCTTTTATGCCCTCAAGGACCTACTATAGTCTATTGAAGGAACATCAGAATTAAAATCAAATTGTAAAAATGCTAAAAGAGATTTCCACATTGATATATTAGTATAGGAGTTGGAGATATGGAACAAGTAAATTATTAATTTGTGCCAGGAACAAAAGTGAAGATATTATTATAAAACATTAATAGTACAAGGGCCTAGCACATGGAGCACTTGGAAGATCCGAGGAAACTACTAGATGCAGATCTCATGCTTATTCCTATTTTTTGTTTTATAAAAAGGAAAAAATGAAAAGAGAAAAATGAGGTATCATGGTGTGATATAGTGGGTCAGGCATTAGACCTGGAGTATGGAAGACTCTAATTCAAATCTTACCTAAAATACTTTTAACTGGACAAGCCACTCAACCTTTCTGAGTTCTATTTTCTTTATCTGTAAAATGAAGGGATTAGATATAGTGACCTTTAAGGTCCCTTCCAGTTCTAAATCTATTATCCTCTGGGAAAAGTTATCATTATCTTCTCTACTGAGAGTTTAGGTATCTGCTTACTTTGAAAGATCACATAGAAACAAGATTTAGAGCTGGAAAGGAAATTAGAGGCCATCTAGGCCAAATACATCATTTTATAGAAGAGGAAACTAAGGTCTAGGGAGCTGAAATGACTTGCCCAAGGTCATAAGGCAGTAAATATCAGAGGTGGGATTTCAGTCCATACTCTCTGACTCCAGAACCAATGCTCTTTCTACTGCACCATTTTGGAGCAAAGTTTCTTTAATTTTTTTTAAATGCTATACCTCAGTAAAAATACTTTAAATATTAAAAAAAAAAGAAAAAAATGTGATTTAGTTAGGTGGTTACTTGCCCTCAGACACAATTGTGATAAAAAATTCATCTCCTGGTGGCCAGCATTATGATCATGAGCCTCTTTGTACCTGGCTAGGTTGGTGCTCAGATGAAAGATATACAGTCCATCTTTGCTTGTGCTTGTACCCCGGTGTTTAGGACAGTTCCTTCCTTCCTTCCTTCCTTCCTTCCTTCCTTTCTACATATTATTTCATTTATGATAATATACTTTATGAACATTATCTCATTAAAACCTTATGACAGAGGCAGCTAAATTGCTCAGTGGTTAGAGGGCCAGGCCTGGAGTCAGGAGGATGGGGTTTCAAATCTGACCCCAGGCACTTCCTAGCTATGTGACTCTGGGCAAGTCATATAACTGCTATTGCCAATTCCTTATTGCTCTTCTGCCTTGGAACTGATAAATAGTACTGATTCTAAAATGGAAGTTAAGGGCTTAAAAATACCTTAGACAAGGTCTAAGCCAGACAGATAAAAGAAAAAAGGAAAGGACTTATAAATACAAAAAACTTTAGTAGTTCTTTTTTTGTTGTACCAAAAATGAAAGTTGAGGGGATGTCCATCAACTGGGGAATGGCTGGACAAGTTGTGGTATATTATTCTGGTGGAATATCATTGTTCTATAAGAAATGATGAGTACAATGGTTTTAGAAAATCATGAGAAGACTTGTATGAAATAATGCAAAGTGATATAAGCAGAACCAGGGGAATATTGTACACAGTAACAGCAGTATTGTAGGGATGATCAATTGTGAAAGACTTAGCTACTCTGATCAATGCAATTAATCAAGACAATTCTGAAGGACTTAGGAAAGAAAAAATGGTATCCTTCTCCAAAGAGAGAATTGATGTGGTTTAAGAGCATCCTGAAACATAATTCTTTTTACTTTCTTAATTTTTCTTTTTTTTCAACATGGCTAATATGGAAATAAATTTTTCATGATTCCACATATAAAATTGATGGTACATTTATTGACTTCTCAATGGGTGGGGTAGGGGAGGGCAAGAAGGAAAGAATTCAGAACTCAAAAAAAAGAATGTTAAAAAATAAATCAATACACTCATTTAGAAAAACTTTTATGAGGCAAGTACTCAGTATTATCCCCATTTTAAAGATTAGAACATGGAAGTTCAAAGGTATGGCTTGTCCCTGGTCACAAAATTAATAAGCACTAGATGTAGAATTTGGACCTAGGTCTTTCTGACAACAAGTTCAACACCGTGCCATAAAGACATAAATAAGAGCTGCAGAGGTTCCAGTAAAGTATCAGAATAATGAATTCATCTTATTTTCCTCAAGAAACATTTATTCATTATGTACTATGCTCAGTGGAATGTGCTATCCTTTCTCAAAATGGAAAATGGCAGTCTCTACCTTCACAGAGTTGATAGTCACAAAGGAAGATAAGATATGTACACAGTTAAGTATGATACTAGGTAGGGCATGAAAGGGGACCAAGAAGAGGTCTTGACAAAGTACTTCTCTAAGAAAATATGAGGGGACAGAATCTCGAGCTTGCAAGAATCAACGAAAAGCTTCATAGATGAAGGGGAACCTATGAGAAAGCCTTCTGAGGAGAAACCATTTACCCAAGAGAATTCACACATAGGAAATGTGTTTATGAGTACAAGAAAATGAAATTTTAAATTTCATCTGGCAAATGGAAATTAGTGAATGACACAAGATATAAACATCAATTTCTAGGCCAAAAACTAATGTCCAGTATCCAGGAGTAGATGTGGTATAATTAATTATTATAAAACTTTGTCTTGTTACAAAATGCCAAGCTTAATAGAAAAATGATTGACATATTTCAAAACTATTTTTCTCAGCTATTCGAATAAAAACAAGAGTTCATTATTCTTTCAATCCATTGCCATATTAAAGAAGATTCTCATGCAATTTCAGTATTTTTAGCTAATATTCACAGGCTATGTGACTACATACATTTATTCCTTCATGCCATCTGATGACTCATTGTTTTGGAACAAATAAAATTTTTAAACAAGAAAGTTCTATGTTAAAAATAAAGGGAAAAGGGCATGTAGGCAGCAGAATGGATAAAGCAGGATGCCTGGAGTTGAGAGGATCTGGGTTCTAATCTGACTCCAGACACTTCCTAGCTGTGTGACCCTGGGCAAGTCACTTAATCCTGTTTGTCTATTAAAAGGAAATAAAGGAAAAAGAACAATTATTTGAACTGGGATACTGTGACCTCCTATCAGCTTTAAGGCTTACATAGACAAAATAGCTTCTGGTTCCCACTACCTAAATTTAGATTTGGACACAATTAAGGACCCAACACTCAGATAAAATTCATCTATATCAAATATGATTACAAAGAAAATTTAACTAAGTTTCTAAGTTCTAACCTAGTATTTATTTCATACAGTCGTTGCCAACTTAACACACTGAGATGAAACGTGATAAGACTTGGATTCAAGTTTCACCTCTGAATCATGATGGCTATGTGACTCAGGGAAGTCTAATTCTTCCTCCCCAACTCTCTAAGAACATAAGGTTCTTCCTCCACAAAATATTGCGAATATGTGTTGGTAGGGGAGTATCATAGACTTATAGACTTGGAGCTGGAAGGAAGGGACCTCAGGGCTTATCCCTATTTTTGTATGGAGTATACCTCTCATAGGCAAAATCACAGGTCTGGATCCCCACCCCAAGTTAAATATAACGTAAAACCATCCCTAAATATATCTCCTAGTAACATCTTGAAGAAGACAATAACAATAAAATAATATCATTAATGATAGCTTATACTGATACAGTGCTTTAATGTTTAAATGGTGCTTTATGTACATAATTTAATCTGAGATACATCAGTTCTTGAAATTGATATGTAGGTCCTATTCTGGACTTTTTCCCCCCATTTGGTGAGCAACATGGAGGTTATTCTGGCTTGTTGGGCAGAGGTGGTAAACAATTGCTAGGGTCTCATGACATGGACAAGTCAGAGCTGGTCCTGAGATGCAAAAGGATGCAATAGTGAGAAATACCACTTTTCCAGAGTATGTTGGTAAACATATAGAATAAGAAGTATCACCCTGTGTTTTAATTTATTTATGAAAAAGAAGGACAATTCAATTCAGTAAGTATTTATTGGCCACCTACAAGGTCTAGGCACTGAGGACACAAAGACATAAATAAAACAGTCCCCATTCTCAAGGAGTTTACATTCTAGGAGTGGGGGTGGTAGAACATGTACATAGAAAAGAAATATAAAATCTATACAAAACACATACAAAATAATAGAGAGGCACTAACAAATGAAGGAATTAAGAAAGGCATCTTATGGGAAGTGGCACTTGAGTTAGGCTTTGAGGAGAGTGAGGGATTCTAAGAAGAATCCTAGAGATAGTAGGGAACCACTGAAGCTTCTTGAGCAGGGGAGTGATATGGTGAGATCCATGCTTTAAGAATATAAATTTGCAGCTATATGGAGGATGGTTTTTATTTTCTTTAAAAAAATAATTAATTAAATTAATTAATTTAGAATATTTTTCCATGGTTACATGATTCATATTCTTTCCCTCCCCCCTCCCATAGCCAATGAGCAATTCCACTGCATTTTACATGTATCATTGTTCAAAACCTATTTCCATATTATTAACATTTGCAATAGAGTGGTAATTTAGAGTCTACATCCCCAATCTTAGCCCCATTGAAACATGTGATCAAGCAGTTGTTTTTCTTCTGTGTTTCTGCTCCCACAAATCTTTCTCTGGATGTGGATAGCTTCTTTCTCATTAGTCTGGAAGATGCTTTTTAGAGGGAAGAACTGAATGTAGTGAGATCATTTAGGAAGCTAGTACAAAGGTCCCAACTAGAGGGGATGAAGACTCATACTTAGGTGGCTGTGGTATAAATATAGGCCAATGGTTGGATATAAGAACTAAGGGCTTTATAATCAATAATATTGGGAACCTAAAGCTATAACTTAGGTGTATCATCCTAAGGCTCTTTGAATATGGCACCTTTATAGGCCAAGGTGTTTATGGTTCAAAATGATATCCATTGAGATACAGGTCAATGTTGGTAATTTTTAACTGTAAGATGGAAAACATTTGAGAACAAATGCTTTAAGATGAAGATATTTGCTGAATCATGACTGATAGGCCAAGACAGAATAAAGTTATTCCCTTCCATGTGGCTACTCTTCAAATATCTGAAGAAAACTATCACACTTCACTTATATCTTCCTTCCTCCAGGCTCTAGATTCTCACTTTTATTTTCTTTTTTTTTTTAAAAATCCTTACCTTCTGTCTTAGAATCAATACTGTGTATCAGTTTCAAGGCATAAGAATGGTAAGGGCTAGGCAATGGGGGTTAAGTAACTTGCCCAGGATCACAAAGCTAGGAAGTATCTGAGGCTAGATTTGAACCCCTGTCCTTTCTCTAGACTTGGCTCTCAATCTGAGTGACCTATGTGCCTCTTAGGTCCCCACTTTTCTTGACTATTCTTAATGACATAGTTTCTAGGATAGTCATGGGGAGAAAAAGAGGGATGCTAGAAATCTCTGTCCTTAATATTAACAAATTTTTGTAGTGTTTTAAGGTTTGCAAGGTTCTGTCTTCACTTCTCTGAGAGGTAGGAAAGGCCAGTATCATTAGCTCCATTTTATACATGAGGAAACTAGCATAGAAAGGTCAAGTGACTTGCTCAAGGTCATATGTTTAGTACAGATTCAAATCTGGCTCATTTCCAACTCCAAGCTAATGTTCTCTCCACTATATTATGTTGTAGCATAGGTGGTGATGTTCCAGGTACATGCACACATACAACTCCCCACCCCCCACCAACTCCTACCTGTATTGCCTGAGATGAGGAGAGGGAACAAAAATGGGGGCAGAATGGTAGGCATCAGCCCTTTGTGACTGGTTCTTGGACAGGCTCTATCATGACTTGCTAATGTGTGAAGCCATTTGTATCCAGATGCAACCCAGAGATGTGCCAAAATATGATAATCTACCAACAAATGTGAGCCTAAAGAAAAAAAAAAGTTTCTAGACCCACTTTGTAAATGAGGATAAAAACCACAGATGGAATTGTTGCCCAGGATAGAGTTCCAGCAGTTGCTGCCAAATGTTCGAAGGGCTTAAATCAAGATGCTATGCTGGGCCCTGATAGGTTTGCTAATAGCAAGTCAGGTACAGAACGTAGAGTACAAAGTGAATCCGGCACTTGGCTTAGGCTACTCCAATGGGAAAAAGCCAGGTTGGACTAGCCCACTGGGAATTTGGGGAAAAGCCCAGCGTAACTACTAGGGATTTTCAATTCTGGGCTGTAGCTAATCCCTAGTGGTGGCACTTAGGATTTTATGAGGGTCTTGAAGCTGCGCCGTCAGGGAGTTCCACATAGTTTCCTGGTACTGTAGAAATGGGCCTGGCCTGCTGGCAGAATTTGTTGGACCACAGAAGGGGCTGAAGCATTTACAAACTATTAGAATGATAAAAGTTGAGATCTGGAATGGCTCTCCCAGTGTATGAGTCTCTTTGTAACACGTGCAAGGACCATTTAGCCTTTAATACTTGCAATTCTAGGGAGCTCACTACTTTGCAAGGGATCCTGCTCCATTGTTGAAAAGCTATAATCATTAGAAAGTAGTTTCCTGTGTTGAGCCAGAATTATTTGATTTGTAGTTTCTATGCACTGATTCTAGTTTTTTTATTTCAACTATAGGAAATATAACACACAAAAATTTATTTTCCTTTCTACAAAACAGTTCTTCAAATATCTAAAGACAACCATCATACTTTACTTATATATTGTCTTCTTCAGGCTCTTGATTCCCACTTTCCTTACTTGTTCTTCATAGAATGTGGTTTCTGAAGTGCCACCACCTTCATAACACTTCTTAGGGGATACTTTGTAATTTAATAATATATCTCTTAAAGTTTAAAGGTACTCAAAAAGTGCATACAACACTATCCAATGAAGAGGATAAGAGGTCTATGGTCTTCTTTGCGACACTACTTCTGTTAATACAACCTAAGATTGTATTAAAAAAATCTGTTTGGTCACACTGTGGTGCATATTGAGTCTGTGGTCAAATAAAATCTCTAGGTCTTTTTTTTTACATTAATTGCTTTCGAACCAAATATCTCCTCTCCAATTTGCAGTTGATTTTAAAAACTTAAATGTTGGACTTCATGTTTATGGTTTTAAATTTTAATCTTGATGGTTTCAACTCTGAATCAGTCAGCTAAGAACTTCCTGGATACCAATTCTTTCATTTAAGCTATTCTTCTCAACTTTGAGCCATCAGCAAATTTGATGAACATTTTTATGTATTTATTTGTGTCACATATTAAAAATGTTGACTGTGATAGAATGAGGAAGGACAAATTGTTATCAATCAATTAATTAAGAAACAAGTCAACAAATACCTACTATGTGCTGAGCTAGATGCTGGGATACATATACAAGAATGAAACAATCCTTTCTCCCAAGGAGACTTCCTTCTATTAGGAAAGACAATATGTACATATATATATATACACACACATATATATATATAAATACAGAATAAATATAAAGGGAATCAATGTAAAATAAACACAAAGCCATTTGGTAGGTAGTAAACTATGTTGTATGCTAGTTAAGAAGTAGAATACTCTCTACATTTACCTAAATCAATTAGTACTTTGGATATGGTTCCAACTATAGTTGTTCAGGTATTTTAGTTGAATTCTACTCTTTGTGACCCTATATGGGAGTTTCTGGGCAAAGATATTGCTGCTATTTCCTTCTCCAGCTCATTTTGCAGATGAGGAATTGAGGCAAAAAGGGCTAAGGGGCTTACCCAAGTCATACATCTAGTAAGCAAAGCTAGATTTGAACTCAAGGAAATGAATCTTACTGACTCCAGGTCCAATACTCCATTCACTGTACCACCTAGGTGCCAACCAACTATAAATTCACCTAACTTTCCAACCATTTGGCTCACATTTTTCTGTGTTCCCCACAAAAATGATATGAAAATCTTTGTCAAATGATTCCCTGAAATTCAGTTAAGAAGTTCCTCTTTTTTTCATTTATGAAATGAGAGTAGTATAGTAGATAACCTCTAAAATTTCTTCCAAATCCAGAATTCTATGATAGTCGATTTCTATGACATAACATTAATCTTTAATTCTAATAATCTTATAAAAAAAGGAAGTTAGTTTAATTTGGTATCACAGTTTCAATGAACCGATGTCAGATCCCTGAGATCATCCTTTTTTGTTTTCTAAGTGCCTACAAATTGGTTAATTACAAAATCTCACACTTAGACATAGGAATATTCAATTTAATAAAATTATGATTTGTGTTATGTAGAATATAGGAAAAATTAAGACTCTAGGCATGTTTTAAATAAAAACACTTAATAACAGACAGGAACATGAAAAGAGGATACAAAACCCAACAAATTATGCTAGAGAGAGCTTAGATGCTTACTCATACTTTGAACAGTTGGACCCTTTGTCTTGTCCCCATTTTTCCTACAGTTACTCATATTTCTCTTGCAGATATTGCAGGGATTTAGAAGTTTGTTGATTCTTATAAATGATATGTGATAAAATCTAACTAAGAGTTTTTAATTGTTACTTGTTAATACCACCATCACTGTATGGTAAGGAGGAATACTAGGAGATAGGAACTCATCCACTGAACCCTTTCTACTTCTAGGGTCTGCCAGTTCTTTTTTTTTTATTGTACTTTTTTCCATTTTTTCCATTTTACTTTTCCACACTTACTTTCTATCTTAGAATCACTATTGTATATTGCTTCCAAGGCAGAAGAGTGGTAAGAGCTAGGCAATGGGGGTTAAGTGACTTGTCCAGGGTCACACAGATAGGAAGTATCTGAGGCCAGATTTGAACCCAGGACCTCCCATCCCTAGGTCTGACTCTCAATCCACTGAGTCACCCAGTTGCCCCCTCTGATAGTTCTTAACACACACTGCAGTGTACATTCCCAGGGGGCTCCCAATCTTCTGATATTTCCTCATACATGGTTTTCTGTCTGTCTCACCTTCTTTCTCCCCACCTTCCCAACCCCATCTCACTCCACCTGTTTCATATTATGGGCAACTAGGTGGTTCAGTGAATAGAGTGTTAGGCCTGGAATCAGGAAGACTCATCTTTGTGAATTCAAATCCAGCCTCACTTATCAGATGTGTGACCCCCCTGGGCAAGTCACTTAGTCCTGTTTGCGTCATCTATAAAACAAGCTGGAGAAATAAACTGCAAACTACTTTAGTATTTTTGCTGAGAAAACCCCAAAAGGGCTCATGAAGAAAACAACTAAACAACAACAGAAGATGTTCTGTGAGGGCGGGATCTAATACCCCTCAAAGCTTTTCATTCTACATTCATATAATCCTGTTTATTAGGAAATTCTTACATACTTTTGCACCTCTGCAAATTCTTCCCTACACTCCCTACAGTCAAGTCCAATCCCTCTTCTGCATGGTGACCCTTGAAATAGTTGAGGATTGCTTTAATTCTGCTCCTCCCCTCCTCGAAGCATAATTCTACAGTGCTTTCCAAAATAATTGGACAATTTTGCAGCTCCACCAACAGGGTATTAGCCTGCTGTCAATCTACAACCTGACCATTATTTTTTTCCCCACTTTTAGTCATCTTTGCTATGTTACTTAGTTGTGAGGTGAAAACTCAAGAGGTACTTTAATTTGTACTATTTTTGTTACTAGTGATATGATCCTTAATAATTTGTAATTCTGTAGAGAATTTTTAAATTTATATATTTTGACTTTTTATACACTGGAGAATAGCTCAATTCACAATGCCCTCACCCAAACAATTCTTTTCTTCTTCATGTGAAATATAAATTCATTGATTTGGGTTCATAGACCTGGAAGGGACCAGAGGCCAGATAGTTCAAACCTCTCCTTTTTCATATAAGGAAACAGGATCCTAGAGGAGTCTAAATGACTTGTCTAAGTTCACATAGATAGTAAACATCCAAGGTAGGACTTGAATCTGGAGTCCTCTGACTCCAGTCAGTCAACTGTCATGTATTTAGCACCTACTATGTGGCAAACATTGTGCTATGAACTAGAGATATAAATATAGGAAAAAGATAATCCCTTCTTGAAGAAGAACCTTATAGTCTAATGGATTCTAGACCCTATTTTCTTTGCTGATCCTTTTATGGCATGATCTTGAGATCCTGGTCATTGTCCTATGGGAAACTTCTGACTTATCAATTAGTTACTTCCCCAAAATGAGGTACCATGAAACTAGACAGTCTTCCTGTTCTGGTCTGACCAGAGAAGAGAACAATGGACTATTACTCGCTAAATTATTTAGCCAATGAAACTCAATATAGAATAACTCACTTTCTTGGATGCCAAATTATATTCTTGACTTTGATCTTGAAGTCCACAAAGCCCTCCAAATATTTTTCAGAACTGTTATCTAGATATACACTCATAGCCTTGTATAAGAAGTTCACCTGGATTTTTTTTTGCTATTGATATTGCTTCCACAAAAAGTCTCCCATCACCATGTCTTTGCCTTAATCTTCCCCTATGGAATTAGTCAGCTGAGTGACTCCAGCAGTCAGGAAGACTTGAGTTCAAATATGGCCTCAAAGATTACCTAGCTATGTGGCTCTGGGCAAATTACTTAACCTTAGTCTGCCTCAGTTTCTTCAACTTTAAAATGAGAATCATAATTTATAAAGCACTTACACAATGTTTGGAATATAGTGGGCATACTTGATAAGTCTTTCCTTCCTTTCTTTGTTTTTTCCTCCCTTCCTTCTTCCTCCTTTCTTTCTTTTCTTTCTTCATTCCTTTACCTAAAATATACTTCCTCCTTACCTCAATCTTTTAGAAGCCTTATTTTCCTTCAAAGAGCTCAAGTGCCCCTTTTTGGGTGAAAATACTCCTTTTCAGCTGCTAGTGCCTTTCCACTCAATAATTTTTGTGTGTATGACAAGATAGAACATGACATCTATCAGGATAGGAATTGCTTGTTTTTGTTTTTATATATCCAGTTCCTATTATATAATAGTTGTTTAATATGTGCTTGAGAATAATTATGATGTTACCACTTTCTATTCATCCATATAGAATTTTAGAATGTTCAAATAGTGTTACACTATGGCTGAAACATTTAGAGGATTGTTCATTTTCTAAAGAATAGGTCTATTTGGTTTTTCAGTTCTTATCTTGGGATTACAGGATTACATTATCATAGACAGAATTGCAAAGGACCTTAGTATCCACTGAATCCAATCTTTTCATTTTGTGGATGAGGAAATTAATTTGTCCTGTATGACACAGCTATGTTGAGGCAGAACTGGAAACAAAGTCTTACTGACTACAACTTCAATATCTTCTCTATACTCAAAATTTCTTTTCCCTTTGCTTCATTGTTCTTAATAATTTCCCCATTTTCTCTGTGTATTTATTTCTTAGTTTGCTTCTTTCAACTCTTATCTTCTCTCCTCACCCTTCTCCTACCACATCACTCTGCTTATCATTTTTTCTATTCATTTCACAGTTTATTCAAGTCTCTTTATCCTTGTGTAGTTTATATTCTTTTTCTTCCATTTGTTACTGTTCCAGTGCACTTCCAAACATCCCATCTTTCATTTCAATCTTGTTATTTGTTTACTTCAAATTGTATCACAGAAAACTAATTTTCAGGCTTTTGGCCAAAGTGCTGAATTGATTGGAGAAACTGTTGGCAATCTTCTTAAGGGTTTTCAAGGCCTACTATTCCTCTATCTTCTTTCTATTTCTCTCTAAGTCTACTCTTCTCTCAAGAGTCTAAATACTGCTAAAAATAGCAAAACAGCCAAACAATGCCTTTGCTCTTTCATCTGAGTTCCTGTTAGGCTTTCTTTCCCCTGTTCAGAGGTAAGTTCCACCTCGTGCCTTGCTCTTTGAGACAGGTTGGGTGTTGATCTATTTTTTCCCTTAACCCTGAATTTTACCTGGGGCATTACTAATAGCTCTTCTATGAACTTAGAACTGGGATCCAGGTGTACAGAGAAGGGATATGTATCCCAATCCTTTAGAATCTTGTCTAGGGAAGGTGTATTGTTCCTATCTTCAATAAAGGTAGGGGTATTGATACCTGGTTTCTTAAGCCAAGTGTACCACACCTCCATGGGCAGCTGCATTCTGGGGATTTGGGGCCTTTGTCCTCCCACTGATGGTCATTTCATCAAAATCTTCCAGCTAGTTGTCAATACTCTATTAATATGATTTCGTGTCAGGAACAACTTTAGGTCTCATATCCCAGGTTGTTTCGTAGTGACTCTGTTGGGATACCTGCCGTCTGTGCCAAATGTGTGAGTTCTGGACTAGATTGTTTCACCAGGGAAGTTGAAGTCAGTTGTTGCTTCTCATGGAGCAGACAAGAAACGACCTCTGGCCCCAGCTAGGATAATGGATTTTGGGAAATGGTTTATATGCTGGGAAAGGTTGCTGCTTTTCGAACTCAGAACTAAGGCTATGGAGTTCCCAGAGTTATTTCCTTTAATGTGGTTACCCTCCTCACCAATTCAACTAAGTGAGAGGGAGCTCCCCTCCAGGGTGTTCAAGTAATGCAATGGAAAGAATATGGGCCTTGGAGTCAGGAAGAATGGAATCTGAACACTACCTAATACACTTGTGGTGTGAACCCAAGCAAATGATTTAGCCTTTCTGTATCTTGGTTTCCTCATCTATAAAAATGGGGATAACAATACCACCAACTTCACAAGGTTGGTGAAGATCAAGTAAGATGATATATGCAAAGTGTTTTTCACACCTTAAAAAGAGCAATATAAATGCCAGGTAGTTGTATGTGCTGGTGAGGGAGCTCTCATGCATTCAAGAATGGCCAAAATTCTCAATTGCGTCGTACTTCCTATGTCTTTGTTTTTATGGAAACTATACGGAACTCTAAAAATTGCTATTTCAGGTGAATGGTTTACTAAAAAATCTGAAAACTTTCTCTCATTGGTCACCAACATATATTGCATTGTGTGTGTATGAGTGCACTGTGTGTGAGTATCTCCAGACTTAATTCCCATTGCTTTTCTTAGTCTAAACACACAAATTGATGTGAAAGCTGCATCCAAGCATTTCTAAGCAAATAACAGTCTCCTGTACATAACTCCTTCTCCCTCATACTACTGACTGATGCAGCCATTTCTTTCATAGATACAGAGACCAAGGACTTGTGGACACCAGCATTGGAGGGAGATGCCAATGAGCCTTAAAATAAAACAAAACAAACCTGGGCCCTTACAAACTAGTTATCACCAGCAACATCTTCAAGGAAACAGAAGACTAGAATGACTACATTACTGTTGTAAGAAGTTGATCAGTGCCTGTCAGGGAAGTCTGTAGGGTAGTACCACAGACAAGGGATCTGTACGGGGCCTTGGAGTGAAGAAATGATTTTCGAGATTTTCTTGATTTTGAAGGTCAAGGTTTTCTTGTAATTGCCTCTCTAGAAACCCTAAGTTTGCTTTCTCTCCAAGGAGAAATCCAAGCCACAGTAGGTATGAAAGACTAGATAGTTACCTAAGATGAAGATGGGATTCACTGGAGAGGGAAGTATTATATTTACTTTTTGTGACTGTATTTACGATTCGTGGGCTACCGTGTTTCTCTATACTGTCTATAGGATGAATATCCTATACATATACTGTCTATTTGTACCATATATATTATAAATATCCTATATGTGAGATGTATTCAGTTACCTTCAGCTCTTGCAGAGGACTTTGGGCACTTATTCCCACTGTATGAGTAGACTCAAGCTATAACCTGAAATTCCCACAGGAAATTCTTGGTTGGGAGGGAAAAGGAATGAAGTGATGTGATTTCTGGAAAAGTACCCTCCACCAAGATTTAACCCTGGCCTTATAAACTAGGTTTAGTCTTGGTGGGAAGGAAAATGCATGTCTCCAAATCACATTTCTTTAGGTTGTTTTTTCCTCTTCTCCTAAGGAAATATTCCACTGAGCCCTTTTATCAACACTGGCATCCACATGGGGACCAAACTTACTATATTATTAAGGACTTATATTGTCTCCAGAAGAAAAACAAATTTGGAGTTGCTAGAGAAGCAATCCATTTTCCCCCAAAGTACTGTACCATCTGAATTAGGTTTTTGTCTGCTTCCTTGTTATTTTCCCAGTTCAAAGGGAATGTGCTTAAGCCTCATTTTATGAACTCTTGAAACTCCTCCAGAAGACTTGGATTCAGCAATTCTGGACATTCAGCCACATGGTTCCTTTCTCCATAGCTGCCATCTGTCACCCCAAGAAGTTATACCACTGTGTCTCCATGGCTTGGGCCAGGAGGTGTCAGGGAATGGTGGAAAGAGCAGGAACTTTCCTGGGGCCATATGGCTGAAAGTGTAGTCACTGCCTCTCACTGACATCTCTCTGGACTGTGAGTTAGAGCACATGCAGCAGCAATATGACTGTTCCAAATTTTCCATAAATGACAGAGTGGGGAGGGTGATAAGTTAAGTAGCCACACAGGCTTCTTTCCTACCGCTAGTTCAGGATCCAGTTCTGTTCTTAGATCTCTGAAACATTGTCATATTTATACCCTTAATTGTGTCTCCCTCTTTCTTTTTGGAAAAGGAGCAAATCTGTAAAGACAACTCCCTTTTTATTGGCTCAGCATGGCTCTTTCCACATAATAATCCAAGACACCCAAATCATTCCCAGTGGCTGTGTCTTAAGGACATGTCCTCAGTCTTCTCAATGTGGTACCAATGGACCAAATATATAATGAAGACTCCTTTTTATTGGCTCAGCATGGCTCTGTCCCTATAATAATCCAAGCCAACCAAATCATTCCCAGTGGATGAGCCTTAAGGAGAAATCCTCAGTCTTCTCAACGTGGAGCCAATGGGCATGTCTACAACCTCCATGGGAAGATACAAAATCTCAGAGAAAGATTCATTTTCTCATAAGCTCATTAAACTAATCCAAGTACCCAATCAACCCCCTATGTAGTTCATATGCAGACTTCATAACTTAACTTAAAACATTAAAATGCATAGATTCTTTCCTTTTCATTCCTCCTCTTTTACATTTCTCATCAATACAGTGGGGTATTGTAGGCATATAGCATATCATAGTCATATAGGAGAAATTCAACTCACACTGACCAATGTTAGGATTTAACAAGAGTAATTTATCCAGGCCAGCTCTAGGATAAAATGAGATAGAACATAGATTTTTTGAAGGTAAGAACTGTTTTATTTTTTGGGTCTAAATATTAAGCACCTAGCATAGGCATTCCTTCCATGTAGTAGGTGCTTAATAATTTTAACTGAGCAAATAGTTATATGTTCATTATCATGAATAATAATTCTATTGTTATGTTTATTTGTAATTTTCTAATGGAGAAGGATAACTTTCTATGTAAAGAGCCTTAGGAAAAAAAAAAGTACATCTCTTTCAGAACACTGCTATAGCAATTAACTAAATGATAAGCTAAAGGGGTTGGTATACCTTCCAACATGGCTGTTTTCCTTCTAAGGATGTGGACCTCCCCTACCTAGCACGTTTTGAAATCAGCCTTACAGGAAAGCTACTGTTCTTTTCAAAGGTAATGGGGTAGGTTCTATGGAGTCCCAGTGAGTTATTAGAAAAACTGAGATGTGAGATTCCCTGTTTCTTATTCTCCTTGCCCTACCATTTAGGTGAAACTGCTTCTTGCACAAGCAAACTCTTCCAAATTATACCATGCTGGGAGTTCTAAGTGGGCAGGCAGCAATTAGTTGGACTTAACGACCTTGTGCTCTTGTCAAAAAAATCTCTTGGGACCCTTAATAACCTCAGTAGGGTCCAACAGTCTCACTGAGTTGATAGTTCCATGCCTTATTTAAACCACTAAAAGGCAGAACAAATGCTCATTTTCTTCCATAGATTGGGTTATATATTGTTGAGTAGCATAAAGTGTTGCATTTTGATTACAAGGCAAACTTTCTCCAGTAAAGTCCATTATTCCATTGCTTTATCATAGGCTGGCAGTAGCCCTGGCAGCTCATAGACTGCACTAGCAAAGTGCAAGCACCAGCAGGTTCTAATCGACTAGAAAATATATGAGTATATCCATACTCTCTGAGTATGGTACAAATAATATTAGGGAGCTGAGGACTAGACTACATATATTCAGAAATACTTATTAACTATGGCTCAACCTGAAAATCTGAATTATCTTTTTTTTTCTTTTGGCCAAAACTACTCATGGAGGCCATCTTTTAAAATACAGATATGTATTGTGCTTAGGGTCAGGGAGAGGGGAGTGAACATACTTTTCAAATCATGAATCTTTTTCAATACATGAAAAGCACTAACATTATACTCTTTTACCTCCCAAACTCTAGGGTACTCCTAATTTTAAAATGACCATTCTCCAAATACCTGTAATTTGATTTAGGCATAAATCCAATTGCACAAATGGAGACCATTTTTAACTACAGACTTTGTGATTATTAGTAATAATCACATATGTAAATAATAATTCATGATTACCAGGCATTTGAAATTCATTATTTCTCTATCTTCATAGCATTCTATGAAATAGGTAGTAGTAGTTGTTGTTGTTCAGTTGTTTTTGGTCATACCCAACTCTCCATGACTCCAATTTAGAATTTTCTTGGCAAAGAAACAGTGGTTTGTCCTTTCCTTCTCCAGCTCATTTTATAGATAAGGAACTGAGAAGTGACTTTGCCCAAGATAACATAATTAATAAGTGTCTAGGGCAAGATTTGAACTCATAAAGATGAATCTGTCTGATTCTAAGCCCAGTGCTCTATCCATTGCACCATCTACCTGCCAGAGATAAGAAGTAGAAGTAATATCCCAATTTTATAGATGAAGAAACTAAAGCTAGATAAGAGACTTATTTAAGGTTACACAGCTAGTAAGTTGTGATGCCTGGACCAAGTCTCAGGCCTTCTGGCTTCAGAGCTCAGGCTGATATTCCTTATAACCAACCACCTTTAGTCATAGTTATTCCATCCTTTAATATTATAGCAGAGCCCTACTATTGGAAAAATAGGGTCAAATACAGTTATTAACTCAAAAATGTACTATGCTAGTATGTTGTTACACATGAGAAGATATGCTATGACATGTGGAATAGTGAAAGGAGGACTTAGATGCAGAGATGTGGGTCATGGACTTAGCCATTCCATCCAGTAATGGGCCAGCAGGGCCTGGGCAACATGAATGACATGAAATCCATTCAGTTATTCCAGGCATGACCAGCCCTTTCCTTGTGCTTTCCACTTCTTGCTCAGGGGGCAATAATCAAAACTGTATTATTGTTGCTATTAGAAAGTGTATGACAGCACTGCATTATGGCCCCACTGAAAATACCTGTGACTGGCTGGACCAAGGCTCCCTTCCTCGATATGGACTTTATTCCTCCTTATAAGATGTAAACTCTTGATACTTTGAGTTTACTGTCTGTGTTTGGCACTTTTTAGGCACTTAAATTCCTGGCAATTCAACAGACATTAGATTTCTCATCTATAAGATGAGAGAGTCAAGAAGATAATGTATAAGTGCCGTCCCGTCTCTAAAGTTCTAGGTCTCTCATTTACTTAGACAAGTAAGGTAAGATTCAGGGGGAAAATATTTCTCTGAAAAATAAATAGGTAAGTTAATTATAAGCATAATTAAACACAAAGAACAGGGATAGTCTAGTATAATTACAGAAAAACACTCTGGAGAAATTTAGTATATAAATATAGCAAAAAATGATCAGAAAATTATAGTGTACAATAAGATGATCATATCAGGAATGTAGTGCCTTAGTTTAAAATGCAACAAATGATAATAGCTGAGTTTTACACAGTATTATAAAGTACTTTACATAAGTTATCTCAACTCAAATAGATTATATCTCAAAGGTAAGAGAATTGAGTTTGTAAGCCATAGGCTAGAGAGCTTGACTAATTTATGCATAATTCTAAAAAATATTATTACAAAAATTGTTAGTGCACATTCAGAAAAGGAAGCAGGGATCAAAGTGGTCTGTCATGGCTGCATGAAGAACAAGTCACAGAATACAGATTGTCTAGTTCTTTTGTTTTCTAATAACACTAAAACATCTTTTGTTTACACTCAGAGCAACCTTTTCCTACTAGCTTCTCTTTTTTAGAATATATCATCTGCTACCTGCATTATTGGTGCTGCTAACAGAAAACGTTGGCCCTGTAGATGTTGGAGGAGAGAGGAGTAGATATAGAAGAGAAGAGAAATAAGAACTGGCCAATAAGGTATAGATTGATTGGGAAATGATGAAGGAGTTAAGCTCAGAAATAGGCAATTTGGGTTTTGTTGTCTGATTTCTACTCAGATTGTGGTTATCTTAAAAAAACCCCAAAGAGACCACTTTTTATTTATTATATGTCGGCTTGTAATGGTATTAATGTGAAAGCTAGACAAATACAGTTCAGAAAATGAAGTTGTTTTGACTAAACATTTCAGCTCAATAAATTATTTAAAATGTAATAAGATACTTATTTTGGGAGAAAAATCATTATATAAGGCTGAGTATGCGGTAAAGCAACTGGTACATTACAAATTGCATCCTATGGATTTGCATCTCTCTGTCTCTCTCTGTCTCTCTTTTTGTCTCTCTCTCTCTCTGTCTGTCTGTCTGTCTGTCTGTCTGTCTCTCTCTCTCTCTCTCTCCCTTAAACCTCACAACATAACCCTACCAACAAGCTCTTGTTACTAGGTGGATTTTGCTTAGCTCTTTGTGAAAGCCTTAGAGAGTAGGCAGCAAGCAGGAAAATCCGCTATTTATAGGTGTTTCGACTAAAAGCGTCAGTTCAGAATGCTATGGAAGACTTCCAAGAGGTGGGAGAACAGGAAGCCGTCGTCTAAAATCAACTAGAAGGCTGGGGGAGTGTTATGGGGGAAATGAGATCTTTTACATCTCTTGTAAACACTTGATGCAGATGATTGGGGAGTCATTTTCAAAGAGTTCCGGATTAGAAACTTATTGGACTTTGCCCAAACCTGTTACTGCAAGGTCCTTTTCTACATAATAAAGCTAACCAAATTCTTGATAATTCATGAGAGAAGAGAACAGAAAATTTCACCTCCCAGGATGACTTTAAAATAGAATCTGTCTGAAAGGAAGTTTCTTTTTTAGCCATCTATTTCCATAGGAGTTGATAGATATGCTTCTCAGGAAAACTATAATTTCCTGGAGGTCTAGAGTCTGGTCTCTTGTATTATTGCTTTTATAGTATTAATGTTTTATGTTTTTCATGGCAGGTAAATTACGAAATTCATATGTGAAGAGTTTAGATAAATTTATGGTAGAGAGATCTGTCATGGTTTGTAATGGAAGAGATGAGGGTATTTGAAGGAATTTCACTAAGACAAGCATTAGAGGGACTATCCTTAGTCCTCACTAAAGTAATCTTTCTACATATGTTCCCATTTTGACTTTAGGAGAAATTCAGGAAAGAAGGTCTAGGAGCTTCAGGTCCAAAGTATTTCCCCAGCCTTAGTTTCAAGAGTAGGTTGGTTCCAATCTTCTGTTTTGATCTAAAGAACTTCCAAGACCCTCTTGAAGTTACATTGAGGGTTTAGAATCAATTTAACAATTTCCTTCTTCCAAACCTATTCCAAAACAGTTTCATGTTTTCCCCAGCTTCAGAAGGACCTGATAGAATCTCCCTAATACAAGAATGGCTTGTTGGAGATTCATATGCTTGACTAGTCCCTGGTAACTTCTATGATATGGTCATTTAAAAAAAATAAGAACGAGTCATCATCTATGTTGGTTATGTAAATCATTAATTTGCTGTATGAATTTTCAGAAGCCAATAATCATAAACTTCTCCACACTCAATATACTTCTTTGTCAATATTCATTTTCTTCTTTTTTCAAGGTAGAGATAGATTTTTCTCCCGCTAAGAACAACCCTTCAACTTGTGCTCTTTATTCCATACTCTACTATTTCTTCTGGGACATTTTTCCATCCACAATTTCCTCTCATACTTTTATCTTTAATTTCTCCTTATCCATTGGTTCCCTGTTTCCTAACTAGCACTGGACTGGAGTAGGGAAAATGGATTATAAACATGTCCAAGACTCCTGCATATTTAAAACCCTTTATTTGGTCTTCTCCTTCTTTCAAGCCATCATCTTCCCCATCTTCATTTCATAGCCAAACTTTTAGAAAGCTATCTATACTATTTTTTTCCTTTCTTTTTCCTTCTTAATTTTTTTCAATCTAGTTTACAATCCTAACTGAAACTAACAGCATGGTTGACTGTGATTTCTATTCATTAATTTTTCAGTTTTCATACTTATTGACTTTTTTTTGACATTGTTGACTTCACAGTCCTGCTGGTCACAATCTTCTCTGGGATTTTATGATACTGCTCTTAATTAGTTGTTCTATCTGACCACTCCTTCTAAGTCATTTTTTCACTAAGTGAGGATATACTCCAAGGCTCTAATCTGGGTTCTCTTCTGTCTCTCAACTCTTTTGGTAATCTCATTATTTGCCAAGATTTAATTATCATTCTTATGCAGATATCTTCTATATCTACATGTCAAACAAGCAAACATTCAATAAATATCCATTATTTACATACCTTCTATACTATTCTTCTAGTGGAGATACCAAGAAAAAATAAAAATAGTTCTTGCTTTCCAGTCCTATATTGAGACATCATCTTGATATCTCACAGGGATATTAAAACTCAATATGTACAAAATAGAACATATTTTTGCTCTAACTCATCCTTCTACATTTCTTTTAGTGGAAACATGATATTTGTAGATTATCAGCCATCCTTAACTCTTCTCTCTCTCAACTCCATAACCAAACATTTTCCAAGTGTTTTTTTTTAAATCCTCATCTTCCATCTTAGGACAAATACTATGATTTGGTTTTAAGGTAGAAGAGGGGCAAGGGCTAGGCAATGGGGGTTAAGTGGCTTGTCCTGAGACCATATTTGAATCTAGGACTTCCTGTTTCTGGGCCCTCTCCATCTACTGAGACACCTAGTTACCCCCTTTCCAGGTATTTTTGACCCTATATCCATAATATATCTTGCATCTATCCTTTTTGTTTCCACTCACACTGCCTCTATCTAGCTGAAGCACCTATCATTTTTTTACCATTCCTAACTGGTCTTCATGGTTCTACATTCTTCCTACTTCAATTATCTCTAGGATAAAATGCAAAATCATAAGCTTAGCATTTAAAGCTCTTCTCAATATTACTTCTACTTACCTTTTCTGTCTTATTTCATACATTCTCTTTTCCAGTTAAATTAGTCTGTTAATTATTTCCCATTCATGAAAATTTAGGCTCTTTGTTCTGCCTGAGTGGGTATTGGTATATTTCTAGAAAGAGGATTGGAAAAGTTTCACATTTCACTCATTAGGCAGTCTATTGTAGTAGAAAAAAAGCCCTGGACTAGAGTCAGGAAACCTGAGTTTGAATGGTATTTACTTATTTGTGACTTTTCCCTATCTGTAAAATCAAGGGGTTATAATTTGGAAGATTCCTTCCCATTATTATATAATCTACGCCATTGGTACTATTTATTCCTTCTTCTTCTAGGTCCTTTCTCTCTTTTGTGCATTTTCAATTATGCCATTTTAATCATTGTCAAAAATATTCCTTGAAGTGCTAACATTCACAATGAGTTGAAACTGGTGAGGGAAGCTAAGGAGAACAAAAAGGATTTTCATTAGCTATAGTGGGAGAAAAAATGTCAAAGGGATATGGTCCATGTTTGGGATGGGTAGGACAATAGCTGATGACAGAGAGAAAGAACTGCTTACTTTATATTTTTCTTCTGTAATCTTTGCCAATGAAAATGACTGTTGAACAGATGATAGAAAAATAAAAGAATAACAGGGATGAGGAAGAAACAAAAAATAACATGGGTGTTCTTGATGAATTCAACTTACCCAAGCCCAGAGGAACTATGCTGCCAGAAATATTTGAAGGATTATGGAAAATGGAACACATACTACAAAACTGGAGAAGAGCAAATAATTTCCTGAAAAAGGAAGGATAACAGAATCTGCAAGCTCTAGATTAGTGAGCTTGACATTGATTCCTGGGGAAATTGGAAATTGGGGAATGGTTCACTAAAGGGATGGCTAATGAAAATTTTAAAAAAGAGGGGATTACAAAGAGACAAGATAGATGATTTGGGAACAAATTATATCAGACTCACTTGATTTACTTTAAAAATAATTAATAAACTGATAATCAAAGGGGAGTGTAGATATTTTTTATCTTGATTTTAGCAAAGCATTTGTTATTTCCTGCTATTCTTTTGGAGAAGATGGAGAGAATAGTCATGATGATTTAATTAGTGGATTAAGGACTGGTTGAATATCTAGTTTCAGAGAAGTTGTTCATAATTCAGTATTAAAGTGACAAGGGATCTATACTGGGAGTGTCTCAAGATCTCTGCCTGACCTTCAGTTCAACATTATTAATGACTTGGATATGTTAAAAATGACATGGTCATCATATTGGCAGATGATATCAGGTTTGGAGGCAGAGTAACACACTGGATCGATATCAGGATTAAAAAAGATGTTAATAGATTAGAGCACTAGATTAATTTGATGAAATTTAATAGGGATAAAAAATCAACTTCAACAGGATAAAAACAGGGGAGATGTGGTTAGATAGCATATTTTTCTGAAAAAGATCTGGATGTTTTATAGAATGGCAACCTTGACATGAGTCGGTAGTATGATGTGGCAATCCCTAAAAGCTAATGACATCTTGGACATATGAGATTAATAATTTTCATGAAGCAAGAGGTGATAATTCCTTTGCACTCAGACCTAGTCAGACCTCATCTCATTTACTGTGTCCAGTTCTGAGTGACATACTTTAAGAAAGATATTGTGGGGGCCAGCTAGAAGGCTTAATGATAGAGTGCCATACACAGAGATGGGAGGTCTTGGGCTTAGGTCTGGCCTCAAACTATGTAAAGTAAACATACTTCCTAACTATGTTACCCTGGGTAAGAAACCAATGTTGGCTCTAAGACAGAAGGTAAGAGTTTTCTTTTAATATCAAAGAAAGATTTTGTATACGTCATAGAGGGGATGGCAACAAATATACTGAAGAGTCTTAAGTTCGTGTAATATGAGGATCAGTTGAAAGAATTGAGGATATTTAGTTTGAAGAAGAGAAGACTTGGGGTGGTGGTGGTGTGATACTTTTCTTCAAATATCTGAAAGGTATTTTGTGGAATGAGGATTAGGCTTGTTCTGTTTGACCCAAAAGACAAAACCAGAAGTTGAAAAGAGAATTCCAAACTTCCAAAGCTGTTGAATGCTGGTATAAGTCATCTGGAGGGGTGATGCCATTGGAGGTCTTTTAGCAGAGGTTGGATAACCTACTTATCTAGTATTTTATAGTGAGGATTCCTTTTTGAGTATGGGTTGGACTAAATGGCTATTGATATTCCTTTCAACTCCTATCCTTTGAACATCTTTGTCTAATAGTTCCTTCGCACTGGCTATAATTGTGGTAAAATCTCCATAGTCCTAGAGCAAATCTTTCCCTGATCTTGCTAGCTCATTCAGCTACTATTCTCTCTTATTTATTGTCAAATTTTTTAAAAATAAGTTTTATAATATATAATAGAATAATATAAGAATGTATACTATATATAATTATATAATAAGTTTAAAATAAGCTTTCTTCATCTGATGTCTAAGCTTCTTTCTTCACTTTCTCCTCAGTTTTTTCATGGCTTCTGTCCCCAGTGCTCTGTTTAAACTCTTATTATCTTTCCTGGTGTCTTTGAAGCATTTGACAGTTTTAGGAACCTCTTCCTAGTGGTTCTTCTTTAGGTTTAGAGAGTAAGATTACACCAATATTACCAATTATTAATAGCAGTTAATAATTACCAATGCTACTAATTTTATACTAATATTAAATGTTTCTGATTCACCTTATATTTTTCTAGTCTTGGTTTATTAACAATTAGTTAGCATAATACTAACATCACGCTATTATTCATTATTAATAATAATTAGTAATATTATGCTCTTTTGGTTCTCTTCCTATTTTCCCCAACTAGTCCTAGAGTGGGTCCTCTTCTCAGCCCTCTAATATGTGTTAAAGGGCAGGTTCCTCAAGGCTCTGCCTTTGACCTTGCTTTCTTTTCCCTGATCATTATAGTTTCAATGACCACTTTTGTGCAGATGACTTACAAATCTGCATTTTCAATTCTGTCTTCTTCAATTCTGAGCTTCAGTCTTGAATTTCTACCTTTCTACTATTTATCTCCAATACCTTAAATGTTCTAAGACTGAGTGTATTATATTCTCCCTCCCAACTATAATAAGTCTCCTTCTCCTTTGGACATCACTATTTCTGTTTGTAGTATCATCATTTTTCTCTTTCTCCTATATTTAGTATCTTGACATTATCTTTAAATCTTCTTTCTTTCCTTTATGCCCACATCTTCATTAAGAACCCCCAAAGTTATTGCAGTAATATGTCTTTCTTCTTCTACTCTTCCCCTTTTCACTAATTTTTCCTTCGTATGGATGCCAGAATGATATTTTTTTGCTTAAAGATTTTCAGTGGCTCCCTGATGTCCATATTGCAAATTCAAACCATTCCAGATATCTTATATTATTCTCTACTGCCCAATCTATGTCTTGGCCAAGCTGCAATATTCTACATCATTAAAGACCTTGCTCTCCTGCCTCTGCCTCCATTTCCCCCTACTCTTACCTGGTTTTCCTCCTCCTCTGCCTGTTGAATCTATACGTGCCTTTTAAAGTCCCTCTCAAACACTGCCTCATTATAGGAGCTTTCCTGATCCTTCTTCAAGTAATGCACTTCATGCTCAGACATCTAGCAGCAATTCTGAAACTTTCTAATCCATTTACATAATGTTTTGAATCATGACCACTTTGTCTATATGTCTTGTCTTTTTTTTACTAGCTTACACTGTAAACTCTATGAGGGCAGAAGCAATTTTTATCTCTACTTAGTTTTTCCTCAAGTATATACCAAACTGGGCTATATGAAATAAGAATCTAATAAATGTTTGTTGGATGTATAAATGAATTTAAAAACAACATGAAGAGGGCCCAAAACATTCACACATGAGAAGGGTATATGATGTCATGAAAACTGGATTATACTATCAATAAGAAGACTTGATTCTGAGGTTGAGCCCTATCAATATTTAGTCAAAGGACTATGGACAAGTTTCTTCACTTCCGTGTATTTCAGTTTCTTTATCTAGTCCATAAGCATTTATTAAGTATTGACTAAATACCTGGCACTGTGATAAGTGAAGGGGATACAAAGAAAGCAAAAAACTGTCCCATGTTCTAACAGGTTCTAATAGCATAAAAACAATAAAATGCCAATGAGTTGTGTAAAGATAAATTAGAGATAATCACAGGAGTACACTAGCATTAAGGGGGACTAGGAAAGACTTCTTACAAAAGGTGGAATTTTATTTGAGATTTGAAGGAAGCTAGGGAAGCCAGGATCCAGAGATGAAGAGGGAGAAAATTCCAGCCATGGCCAACAGATAGTGAAAATGCAAATAATCAATAGCTAGAATGCCTTTTTGCAAGTGAGGAATAGCAAAACGTCCAGTGACACTTCTGTAGAATACAAGTGGAGGGGGGCAAGGTGTAAGAAGCTAGGAAAGGTAGGATAGGGCTAGGTTATGAAGGGCCATAAAATCATAGTTAGACTAGATGATCTTAAAGACAGTTAGCCTACTCAAAAATGGTTGCAATGGTACAATTTGTATGAGTGGGATTAGCCCTTCTATTAACAGTACAACAGTGGATTTTTGTTAACCACAATTTGTGAATATGCATAAACTGGGAAGAAGTAGCCAGGTGAACATGATACATCTCATGAGGGCTGCTGAGGAGCATTTGAAATGTGTATCTTGTTTTATGCTTTAAAAAATTGTCATCTTAAACATCACTATAATAACTAATAAACTTACTGGTATTTTTTGTCCAATGCTTTCCCCCACTTCTTCTTGGAAGTATAACTTTTTCTCTGAATTCTATGAGTTTCTTATATGTTTTTTCATTTGTGGTGGTCAACATCAAAATGATCCACAAATAGAAAAAGACTTAGGAAACATGCTTTTGGTTAAAGCATAGCCTTTGAGTTTAGCCAATATTCTAGGATTTCTCTCTACTAGCATGATAACTAATAGACAACACTATTCCACATTTCATTTCAATTTCTGTAGTCTTTTGAGAATAATCCTCCCAGGTTTCTAAGCATGGTAATTATTGAGTCAGCACTTACAGGTTCCAGGAACGAAAGGTATACAGATTGCCATTATCTTTTAGTTGTGCTTTCTGAAGGATGCTCATCTTTCAGGGCTGGGAGCTGAAGCAATCCCTAGGGAACCTGATGTGCCCTTTAATAAAGGAGGTGTGGAAGGGTAGGTATGGTCCAGAGTGGAACAGGGCTGAAAAGCTTCTCACACAACCAGAAACCCTACAGCTCTTCCCATTTATTATGTGAGTTCTATTGACTTAGCAAAGCTGACTTGAATGAAGCAGCTGTGTGCCCACAAAGCTAAGGTGTAAACCCCAAAGCAGGTATTGTCTGAGCAAACAGAGGTCTTGAAGAAGCTAGCAGAGCTTGTGTTCCCTCGGTTAATATGGAACCATAGGAAACCTGATCCTGGGATTCTTAGCTGTTAAAAGATCAACTTCTTTGTTTTCTCTTCACCTACGGACAAAAGCTTTATTTTGTTTGCTCACAAACTCAAATAGCCTAAGCCCCTAGCTGGCCCTATTCAGAGGGAAGGCCATTTTTCATCATTGAAGCATCTTCTTTTCTCCTAACTCTGGTTTAGATGAAGGCCACACCTAGCAAAATAAATAACATGTTATGTCCTTCTACTTGGATACCAAGTAGATGATAATGTCTTTGGGATTTGTACAGCAACTATACTCAAAAGAACTCTGATTTCCAGCTTTTTGTAACTGCCACTCCCCCCCCCCCCCCCACTCCAAGCAAGTAAAATAATCATAGGTCCATATTATTGTCCCCATTTTGTCTGATAAGGTGGCTCAAGTCACAGCAGTGTAAGACAGTCATTTTTCCTGTTTGCCAGTGCAAGAATCTCTCTATTAGACAATTACTATCATCTTAAGTCATTTAAGATATTATGTATCATAATTTCTTTTTTTTTAATTCTTGCTTTCTCTCTTAGAATCAATACTGCGAATTGGTTCCAAGGCAGAAGAACACTGAGGGCTAGGCAATGGGGATTAAGTGACTTGCCCAGGATCACAAAACTAGAAGTATCTGAGGTCAAATCTGAACCCAGAACCTCCTGTTTCTGAGTCTGGCTTTCAATTGACTGAGCTACATGGCTGCCCTTATATCACAATTTCCTAGTCTATTTAGCTACTAAGGGCATTTATTTTCTTATAATGCAGACATAGACTATGGCAGCATTGTAATTACTTTCACCATATTAATACTAGTTTTAGATAGATACTACATAGCAGCAATTCTTTTCCAGAAATATAAAGACCTAAAAGTTCCTCACTTTCTGAAGACAGAACAAAAAAAAAGCAGATGCCAGTAATGTTTCTTTAATTTGTTGATTAAGAAAATTTAAGGTATGGATTGTTTAGAGCCAAGAGGTACATAGACAGATTTGAGGGGGCTGTGAATTTGAATGGGAAAATTACATATTTATTTTCTCTAAATTCTAACTGAAACTTAACATTTTCTTCAATTAGGGCTCATGATATTGAGTATGATTCTAAGAGGGACCCATAGGCTCTACCAGGCTACCAAGAGGGAAAAAGGAGTTAAGAATCTCTAGTTCAGATGAAGTTGATTGTAGGATGTAGGGGTGGAGGGAACAGGGTAGAGGACCTAAATTGCTTTAATATGCAGTCTAGGATTTATTTCATCCATAATCCAGTGGAATGATCATGTTCTAACTTGCAGATTTGGGTCACATTAGAGGAAATAATAGATGGCTTAGAGCAGTGATGGGCAAACTACAGCTGGACGGCCAGATAAGGCCCCCTGAAATGTTCTATCCAGCCACAGGACATTATTCCTAATCTGACGAATACAATGAGTAGGATATAATACAATGAAACTTGGAAAGAGTTGCCTTAGAAACAGACTGACAGATGAACATTTCCTTTCCTTTAGCCCACTCTTTAAAAAGTTTGCCCATCACTGGCTTAGAGGACAGCCCTGGCTTGGACTCATCTTCATGAGTTCAAATCTGGCCTCATACACTTAGTAGCTTTGTGAGCCTGGACAAACCATTGAACTATTTTTGCTTCAATTCCCTCATCTGTAAAATAAGATAGAGAAGGAAATAGCAAATTTCAGTATCTTTCAAAACTATTTCAGTATCTTTGCCAAGAAAACCCCAAATGGGGTCAAAAGAGTGGGACAATCCTGGAAAACAACTGAAAATAGGGTTTCCCAACCTTTTCTTCTGTCGAGTAGCTATTTTTTCCATTGCTTTTGAATGTGAAGGGTAGGGTTCGGGGGAAGCAGGATGACAGTGTTGCTGGTAAAGTCCTTTGAGTAAAAGGGGACTTGGGAGAAGGCAGTGGTGGTGGTGGTGGTGGTGGTGGTGCTTTTACTCTTAGGAAGATATATCTTGACTTGGGAAAACCACACCTACTTGCTTTATAAGATCTTCAAAGGGTTTCTTTTCTCCTCACACCTAACCTTCCCCTACTTTCTTCTTAAATCAGTTGTTCAGGATACCTGAAATTCTACCATCTCTGCATCATGTTCCTTTGGGTTTTGAGGAGCTCTCCTTGACTAATAAAATGCAAGTACTCCATGAGAGAGGTTCTTTTTTTTTAAACCCCTACCTTCCATCTTGGAGTCAATACTGTGTATTGGCTCCAAGGCAGAAGAGCGGTAAGGGTAGGCAATGGGGGTCAAGTGACTTGCCCAGGGTCACACACCTGGGAAGTGTCTGAGGCCAGATTTGAACCCAGGACCTCCCGTCTCTAGGCCTGACTCTCAATCCACTGAGCTACCCAGCTGCCCCTTATGAGAGATGTTCTAAGCAGGTTATAAGTTTTTAATCTTTTTTTTGTGTATGTTTCATAGACCCCTTTGGCAATCTGGTGAAGCCTATGGACCCCTTCACAGAATATTTGTTTTTAAATTTATAAAATAAAATACCTAGGCATGCAAAGAAAAATTATATTAAAATAAAGATACATTTTTTTCACTGTCCACATTAAGAATCCCCTGAAATCTATCTGCACACCTCCTGAAATCCCATGGACCCAAGTTAAGAACATCTGTTAGGGGATTAGTTTCTCATATCCTCTCCAACAGTGGGAACAAACTGAAAGCTTAGTAAAGGAAGGGGGTATGGATTATCAGGAGGGGTGTACATCAAAGACAAACTTTGGGTTAAAAATTGTGACAACAGACTTCACCATTCTGCCTCAAAAAGACCCTGAACTGGGAGGGGAGGCACTGAGGGTGGCTGATTAGATAGCACAATCCCCAGTGTATTTGTTCTATTTTCTTTGTTTCCTCCTTGAGGTTTGACTTCCTCACAATAAAGCAGGTGGGAGTTTAGGATTGATGGGAGGAGAGCTGTGGAGCCATACTCATTTCATCCTTTTGTAAGTTTAAAATACCCTACAGTCATTTGCAGCTCTGTATTTACAAATCACAGGTAATTATTTAAGGAATTGTGCTTTTTTCCCCTTCCTATTTTAAACCATCAAAAGCACAAGCAGACTTATAACTTTTAACTTTTGACCTCTTTTTTATACTTTGACTTTTGACCCCTTTCTCCATTTCTCTTTCTGTGCCTCTGTCCTTCTAACGTATGGTTTTTGACATGTGTTCATAGATTTAGAATTGGAAGGAAGCCATCTTGCCTAAAACTCATTTCATAGAAGGGAATCTGAGACCCAGAGAGGTTAAGCCAAGAGTTATATAGCTAGTAAATTTCTGAGGGGAGATTTGAGCCCATGTCTTCTCTCTAAGACCATCACTCCAGTCATTGTACCATGTGGTTTCTCCATTTGATCTTATGACAACCTGGGTGTATGGTAATAATACATAAGCTAGTGTTTAAAAGAACTTTAGTCTTCTAAAATTTTTTATTTTTCTTATTTAAAAAACAAAACCTTCATCCATTTATTTATTTTAAATAAATATTCATTTAAAAACATTTTGAGTTCTAAATTCTTTCCCTTGCTCCAGACCTAGCCCCTCAAATACTTCTAGATATAGATATGAGACAGCTAAGTGGCTCAGCGGATAGAAGGCAAGTAATATGATATGAATTAAGTTTTGCATGATCACACAAGCATAGCCTAAATCAAGTTGCTTGCTATCTCAGGGAAGAGGGAGAGAACTGGGAATTCAACATTTTGTAAAGCAAATGTAAAAAAATTGCTATTACATGTAATCATAAAAATAAAGTATTATATAAAATATATCAATTACACATGTGAAGTCATACAATATAGTTCCATAATTCACCAAAGTGAAAGAAAAAAACAAGGAAAATAAAGTAAAAAAAGCATCCCTCAATTTGTAGTCAGAATTTACCAAAAGAATTCACTTTTTTCTTTTTTTAATTATATTTTAGTTTCTCCTAATTACATGTAAAATGATTTTTAACATTAATTTTCTAAAAATTATGAGTTCCAAATTCTCTCCCTGCTTCCTACCCTCTCTCACCTTCTCCCACCCTTTCCTCACCTCCCTGAGACAGTAAGCAATCTGATATAGATTTTACATGTGCAATCATGTAAAACATTTTTTCCATAGTCATTTTGTGGAAGAGATCTCAAACAAGAAAAGAGAAAGAAAAAAGAAGAAAGAAAGCAAAATGTAGTATGTTTTGTCAGACTTCATCAGTAAAAGAATTTTAATCTTAAGAAGAGATGAGTAGTAGAAGAAGCCTAGAAGTTCATTCCTGACCAGCTATGTGACTTTGAGTAAGTCATACTACTTCTCTGGACCTCTCTTTCCTCATCTGTGAAAGCAGGGAATTGGACTAAAAGCTTAAAACCTCTCTAAGATTATAGGAACAACCTAGGTGCCTCAGCATTCTATCTATCTATCTATCTATCTATCTATCTATCTATCTATCTATCTATCTATCTATCTATCTATCTATCATCTATCTATCTATCTATCTATCTATCTATCTAATAGAATGTTCCTTATGAGACCAAATCTGTCCCATCTTCAGCCTGAATTTTAAAGTTTTCAAACTTGGGGGAATAAAATATAAATTTTCAGTAGGATTTAGGTTCCTCGAAGGTAGGAACACATTATTTTCATCTTTGTCTCAATTCCTAGTGTGATGCCTGGCACATATTAGGAGCTTAATAATTTCTTTTCAAATAAATAGAGACAAAGAAAGCACAGGAAAAGAAGAATGATGCTATCCTCCTAAAAAACAGTATTACTCTCCAAACTCATTTTGTAATGAAATGGAACTGGGGTAGAGTTTCTCATTGTACTTCAGTAAATGGAAAAATCCCATTTTCAGAGATACTCTCAGGAAAATGCCTATAATTAGAAGATCAGGGGACTCATAATAGTTCTTGTCTTGGTCCCAAGTGCTTTCTTTAAGAAGGAACAGAATAAAAATGAGTAAAAGTAAGGAATGTATCAAAGGTAACAGAAAAACAATGTTTTTGTGTTGGTGACATAACTCTTAGCTTTATTTCTCTTTTCTATTACCCCAACCCACAATTTCTTTCAACTTTGGAAAATATAATATATTCTTTCCTCAGTTTGGCAGATGAGTAAGGGGGGATAAGAGTGTTTGTGTAGAAGTTAGTTGAATACTGAATAGTTACTGTGTATGAGACAAGATTTCTGCCTGTAAAGAGATTTCATTCCAGAGTTTTAGACAAAAACCATGTATAACAAGATATATGTGTACAAGTATATGTCAGTTAAAAAAATAAAGCCACCAGAATTTTCTTCTGTGCCAGATTTAGCTCAAGATGTCCAATACTTGGGACATAGTTTTCTGGTGGAGAGAAGTTGGTAAGAGGAATGTTATATGAGGCAAAACACCATCAATAAGCAAATAAACAAATCCAATTCACACACACATTTTCTCAGGAAGTGGAAAGATCTGTCTGAAAACCTTTCAGATCCACGATAGAAATCACAATAAAATCAGTCACAGAACTAACGTTTTTCTAAACTAGCTCATTGGTAACCTTTGACTGACTGAAATGAATCTTTCCCTTTAATTCCTTACCATATTGATTTGGTGATTTGTGGCACCATTGAGGGTGCCAAGTGGATGATAATCATGAATCTCAGACTTTCCAGTCTGAGAAAAATCATCATTTACACAACTCAGAAGTAACAGGTTTTTGTGACACCTGCCATTATTATAGGCTATTACAAAAAGTTGTTTATTCTCCCAACAATCCTGCAACAACATAATGAAAAACTGAATTTTTTGCAGGAGCAAAATCAGCCAAGCCATATTGCATGTCTTTTGTCATTAGCTACCAGGAGTTTTTCAAAGCACTGGACACATTTAAAAAAAGAAGAAAAGAAAAATGTGTTCTATGTTTTTGCACATTGCCTCCAATTAAAATATAATATGAAATACAGAGCAAGACACTTATCTTTCTTCCATAACTGAGGAAAGCCCGTATTATCTGGGGAACAAAGAGAACTACTTATCCCACTCCCCCAGGTTCCAAGGTATCTTCTACTACTGGTTACTATCAATCTTCCTGATCTACCTTCATTTACCACATTGGAATCCCCAAGACTCAAGTAAAATACATTGCATTCAGAAAACTTCTTACTGGTTTATCTTAGTTTCTTTTGAACTTGGCTAAAATGTAGTTAGGATACTGGATTTAGAGACCAGCAATAATGAATTCTCAATTGATTGTTTTCAAAAGGTCTCTCCCCTACACTTTTAATCTCCGAACTATTGCTGAGCCTTTTTGAACCCCTTGTTTCCCATAGGATTAAACAATTAAGAAAAAAATATCAAACATATGTGGACAGGACCCTGGACAGGGCTAACAGAGTATTAGACCAAGAATCCTCAAATTTCATTCACTGAGTACTGACTCCATGTTCAAACCTAGTTTAGTTCATAACAAGTAAGCTTGTTTTTTATTCACTGGGGAAGGAGGAAAGGATATTTCTACCAAGACCATTGTAGAAAGATCCCAGGGAGTCATCCATATAAACCAAAGAACCAATTTATCCAAGAACCATGACATTCATTTGCTGTGCTATAAAGGTAATTTAAATTAGGAGAAGAGAAAAACATTAACTAAGCCAGTTGAAGGCTTTGAAAAAAAGCAGCAGACAAACATCATTTCAATCAAAGTCATTTTCAGAACTGTTTAACACTGTTATGAATTTCCTCCTAAGTAGATTCTAACACAATTAATACAATTCAAATTGCCCTAAAATGAGGGGTGTGTGTGTGTGTGTGTGTGTGTGTGTGTGTGTGTGTGTGTGTGTGTTTGTGTGTGTGTATGGTGTGGCAGGGGATTGGGAGGAGGGGGAGAGAAGGATAATTGGGCAAAGATCAGAATTTCTTACACCATGATAATTTAAAAGAGCTATAATTTATACTGGCAGTGGAAACAAAATCTTTGGTTGATGCTTGCAATAAAGAATTTTTCAGCAATCTTTTGCGATGCCTTATTTAACTAGGCAAAAAAAATAAATCCAGAAAAGAACACTCTTCTAGGATATTTAATCATATAGCAAAGAAATAGTAAGCATCAAGCTTCCTGCCCTGGAAAGCCGGCTCGTCCTGCTTCTATTCCCTAGCACAGATAATGTCCTCTAATGACACTTTACTAGCTCATCTGTGTCAATTAAATATTATCTAAAAGTCCCTGTGGAGACACTGGTTTAAAGCTATCTGATGTTCCAACTTGTTTTCTCACTGTCTGTACACACATTAAGTTGCTAGCTACTTTCCCCTGACTAACCCATTAGTTTTAGCAGAAACAAAAATGAAAAAGACAATACCCGCAACAACACAGTAACACAAAATGCAAAAGAACAGAAGAGTTTAGCCCAGACCTGATCATTCCTTCCATTTCTTGAAACGTGAACACAAACCGAAGAGACCCACTCAGCCTTAAAAAGGTCGATCATTTTCCTCTCTTAAAATTTCATCTCTAACAGAGTGCTTTCTCTCCTTCTGTCTCCTTGCTTGCTTTCCCTCTCTCTCTCCCCCCTCTCTCTCCCTTTCCCCTCCTCTTTCTACTTCTACCGGAGAGCATTTGTTTTTCTTTTCCTGCTTCTGCTGTGGATGAACGCAAACTCCATGATTTGAGGTGATTTAAAAAAAAAGATTAACAGTTGGGAATCTAAAATCTTGTTATTCTGAATGGCTTCATATGCCAGTTGCTAGAAACACAGTGCTTACATAAAGGCAAGAAGAGACAAGAGTCCTGCGATTTTTAAGCGAAAAGCTAATATCCAAAAAGAATCATCCTTTGCTCCTTTGGTCCTATTTCATATTTACCTTTAGCTCTACAATTAGCACTTACCCTGAGATGTGCCATAAATGCTCTATTCCAAATGTATAAAAGCCAACCACATCTCATCTGAGAATTAAACAGTTTTAATGTCTTCAAATCCATGTCCCTGCTCCAGCCCCTAACAGAGACAGTCACTGGCAGCAGTACAACAATTCTGAACACCAGACATCTGATTCTTGACATTTAAAAATAACAATATTGGTAAAAAAGAGGAGCCTTTTTAAAATTAACTGCAAACAGCTTGTGAGTGAGGACATATTGCCAATTGTATGTGTTAATAGGAACATGCGATGATTTCAACCTTGCAATATTGGGTTTCTGAGTCGATGCCATAGAGGAGCCATAAGACCTATGGAACTGATCAGTTTCCTGCACTGTCACAGTCAGGATATTATGCAATTGCTTTCCTTGAAGCTTATCTAGTAATTGTACAGAAGGAGAAAATTCCTGGCAAGTCAAGTAAAAATCTCATAATTCTGTTGCTGGCCTGAGAGAGTTCATATCACTATTTATATGTGTATATCTATAACTGTCTAGCCATAGATCGACAGCTATGTCCCAATTAGTGTGTGAATAATGAATCCCCTGAAGTGGTCGCCTGTGTTCAAATTCGCTTTTCAAAGTTATAATTAGGTAAAATTTTGATGCTGAACCAATAGAAATATGTAGTGCAAATCTGAATAATTCAACCATTTCATGGGATTCATTATTTGCACTAATTAGGACCTAAACATGTATTCATAAAGAATAAAGCAGAAGAGAAAATGAACAAGCATTCATTATTCATATGCTTTAGTTATATGTATTTGTTTCGATTACAAAAGTTAAATATTAGTTTTTTTTAAAACAAATAGTGTTCTATTGAGGTTCATCCATGTTACATTGCTACATTTATCTCCTTAATATGAAAAGCAAAACTTGTAAAAGAGATGCTTGTGAAATCTCAACCCAGTTTCAACTAATGCTACTAGTTAACATTTATAGATCACTTTAAGGTGTACCAAGGACTTTGTATAATTGGAGAGTGTGCTAGACTTGAGTCAGGAAGACCTGTGTTCAAATCCTGCCTCAAACACTAGCTGAGAGATCCTGGACGAATCTTTTAATCTCTCTAAATCTCAATTTCTTTATCTGTAAATGGGAAGAAAATCCCCAACGAACCCATCTCAGAGGACTGTTTCGAAGGCCCAGGGATAAATGAATGTATAGTGCTTTGTACACATTGAAAATACTATCAATCAATCAAATCAACAAGAATTTATTTTTTAAGCCCTTAATATGTGCCAAACATTATGCTAGGTCCTGAGGATACAAATAGAAATGAAACCTGTTACACATGTCAATTATTTCTATTCATTATTATTTTTTTCATTTGTTCCTCACTGCTCTCTGATTTAGGGATATGTGGGTATTTGTAAACTGGTGGAAACTAGTGTGACTAGTACAGCCAAGCCTCCCTCAGAATGCATATATACTAAAGCTGATAAAGCCAGAGGCAGCTGGGTCTTTGACCAGAGTACAGAAATTGCTGCAAAATTCAAAGCCACCCCACTTTTCCTATCTTTGGCCAAGGGCAATGGGGGTCACATGTCAAGACTGATCCTTTTGCCAACATTCTTCACTTCTCTTTGTGGTCAGTAATTAAGGTTCTTTTTTTAAAAATTGTCTTTTGTTTTAAATTGCTATCTCTGTGTGGTGCAGAAGCTCTTCATCCAAACTCTCTTGCACTATAGTATTATTATGCCCATTTTTACAAATGAGTAAACTGAAGGATTCAGAAAGGATAAATGACTTGCTTAGAGTTAAACAGCTTGTAAGTATCAGAAGCTAGATTTAAACCTATATCTTGGTTGACTTGTTCATTGCTATTTTCATTATGCTACAATGTCTAATTAATAAAAATCTGTTTAATCACTGGTAATTTATATAGTACATATTGCCTGGAACAGACCACAACAGGAAACCTTTTCCTGTATCCCCTTTCATTATTGTGGGGCTAGATTTAAAATTGGAATCAGGGCATGGAGGCTGGTGACAAAGGGTTAAAACACCCTGTTATATGCCTTGAAATGTCATAGACAAAGTCAGAGATTATCATTGTACCCTCGGGAGAATTCCCTAGGGTGTGCTAAATTCCCTTCATTTCTTGCAATGGAGACCTATTACTTTCATTGAGGAGAACTCACATTCTCCACCTTACCAGGTAAATCTATGGAGCACAGGAACCTATTCTTCACAACCTTTTGACTGAAGAATAACACTAAATAGCTACTAAAAATAACTTTCTTTTCCATTTATTTCACTTTAAAACCTACCACCTCCTAATAGAATCACATTGAAATTCTGAAATGAGTTGCTAGTCAAAATAGTTTGCAATTTGAGCCCATTAAGGATTATAAAGGTGGAACCAGAATTACAGTGTGTACTTTATTTTATTGCAAACATTTGGGTGTTTTAACTCTCAATTCAGGTTTGGTTTCTTCCCAAGGTGGAATTTGATTGTTAAAGTATTTAGTGACTTTCAATAATTTCAGAATTTAGAAAAATGTGAGATTCATTAATAAAGCCAAAAGACTGAAATGGAAAATGAAGTTTTGAAAATTTCAAATCTTCATAACAAAGTTTTTTAAAATAGCACTGAAATAAAGAATTTTATACTTACTCAAATTTCCAAGATTCTCTTATTTCTTTAATAGTACTCCATTTATGTGCAAAATTTTTCCACTAAGTTGTATCCCACCCCTTCTTCCCTGCCCCAAGATATTTTTACTCTAAAGTAAATGAAGTGAAGAGAGAGAAGAGTGCATTAAAATTTGGAGGTATAAACCCACCTCCAAAAGCAGAACTGAATTCCACTTTCAACTTTTCATTATCCCAGTAGACTTTTCTATGTGTCTTTTCACTCATTTACTAAAGCATAGACACTTATTCAGTTACACAGCAACTATAGATAAAATTATTTGTTATTTATATATCCTAATGCTTCTGGCATATTTTTTTTCACTGTTAAAAATTCTTATCTAGATAATTAACTCCAGAGATGAGCCTGATTTGGTTCTTAAAGGAATTCTAAAAGGGAAGAACATATTTAATGGTTTTCTTTATGTTACATAATGAGATTTGTGACAACTGTTCCTTTACCCACTTTGGCTACCTTAGTGGGACAACTGGGTTCTGCCAGAAGGGAACACCTTTCCCCCTTGCCTTTATTTCAGTACCACCCCAACTCCAGATGCTATGTCTTAGGGTGATTGGGTAGAAGTAGGGATGAGGAAATATTTAAATAGGTATTCACATTGTTTGGATGAACTGGGAGCCAATGATAACAACCCTTCTAGTGATGTGGAAGACCTCTAAGCCTTACCATCTGCCTTGTCCTGATGCTACACTTTTCATACCCTCAGGAACTGCCATCTTACCTAGTTGTAGGCTCTAAGGAAGCTTTCAGATTGCTCCATTTGCCATGTAGCTAGCTATATTCTCTTGTAGATTGTATCTCTCTCAATTCGAGTGTGAGCTCCTTTAAAACAGAGATGCTGCTGCTTTTTCTATTAGTGTACTCAGCACCTTGCACAGTTGAATGCTTAATAAATGCTTCATTGATTTATTGAATTCATCTTTGCCACTTCCTCTGAATTTCAGAAAGATAGGTTACAATGTGTGACATTAGGGCATTACTGCCTGCCCCTGTGCAGGACCTTTCTCTGGGGCATTTACTACTGGCTACCATGCAAGCTTTCCAAAGTAGAGAAGGTAGCTGCAGGTGGGCCATGATTTTAAAGTAGAAAAGGACAGTCAGGAAGATTGCCACAAAAAAGCACATTTTTCTTGTTTTTCCTTTCATAATAGGAGTGTGAAGAAGGGAGAGATGAATATATAAAAGCATGATGTAAAAAAAATGAAGTAAATGCAAAGGCTATCCATATGGAGGGAGGGGCCTGTGGCAAATCCCAATCTGCATTCACGCGAATATATGTACGTTCTCCATGCATTCGTGTCTTCCTCTCTGTACACTCCAACACAGGAGATGTGTTTAAAATAAACATCAAGAATATTAAGTGAGGGAAAAACAGCAGGGGACTTTGGGTACTGGTTAGAAAGGTACTATTTGCCTTCAGGGCATATGTGTGATTTGTAGACTGACATTTATGTATACTATATATACATTTATTGTGTTTTATTCTATTGATTTTGCCTTAATAGAGCTTTGAGTTTCTATGGCTGTGGCTGTCTGGTCTCCAGGCACTAGGAATTCCTTCCATCTATTTAAGCAGGTGCCAAGAATGATAGGATCGTAGCATGAAAGCTGGAAGGGATTGCAGAATTTATCAAGTCCAATCTCTTCCTTTTAGATGAAGACATCTTAAAATGACAGTGAAGTTGTGATGGAGCAGGAGTTCAAATCTAGGATCTTTAAAACCAAACATCACACTCTTTCCACAGCACTGTTTCCCACCCCCCCCCAAGTCAGGAAAGGTTGCCCCAGTTCCCCATTTACTCAGTATGGCTCTGATAAAAACTACTAATAAAGTACCCCCAAACCTAATAGTTCTCTTCAGAGTTTTACATTAGAAGAAACCGCATATAGCTCCCACAGAATTTCAAAGTGCCAGCTTTTGAATTAACAAAAGGTAGATTTCAGACTTTTTGATCTTCTCTAACTCTACCCCATATCACTGAGGAAAGGAGGAAAGCAAAGCCTTAATAGTGGCATCTTGCATTTATATGAACTTAGGCTCTTCTGAGTTCATTACATTTCTAATCTCATTTTGATCTTCATAACAACTGAGATAGATAAGGTATATTTTCCTAATTTGAACCTGTTAGGGAAACTAAGACACAAAAATTTTAAATGATAACATCATAGACATTATTTATGTATAATATATAATAATTTATGTAATATATTAAATAATAAATAACAATAAATAAAAAAACCGGGTCAAAGAACTAGTTAACAATAGAGCTGGGAATAGAATCAATATCTCTCCCCTTAGCCCTGCGTTCTTCTGGCTGTTACACCACACAGCCCTATTGAAGAGAGAGAACAATAATTAAATGAATGTTTCTAAAGAGCAGCCACTACACAAAGACTTTACCTGAAGATATTGGCAGGATCGTTCCTGTTGACACGTTTCTGCCTTCACCAAAGCTTGGTCCACATTAACGGAAGCTTTCTGGTAAACTTCGCGCGCTCTGCTCACCGTCAAGGTGGAGGACCATGCACTCTTCTTCAGGAGCGGGGCATCCAGGGTGACGGGCAGATTCGCACAAGTAGAACACTTCACATCGTTGTTACTCCTGGAAGCCTTTACTGCGTGTTCATTGATGGTATTGTAGGCCTCCATGAAATACTGTGAGGCAGAGCGGTCTGGACAGCGGCCCATCGTCATCACTGCGGAGGGAGCGTGATAGAGGCACACGTCGCCGTCCAAGTTGTCATCCGAGCTCCACCACCCTGAGGCGTTTGAACGGGCTTTGGGCTCCGGCCGTCTTTCTTTGCTTTTGCTTCGTTTGCCGTATCTCATCGTCTGCGTGTCGTCGGGGCTGGCTTTGCCTCCGTTGATGCTGCCCTTGGAGGGCCCCTCCAGAGAATGAGACTTGGTAAAAAGCTTCTGGACAGAGTGGACCAAGTGACGGATCCTTCCGGGGCTGTCGCTCCGGTGTTCCACAGCAGTTCTCTTGTACTGCAATGTGTGGTAACCATCTCTGTTGAGGGGGAGCTGCCTTTCAAATTGATCCAGGAGGTTAGGAGGAAGGCGATTCGCCTTGTTGGCGAGGGTGCGAGGAACGAGGGCACACTCCTCTTTCAGCTCTTGCTGGGAGTTGTAATGCCTCCTGGGGAAGGTGCTGCTGGCCAGGGGGTCATTGAAGGGGACCACACACTCAGCCTGGAAGGAATTCCTCTGAGTATAGTACGGGTGGTCGGCAGGGTGAGGCTCCACTGGGCTTAACAAATATGGCTTCCTGTCCGAGTGATGGGATAGAGAGTCACAGGTAGAATCACAGGTCACTCCGTGATGGTGACTACGGCTGCTGGATAATCCTTTCATTGCTGATGCTAAGTGACTGCCAATGTCATCTACACCATGTGGCTATGTTCCAGATAGATCTCTGAGAAAGGCCTAGAAAAATAAAGAACAAATGTGATGAGCTATTTAAACTGTTCTTAGTAAACAGCTATATTTCTTATCCCAAATTCACTTTTTCCATCTCAAATCTCTTGTGGTAATTGTTGTCTAATCATGATAATAATAGCTCACATTCGTATAGCACTTTGGGATTTGCAAAGTACTTTACCACTTTATCTCATTTTATAATGTACAACAAGGACACATTTCTTCCCATCCATTCCTGGCCCTAGCTTAAATTCCTTGTTAAGTATATCTTTAACCTCTAAGTAGACCGAGTTGACTTTTTAAAACTTTTTGTGGAAATCATAGGCATGAAGATTATTAATCTTTGAAAACATGACTGTATGATTGTCATATTATTGACAAGTAATTTAAATGGATTCTCCCATCCTCACACCCACAATTACTATTTATCACTGAAAGTATTACAATATGGTTCTAGCCTTCCTTTAGGGTATTATGGCAAATTAGTCTTCTTTACTATCTATTCAGACTAGTCTGCTCACAGTTCTTTATACACAGCATTCCATTTTTTTTGTCTGTTTCCATACCTTTTCACAGGCTACTCCCAAAGCCTGGAAAGCATTCACTCCTGACCTCTGCCTCACTGGATCCCTGCCTTTGTTCAAAGCTCACTTTAAGTGCCATGTCCTGTTGGAAGTCTATACTGATTACTTCTTGTGGCTTGTGTCCTTCCTAAGAAATTATTTAAAATATTTTTTATGTTTAATTATCTATCTATCTATCTATCTATCTATCTATCTATCATCTATGTGAAATTGGAATCTGTTACCCTAAAAATTACGATCCCCAGTAGGGCTGAGATCCCCAGCAAAACTATGATTCCCAGAACTCCACTCACTTCCTGTCCTTATGTGATGACACAAACAGGACATAAATTGGGTGGAGTTTCGTGTCTAGCTCTCTTTTCCTTCCTGTCATTGGCTTTGGTGTAATGGGCTTTTTGAGTAGGTAGAAAAACTTAGTCACGTGCTTCTATTTTGTCAGATAACAAACTTTATAAAAATACTTTAAGTATTCAACTTTAATTTAACTCCTTTATCTGTCTCTCTCTCTTTCTTTCTTTCTTCCTTCCTTCCTTCCTTTCTTCCTTCCTTCCTTCCTTCCTTCCTTCCTTCCTTCCTTCCTTCCTTCCTTCCTTCCTTCCTTCCTTCCTTCCTTCCTTTTTCTTTCT
>NC_058130.1:548801458-548843387 GCF_016433145.1 Gracilinanus agilis
CCTTTTTCTTTCTTTCTTTCTTTCTTTCTTTCTTTCTTTCTTTCTTTCTTTCTTTCTTTCTTTCTTTCTTTCTTTCTTTCTTTCTTTCTTTCTTTCTCTCTCCCTCCATCTTTCCCTCCTTTCATCCATCCATCTATCTATCCTACTTTCCTATTATTTGGTGCTTTCTCCAATAACATTTACACTATTTAAGAGTAAACTTATTTTATTTATTATTTATTTTATTTTATTTTTGTCTTTGGAAACCTAGCACATAGCACAGTGGCTAGTATATAGTCAACGCTTAATAAATACTTGTTGAAATAAATAGATTTCTCTTTTTGGTATCTACTTAGAGTAGAAGATACCTTCATGCAAATGAAACCAATTATATTATATTTTCATTGGAAATACAGAATATTGCCACCATAGTCCTTTAGGCTTCCATGATCAGAGGAATAAGCATGCTTTATCCTGTCTTATCTAGGATGATGGAAGGATGAAAAAGTTACTGGCATGAAAAATTAAATCCACAGATAATCTACAAACATGATTTCATTCTTAGTGAGTCAAGAACTTCTTTTCACAAAACCCTTTCAATAGCTTAGGAGGAACAAGATTTGGCTGATTTGAATTAGACATCCTCTCCTTCTCTGCCTGCCCTTTGAACTAAGGACCTGTGATCAAATGGTAGTAGAAATGCAGGCTGTGCAGAGAAGGAATAAGAAGACATGGGTAATCCAGTAATAATGAAGATAATAATAGCTAACATTTACATAGCATTTTAAAGGTTGGCAAAGCATTTTATATATGATTTATTGTTTGAGTCTCACAACACTGTGAGATAGGTACTATTATTATCTTAATTTTACAAAAGAGAAAACTGAGACAGAAATTAATGACTTGCCCAAAGTTATATAATTAGTATCTGGGGTTGGATTTGTACTCAGGTCTTCCTGAATCTGAGTCCAGTGTTCTACCTACCTAGCTGCCTGTATAATTAGCCTTTTCAAGTTAAAAAAAAACCCAAAACTACCTCGTGAAAATATCATTATATGATTCACATCTGCCGTTTCAGTACTCTAACAAGGCACAGTTGGTATTTAAGCATGACCCAATTAATATTTTCTCTTGACTCTTTAACAAACTATGTGTCCTTTAAAAGCTGACAGAATTCCAATGGATTGCCTGGTACATCATGGTTCTATAGCAGCTCCCCACAACAAAAATGATTTTCTCTTTGAATTTTCCTATAAAGCTAACAAGACTTTCAAAAATACAACAAATGCCATTTGACATATTTAAAGGAGAGGAGATCAGTAATTTAATAAAAAAAGGGCCTAGTCTAAAACAGAAGGGCAATGTAGGGAGGTCAGATCTTGTCAACTACACAGGACATCCAGGATCCAGAAGACTTACAGGATGTCTTAAGCTTTGCCAGGATTTTTGCAAATACATATTCTCCCTATAATAGTGAAATAATATCTTGGGAGAACTAGGAAATTTGAATACTTGGAGGGGCTGCTGGATCATGGAAAATACACTGGATTTGGAGGTGGAAGAACTGGATTGACATTTTAGCTTTTTCACTTCTTACATGTGAGATTCTGGGGAAGTCAAAGAACTATGAAGTGAAGGGATCTCTAAAATTTCCTCAAATGTTAAAATCCTATGACTATATGATTTGGTTGACTAATAAAACAATTTTTTTCTACTCAAATGATTATTCACATAATGTCCATGTGGACAAGAGATAGTTTTGGAGTAAGGATGGTTTCTTTCCTCCATTACTGCCTTCTATTAATTTTGTCTACATTCTATGTTTATGGGCAGCTGGATTGTGCAGAGGATAGAGTACTGGGCCTAAAGATAGGAATATTCTTCTTGAGTTCAAATCTGACCTCAGATACTTAATAGCTGTGTGAACCTTGGAAGGCCACTTAACTCTGCTTGCCTCAGTTTCTTTATCTGTAAAACTAGCTTGAATAGGAAATTAAAAATTACTCTGGTATCTTTGCCAAAAAAGTCTCAATGGGGTCACAAAGAGTTGGACGTGACTGAAAAACAACTGAACAAAGTCTCCCTCATATCTTTAAAGGCTTGGCTGAAATTTGACATTCTCCAGTTGGCCTTCAAGGCCATTCAGGCTGCTAGTAATTTTCTTTCTGAGATTAGTTTCCAGCCTCTTCGAATACAGGATTTCCCCCAAATTTAAGTGTACTTTTAAGTGTACTATCTTTTATGTACCTGGTTTTCTATACTTTGCCTCCTCCTCCAACCTCCAACCCTATTTATGAATATGGGCACCTTGCTTAAGGGACTGATTTCTTCAGAAATAGATATGAGATTTTATAGGGGTAGAACTGACAAGATTCATCAATTGATAGCATATGGGGGAAGTTTTCAAAGTAGAGGGAAGAATAACATATTACTTCAAGGTCATGAACTTGGGTGACTGGGACAAATAGGGAAAGCTTCCAAATAGGAAAGTTGGAGGAAGAAAAGGTTTGGAGGAGGAACAATAATGAGTTCAATTTTTGGCACAATGAATTGGAGATGTCCATGGCATATCTGGCAGGCAGTATAATGCTGGAGTGGAGTTCTACAAAGATACTAGGATTGAATTTAAAGATCTGAGAACCAGCTGCATAAAGATTATACTTGAACTCATTGTCGTTGATGAGATTACAGAGAGAGGGTATAGAGATAACTGAAGAGATGGGATAGATCAGAGACGTGGCAACACCTCCCTTAAGGGAGGGTGGAATGGATTATGATCAATTAAGGAGAAAGGGAAAGATTAGTCAGATTGGAGAACCAAGAAAGAGTAGTGTCATAGAAGCCAAGGGAAGAGCATCCAGGAGAAAGAGTATGATCAAAAGAATCAAAAAGTTCAGTCAAAAGGTAAAGGAGAGCAAGGATTGAGCAAATACTATCAGATTCAGCAATGAAGATATTAATGATAATTGTTAGTAGTGGGGTTGAAATCCAAATTGAAAATTATTGAGAGGAAATGGAGGCAGGAAGAATATTTTCTAGGAGTTCGGCAGTAAAAGGGAGGAGAGTTAGAAGATGATAGCTTGAAGGGATGGCAGAGACGAGTGATGGTATTTTAAAGAAAGGAGGAGACCTCACCATGTTGTAGGTAACAGGACAAAAAGTATAAGTAGATAAGGAAAGACAGGAGAGGAGATGAGAAAGAGAGGGAGAAAGAGACAAAGAGAGAAAGACAGAAAGACAGACAGAGACAGAGACACAGAGAGAAACAGAGACAGAGAGACAGAGAAAGACAGAGAGACAGAGACAGAGACAAAGAGACAGAAAGACAGAAACAAAGGGAGAGACAGAGAGACAGAAAGACAGACAGGGAGGGAGAGAGAGAAAGCTTCATTGATGGGCAAATTCAATAGGAAGGAATGAAATGAAGACATACATAGAAAGAGGGATTGTAAGCACCACTCCCTTTCTCTTTGTTGTTATAATTTATTTCAGTTATGTCTGACTCTTGGTGATCACATTTGGGATTTTCTGGACAGAGATAGTGGGGTAGTTTCCCAATTCCTTCTCTAGCTCATTTTACAGAAGAGGAAACTGAGGCAAACAGGATTAAGTGACTTGTCCAAGGTCATATAGCTAATAAGTGTCTATGGCCAGACTTGAATTCAGGAAGATGAGTCTTCCTGACTCCAGGCTTCACATTTTGTCCACTGTGCCTAAAAGGTCAAGAATAAATAAAATTGGTAAAGATGTAGAATATTCAAAATACATGTTCATTGACATGTGGTATTTCCTCCACCCCCTCTTGGTTCAGTTTTCCTGGGAAGGAACAGAGAAATATTGACAGCAAGTTCCTGAGTGCTGCTACTGACCTGCTCAACCCTTAGTTCTTTTTGAGTGAGAACCCTGAGGTACATCATGAATCTTTACAGAAATTCTACTTTCTGCTAGTATTACTAGAGGTTTGTGTGGTTTTCCTATATTCAGGAAGTCAGAGCAGAGAGGATTCCCAATCTGTAGAATAAGAGTGTGTACTTATAACATTCAATGAGTATAGAAGTGTTCAGTTCCTTGAAGGGAGGAGAATGGAGATATTGAACATACTGGAACTCTTTGTAGAGCAGAAATAATATATAAAGGAAAAATATTTCTAGTCAGCATACTAAGCTACCAAAGGGAGCCATTAGTGGTCCCCTCACTGTGCAAGATGATCCCTGGGATTACAAGTACATGGTAGCAGAGAGGGTTAGGAAATGTTTATGGTTAACTTCTGGTACATATCAGCAAAACAACTGAAATTAACTTATTTAGATGGAAAAAATATATCACAAAATACATCACAATATAACAGGCCCCATGGAATACAGTGTAGTTTTCAAAGGAGCTTTTTTAAAAAAGAAATGGACCACCTAGTAGAATCACTATCACACAATATGTCTCATGAGGATTACATTTAATGGAATCTCAATATGCAAAATACAAAGCAATGCTTTCAAATCTTCATTTGGAGGCAGTTGATGTCTTGGATAGATGCTCTTTTGCTGAATAAAATGCGAAACTGGCAGGGGATGGAAACAAGAACTATATCTATTTGCCCTAAAATGTGCATGCTTATTTATTTAAATTATACACTAAATATCTAACTATCATTGATATGCAAACAGTATCACATGTTGGATGATATCACCTGTGGCCAGACATAGCAAATTAAAAGACATATTAGGTCTATTAATGGTGCATTAAGTTAAGTGCCAAATGACACACTTTCTGGAAATAAAACGTGCACAAAGTGATTTTTACTCAATATTAAATGTGTTGTTTTTCAGCTTAGTACAAAGCACATGCATTCTATTTCAAAAATGAGTTATTAACTGCATTAACGAAACTCTTACAGAACACAAATCTTTTTGCCTTTTTAATTTATTTCTTTAAGAGGATTAAGATGTCCCTAGGTATGTGCTAAAAGTTTTGGGATACCCTAAATATTCCTCAGTAACTTGAGAAAACTAGGTCATGAGAGAAATTTTGTGATAGGTAACAGGCTAATTGTGATTTTATAAATATTTAATTTTTAGGGTGAAGGCCTGGAAAGGATCTTTAATTCTAGTTTCTTCTCCTGAATCAGGAGATCATAGCAGTATAGGGTTATAAGGGACCATAGAGGCCAACTGCTCCAACTTTCTCATTCTACAAAAGAAGAAACTGAGGCTGAGAGAGTAAGTGTCTTTCATAAGATCCCCTAGGGAGGAATGCATCAGAGACAGACTTAACAGGGACTCTGATTTCAAATCTAGCTCCTTTCCCACTGATGTGCTGTCTAAGACTCAAGTACATCCTCTTGCCATTTTAACCTGAAACCCAGAGTTTTAGAGTTGTGAGGAACCCAGTGGGTCATGAAGTTTGATCTATATCTGTGTAAGGATTTCCTTCATAACTAATCAGACATGGCCTTTGACCAAAGACCTAAGATATAAGCTCATTTACTTTTTGAGCTGTTGTTTTGTTGTTTTTCAGTCATATCTAATTTTTTTGAACTGATTGTTTTTTTTTTTTTGCAAAGATACTTGAGTTTTTTGTCATTTCCTTCTCCAATTCATTTTATAGATGAGGAAACTGAGGCAAACAGATTAAGTGACTTGTCTGGGTTCAATCATTTCATAAGTATCAGAGGCGGCATTTGAACTCAAGAAAATGAAACTTTCTGATTCCATATCTGGTGCCATCTAGCTGCCTACTAACTTTTGCCCATATCCAATTCTTAAGAAGCTTTTCCTTACAGGAAGAATCTGCCTTTGAATTTTCTACCCTCTTAACACATATTTGTGTCCTCTGGAGTAGGCAGAACATACCTAATTCCTTTTCCACATGAAAGTCCATGAAATATTTGAAGGTAGCTAGCACCCCTCAAGTCTTCTTCTCTGCAGGCTAAATACTCCCCATTCCTATAACGGATAGAGCTCTTTGTCATTCTGGTATTCATTTTCTTCTGGATACTTTCTATCTTGTCTATTATTTCTATTAAAATGATGACCTATTCCACGAGACATTATCTGGTAAGAGTAGAGTTCAGCAGAACTTTCACTTCAAGCTGCTAGATGCTATGCCTTTTTATACAATCCTTTTCTTCTGTTTTAGAATTCATATTAAGTATTGGTTCCAAGGTAGAAGAGCAATAAGGGCTAGGAAATTGGAGTTAAGTGACTTGCCCAGGGTCACACAGCTAGGAAGTGACTGTTGAACCTGGGACCTCCCATCTCTAAATCTGGCTCTCTACACACTGAGCCACTTAATTATCTCTTAAATTTCTTAAAATTTTTTAAAAATCCTTACCTGCATACTACCTTTCACATTAGTGTAATTATGGTTTTATTTGGGGGTTTTGTTTTCTATGAACGTTCTCTTTCAATAATGACCAATATGGAGGTATGTTTTGTATGATAGAAACAAAAGAAAAGAAAACAATAAACCTTTACCTTTTGTCTTAGAATTGATACTAAATATGGGTTCTAAGGCAGAATGGTGGTAAGGAGTAGGCAGTTGGTGTTGACTCACCTAGGGTCTAAGGCCAGATTTAAACCTGAGTCCTCTCATGTCTGGGCCTGGCTTTCAATCCACTGAGTCACCTAGCTGCCCCCTATGGCTCTCATAATGAAAATAAGACTGTATTAGCATTTTTGGCTGTCAAAATAACCCAACTGTCGACCTCAGCCACTTTTTTGTCATCTCTTCTGACATTGTACTCTTCAGACCAATGGACCACCCAAGACCATGTTCTGGGAAATGATCCATTCAGCTCTCAAACTCCTTCCCTGGCAATCCATGCTGCTCTGATTGTTGAATGTACGCATTCAAATGTACATCGCCCACTTTATCTAGCTTGTTTCAGCAATCCTTCAAAATAGAGCTAGATGTCTATCCTCCTCATCTTTTTTGCTGATTGTCTTGTTAATATACCCTTACATTCCCCCCTTCTCTGCTTCGATGTCTTGCTCTGGGAACAGTAATCAAATCAATGCCATCATTGCTCCTGAAAAAGACATATCAATTCTGGAATCGAGAATACCTAGGTTCAAATCTGGCCTCAGATACTGACTAGTTGGGTGACCCTGGGCAAGTCATTTAATCTATGGTTGCTTGACAAAAGAATTCACTGGTTTCACCAGAGAGAGAAATGGTAAGACACTCTGGTATCCTTCCCAAGAAAATGCTACATCTAGCCCATGGGGTCATGCAGAATCAGGTAGGACTAAATAACTGAACAACAAAAAAGATCCTTCTAGCGCTAAATCTGTGATCTGGTGACCACACACCTATTCTTATTGGAGAATGAGTAGAGTTGTCAGTCAGACTCATTTAGGAAGACTTCTTTGGTCTAAGGAATCAGCTCCTTTGGCCACATTGCCCATAAGGTTGCTCAGGGCTCTGCACACCTGGAATAGCAGTTTGGCAAAGCAGATGATGACTAAAGCAAAATTTATTTAATAATGTGTAAAGAAGATTTTCCACAAAGGGAATTAATTAGAAAAAATAAAAACAAAAAACAACTGGCAACTTGGAAGGTGCTGACACAGGTGATGTCATCTTGCAAGATGGGCAAAGTCTTTATTTCACTTCAATTTGCATGCATATGTTTGAGAAGAATTTTCCCAATTCTTCCTTTTCTGCACAGAAAAGAACGAACTAAAGGCACTCCTTTTCCTGGTTAGGAGGAAATACAACCAACTAGACAATTGTGATCACAATGCTTACTGAATAGGTCCTGGCTAGGAATTATATCTTCTGGTTTGGGGGTCACGTGGGATAATAAAATCCCACTACCAAGCTCACATCATCTCTTGAACCTCAGCAGACCAGGCCACCAGGCAAAATAGATTCATTTAGTGGCTATAGGTTTTCCTTATTGCAAAGGATGCCTCATTTTCCCTTGCAGGTCTTTATTAAAGCCTGAACTCTACCAAACCCACTGGTAGATTGAAAGAAGAATCGATTTTTATTGATGCATCTATTTTTAAAAGGTCTCTAGTCTCTTGTTGCAATTTAATGTGAAAACACACACATACAATTCCAAAGAAGTCAAGCTACTCAGCATAGCTTTTTTCTTATTGAAGATGTGTTATTATAAATGGCATTTTGGCTATAGTGCTCAATAGATACAAGCTATGGTTCCTGAATCTAACCTTTGATTGAAATTCAAATTCAATAACTGTTGTTTATTAAGTGTCTATTAATAGTTGACATTTACATAACACTTTAAAGTTTACAAAAGGAACTGAACATACAGTATCTCATTCAGTTCTTATAACAACCTTGAGAAAGTCCTAAAGATATTACCACCATTTTACAAAGGAGGAAATTGGGGCTGAGAGGGGCTGAGTGACTTAAGTTTTTAAAGTGAGATTTGACTGGGAGCCTTTCCTTGTTATCAGGTATGGGTCTTTTCCCATTCTGAACACTCTTTTATTATGTCTAGAACATTCTGCTAAGCATTAGAGTAAATATAAAAGTTAGGTAACAACTATACTCTGCTTTCATGGGGCTTACTATCTAGTGGGAAAATATTGCCTATGCCCAAATAACTGTAACATATGCTAAATGCATTACAGAAGTGCAAAGGGTTATATGAAGTGAGGAAGAAGGTCAATATTGAGAGGATCGGACCGTTTCATGGTAGGGGCTGCCTTCTAGTTGGGCATTAATGAACAGGTAGGCTTTCAGAGACCGGGGTGATGGTGGGTGACTCTAGGCAAGTGTATTAACAGAAATGCTAAGGCAGAGAAAAGAAAAAATTTTAAATGGGAAAAGGAAGGAAGAATGAGAATTAGAGTATATAGAAGAGGAAAGGAAAGGGAAAAAATGAAGAAAAGAGATGGATACAAATAGAATTCATTGGCCAGCTGTTGCTGCACCAGCTGCTGCCACTCTCCTCTCATCCCTGGAGTGTAGGGAAAGAATTAACCTACCTCATATGTAAATGGACCCATTAAATCTCTTAGAGCAGCACAATTTTAAAGGAAGGAAAAATTCTCATTCTGCAATAAGGCTGCAGATTTTTACCATCATCTCCTTCTTGAACTCTCCTTGCCAAAAAAAATAAAAATTGCCCAGCCCCCTAAACCCAATTCCATAGGAACGAAGAGCAGAGAATGGTAAAAATGCTTGCCAATGTTCTGATTTTAAAATGGAACATCCCCAAATGCACAAAACAAGATTCCAAAGCAAGAAGTAAACAAAAATCCTAACTCAGATGAGTGGGTGAGTTAATACTGCCAAAAACTCTGCTTTAAAAATATTCTTTGACCTGACTAGGACCTAAATTTGCAATTGCAATAGTCACTTAATATTATTTTTCTCCTCCATTTAATTTCTTTAGTCATGCCCAGGTCCTAATGATTGAATACGTTGTACCTCTCAAATCAAGGCAAGTGTACCTTTGGAGGAGCACATTCTAAAATGCAACTTTTACATAATGCAAAGAACAAATGCTAACCGATTTTATGCCCACAGAATGCAGTTTGGCTTTTCATCAGCATTAATTGCTATCCTAATCATCTGGAGTTTGATTTTGCTTGTGAACAACTCCCGTAATCAGCTTGCTCCCTATTAGACGTTCCATTGGAAGCTTTCCCTTTCTAAAGATTCAAACTGTCTCCAACACAGTCACAGTAGGCAGCACAATTACAATTGTGTGTATCTTCAGACAAAGCCACAAAGAAATGATTTCATGATAGCTTTTCAGGGTGAGAAGATGGAGGGAAGTATTTCTTAAAAAATACATCATAATGTGGGTCCAAATTAATACTGGTGTATAATACCAACTGAAATAAGCTGGATTCCTTACAAAAATACCACAGGGTTCGAGAGAGATTTCTTATGTGGAGATCTTGAATAAAGAAAAGTATAAGCCTTTCCCAACAGCTTTGTGTGATTAGTAGGAAGATGGACAAGGTAGCTCATTCAGTCAAAAAGTTTTGTCTGAATGGATACTCTGTGTGAAAGGGAAATTCATGGAAATAAGAAAAATCATCATGAAGTCTGTTGAGAAATGAGTTGTATGAGCTTGCATCAAAATAGAATTAAGGGCAACATCTAAAATAGAGACTAATCTTGAGGAAATGGGGCAGGGAGAGAGATGAGCAGATCTAGATCTCTTATGGCAATGGGTGAAGATGGTCATACTGGAGAATAAGAAGGAACCTTGAGGGAGATAGCTAAAGGGTCCTCAGCTGAAATGAATAATGTTATTAGCTTCTTTCCAAAATGGGATCGTAGTCTTACCTCATGTTTTTCTCTTTCAGAAACTACCTCATCCATGAAGCCTGACTTTATCCTCCTAGCTATGGTCATCAGTTCCTTTTTGAATTTCTTGGAGTACTTTGAATTGCTCCTGTTATATTATAATTTGTTCTGTACATTGCCCCATTGACCTCAGAGGTCCAACCACCTCCTTTTTTTTAAAGGATGGCCCCTTAGTCACAAGGAAAGATGATGATGATAACAACTAGCATTTATTTATATAGCACTTAGAGATTTTAAAAGTGCTTTACAAATATGATTCCCATTTTATCCTCACAACAACTCTGGGAAGTAAGTGCTATTATTATACCCATTTTACAGATGTAGAAACTGAGGTAGGCAGAGGTTAAGTAACTTGCCCAGCATTAAACGGTAAGTGTCTGAGGCCATTTTTGAATTTGGATCTTCTTGGCTCCAGTCCATTGTATCAATAGTTAGTTGCTCTAAAAGATATTTGGTGATTGAGTTAGGAAAAGCTGCCTCCTCAGTAGTCTGTATGTTATGCGAAGAATGAGGAAAAATATCTTCCAGTCTCTGACACATGAATTTTCCTTAAGCTCCTAGGAAGGGTTGGGTAGGGGAAGAGAATTTTCCTCCCCATTCATTATTCCTCTCTCCTTTTCCCCGTTTCAGAAGCCATCTGCGCATGGCAGTGATAACGTTTGCTTGTCTACATGAACCTGAGACTGGGCATCAAGTCCCTGGTTGTCTCTTTGGCTTTGTGTTTCTTTGTTTGCACTCAGAGAGATCACTGAACCCCAATCCAGAGAGACATTTTGAGCCTTGGGGACTACTTTGTGAGTTTGAGAGGTTGGGAATTCCTGAGTGAATGTGAAATATCTGTTCAGCAGTCTTACAAGGTTGTCTTTAGCTTCTGGGAGACTTTAATAGATGATGGATTAATGCTTTATGTGTTACTAGTTAATGTTTACTTATGTCTTTCATTTTAAACATTTCTTTTGTGGTGGAGGAAATGAATAGCTTTTATATAGCTAATATCTGCCTTGTACATTGACCATCATTTTCTAGGTAGGACTCTTAATCTCTCTTAGGGGAAACCTTAGAAATACTTCAATTTTGTTGTTGAGTCCTCAGGATTCCAGGCATGAGGAGCCAGCACACAAGCAGATGTCCAATTTCTTTTCTTTAGGGTGAGGTTACCATAGGACTGGATCCAGTGTATATGTCTCTAGAATAAGAGAGATTTCCCTGACTAATGGGTAACACACTGTAGCTAAAGCAATTCAGATCTATCTGTCTATATGTCCACAAATATATATATATATATATGTATATATATATTTACATACATACACACAAACATATTTTGTATTTATGTGAGTATGTATCTATAATAAAAAAAGGAATTGTGTTCCAGGCAGTTGATTTTCTGAGTATTGGTATATCATGTCCTATCTTTTTGGCTTGAGGCTTAGCATAGCTAGAACCCAATTCTCATTTGTGGTCAGGCCAATAAGCTCGCCCTTCGAACTGAAGGGATCCCTGTGAGGTCCAGGAGGGGTTGGGTTGATTTCAGTAAAATGACCTGAATGGCTCCCTGACTCTGACCCAATAATCCCAGGATAGGGGCATGAGTCAACTGTAGCTGCTCTGAGATCTGAGTTAGCTAAAGTATGTTTCCAAGAAGGATCTATAAGGAAATGAAGGTGCATGAGCCAGGTGAAGAGAGTGTGAACCAATAAAGGAACAATCCCAGCGCTTCGTGAGTATCGCACAAATGTTGTAAGAAGACAGGGAAGAGTGATAGCCTGGAGGGTGGCTCTTCCACAGAGCTCTAACAAAAAGACATGGATAAGAATTGCAGAGGATGACAGGACATGGGTTAGTTTCTCTCTGTACTAGTGGAGAAAGTACCCATATTAATGAGGTGACTTTATCTAAGTAGCTAAGCAACTCCCATAAGACTTAATAAGAATAAATGCCTGCTTTAAATGTGGATAGGAAAATGGGCAATGCTGGGTAGGAAGAAAGTCTCTCATTTCCTCAGTATTTTTGATTTCCTGGGGGAATCTGATCTCTTGGTGCTTAAACCCTGTGAAATTATAAACAGTGCCTACACTGGCTGAAAATAAACAAGGACACGATCCCAAATGATCCATCTTCCCACTGATCTTTCTCTCATTCCAAAAATTTTCCCAAAGTTACTACTCTAAACTGACCATATAGTATGATGTGTGAGGAGAACATGTTTTCTTTGAGGTGGGGACATTTTTATTTTTATTTCCCTATCTCCAGTGCCTGGCACATAGCAAGTGCTTAATATGGCCATTGAATTGAGTGAAATTAAATCGAATAGAATATTAGCAGCATGATTCATAGATTTCTCTAGAGGGTTCCAAGCTGCTTCAGAGTCTAGATATTCAGGACTATGAAGAACATTTTAGAATTTGTAAGAGCTCCTTAGGAGTCACTCACCACTTCTAGGCAGGAATTGACAACTCTGTACTGATATAGAGGAATATTAAAGAATAATATGTAGGGAGAGGCGATGGGACTAAATAAACTGGAACTCAAACTTTCAGCTTTGTTATTCATTGGTAGCTTCTTCGCAACATCTGCCTGCCAATTGTGTAATTAGAATCTGCTCCCCAGCACTCCAATTCCTGGCATCCCACTTTCGTTCTCACGTTTCTTACGTTTTGGAGATAAAGTTTCTGGGACCCTGCCCCTCTCTCTCTTTTCACACAAGTGCAACTGGGAAAACTTCTCTTTGCTCAGGCTTTTACTTTTTGTCTTTTATTTCTTTTAGTTCAAGTGATTATTAATAAATCTTATAAAACATAATACTTGGAGTTATTGTATATTAATTTTAATCTTTTCACAATCAAGAAGTATTTATTAAACATTTACTATATCTTGGGTACTTTGTTAGAACTAGGAATACAAAGACAAAAAGAAAGCAGACTTTGCCCTCATGGAGATTACATTCTATTGGTTCATAATGAATGTAGCTTTTAATAAAGATAGTTAACATTTTACATAGTATTTATTTACTATGTGTCAGGCATTTTGCTTAGCATTTTACGAGTATTATCTCATTTGATCCTTACAACAGCTCTGGGAGAGAGGTGCTATTATTAACCACATTTTATGGTTGAGGAAACTGAGGCAGACAGAAATGAAATAGCTTGGCTAGGGTCACACAGTTAGTAAATATCTGAGGCCAGATTGAAACTCTGGGCTTTCTGACTCCAATATCAGGGCTTTGTCTACAGTACTATTTAGATGGTACCAATGAAATAAAACACTAAATGAAATTTTAAAAACCATTGTGTTATAAAATTTGAGTTATTATTATTGTGGTTGTTGTTAGAGTCTACTACTAGATCCTTTGTATACAACACCTTCCAATCATAGTCTTTCTACATATGCCACTAAAACTGCTCTGATCAATCCTATTCATTTTTGAATGATAAGGTTTGGAATTTTGTTCATTGTCAGTAAGATCAATTTTATGCATTCTTGGAGATAAAGGGTTTGAGAAATCCCTTATGTGAAGAAAAAGAGATCTTTCTTTCTAGCAATACCCTTTTAAAGAGGTCTAAATTATTAGGTTTCCACTTATGGAAACCTAATTAAAATTTTTTGACTACATAACTAAAATGATTTTCAAACTAAAAAAAATAATTTTTTAAAACCCTTATCCTCTCTCTTAGAGTACGTACTGTGTATACTATACTGTGTGGGGAAGAAGAGGTAAGGACTAGGCAATAGGGGTTAAGTGACTTGGCTAGGGTCACACAGCTTGGAAGTGTCTGAGGCCAGATTTGAACCTAGGACCTCCCATCCTGACTCTCAATCCACTGAGCCACTTAGCTGCCATCAAGTGTATTTTTTTTTAAATCAATCAGTCAACAAATATTAAATGAAAACAATTGTGCACAAAGCAGGCATTATGTGTTATGAATAAACTTTGGTCTTTAGGGTTTTAAATTTAAAGTGACCTCCCTGAACTTGATTTTTACAAAAAAACCCTCAAAAGTTTCTTCATTCATAAACTGATTGGGCTTGGAACAGATGATATATTGGGTACTTTTCAGACAAATTTTCCATGATTTTGTTTTTCTATGTTTTAATGGTTTAAAAAAATGAGTAACTTCTACACTATGGTGTTTAGAAGTCTGAATATATGTATGTAGATATATATATATGAAAATTTCAAAGTGAGATCATAAGTGTGTATACATATATGTATTTAAATAGAGAACCTGGTTTCAATACTTTATATCTACACATAAATAGCTGCAGGTATCTGCAGATGTATGCATGAGTAAGCATATTTTTATATGTATATACACATATACATATATGCTTAGCTTTAGAATTTTTTGTGTGTGTGTGTCAGGGGGAGAAGTCTATTATATGGTTGTAGATGTTCATTGGAATCACAGTTCCAAAATCTGATTCTTCCTCTTATACATCTTCCCCACAGAATCTGTTAAAACTTATATTTCGCCTTCCATCTTTCTTTCTGAGTGGGAGTCTATTTTGCCTCTCCTTTTCCCTTTTAAGGCTCAGTCTCTAGGCTGCAAACTCCTTAAGGGTACCTGGTAACTGTAGGGTCTTGAAAGCTCTGCCATCAGAGTGAAAATACATTAGAGCCTATGAAGCAAGGAAGGCTTTGTACATGGATCTGATAGTGGAGTACGTATATTAGCTGAGGGGTAGGGGGCTTCCTTAAACTTAGAGATGCTTATCACCAAATGGCTGGCCATTAGGGGGAAGGCAGGAAGGGCAGCAGGACACAGTGAAAAGAGCTCTGATTTTAAGAATACTGAACTTGGAGTCACAGGACATGAGTTCAAACCTTGGGCCTCTCACTTAGTATTTAGATGACTTTGGGCATGTCATTTAATTTTCTTTGAATCTCAGTTTCCTCTACTGTAAATACAAAGAATAGCCTAGATGGCTCCTAAGATCTCTTCCAGCTCTAAATCTAGAAATTTAATTGCAGAGCTATCATGCTCTTTCAGAAGCTGTGAGAGGAAAAACCCACACATTCAGGAGGGATAAGGACTGCACCTGTGATTTCATTGGCATAAGCAACTGCTGGACGAGAAAACTTTCCATCAGTGCAAGCTGGCACACCCTCTCCAACTTAGAGAGAACAGTGAGAGGGCAACTGAACTGTTTAGAGTCACATAGCCAGGATCTGCCAGAGGCACAACTTGAGTGCAGCTCTTTTTCTTTTAAATAATAGCTATTAGTCATTTAACTAGCATGATGTTTAGTTGTGTCTAATTCTTCATGATCCCATTTGGGGTTTTCTTGGCAAAGATACTGGAGTAGTTTTTTATTTCCTTCTCCAGTTTATTTGATAAATGAGGAAACTGAGGCAAGCAGGGATTTTTTTTTTTTACTTGCCCAGGGTCACACAACTAGTTGAGTGTCTGAGCCTGGATTTGATCTCATGAATATGCCTTTCTGACTCCAGACCTAGCACTCTATCCCCTACATCACTCTATACTCACAGTGTACCAGGCCCTGCCACAGCACTTATATTGAATAATAATGGAGATGTATAATTTTAAGAAGTAAAAATCAATGAAAAATCAAGATCTCTAAAGATTCTTCTATAATCAAAATTATATTCCCAAATTTTCTCTATGTAGCTGGGCGAATCTTTCTGCGGCATAGCAGCAGCAGAAACTAGGAGCAGTACAAGTTCATGTCAGTGAGGTAAAGTAAAGTAAAAGTAAGTAAAGTAAAAAAAAGTAAAGATGTGGCCAAGATGTCTTAGAAACCCAGAAGGCACTGAGAACGTGGATATTTTTGGAAGGTTCAGAGAACAAATAAAAGGCTATGATGTAGCCAGTAGTAACAACTCTTTTCTCCTACTTTGTGGTAGTGATACTAAAGGTTGCTTTTGGTTGAAGAAATGTCTATATTTGTGTGTGTTGGGGAAAGAAAAGGAGGATGAGGTCCTTTTTCCCTTAAATATTTTGGAAAACAGCTGATAATTTGAAAAAAAAAACCCACCTTGATGCCTAGGAGGAATCACACTGGTTTAAGACACAAATGGGGTGCTTTCCCCCAAGTCCCTAAACCCACAGGAAAAATGATATTAATAGGGCTGTCCTGCTCAGGGAGAGAAGATGCAAATTATAATATCATTGGGGGGGGTCAGTGCGGAATTGAGGAGATCTGTTTGTTCCGTGCAAGGGGTTGCAGTTCTATTCCCTAGGAGAGGTTTTGTGCATAGGGCCTGGAGCTAGGAATCACAGAACAAAAGAAGAGGTTAAAACTAGAGGCATTTGAAGCTGTTTTTGTGAGCTGGAACAGACTGGCAGTGATCCTAGAGAGGAAAGGAGAGATGGTTCCCTGGGAATGCTTGCCTTGCCATCTGGGAAGAACTACAGGGACAGAAGCTACAGAGGCTGGGAAACTGGAGTGGGGGAGAGTGATAACTGCAGGGAGAGAAACTTACAGAGAAAGTCTGGGCTGACGGGCAGTGAATGACTGCTGTCATCTGCTAGAAGTTGGCGAAAGCTTTGGAGTGCAGGCAACACAATGCCAAGACAAAGGGGCAATCCCTTGGGTTCTCCATCCTGATTCCTTCCCTGGTCTGTCTTCACTTAGCCATAATGAGGCATCAGAATAATACTATATTAAGAAGGGAATAACAGGCTCCCATTTAGGAATATGACATATCTGTAGGATCAATATTTCCTATTTCTTTTAGAGGCAAATGAAGAGTCTAATAGTCAACAGACACAATGCACCTTTGCTAAGAGGTCTCCTGTTTGGGAAAATTCGATATTGAAAAGCCAAGCAAATTAAAACGAAAACATCCATCTGCCTTTAATTTATATTGAGAATAACATGGTGAAATGCTAGATATTATGCCAATCAGTAAACATTTCAGAGAAGAATGAAGCTCACTAACAAAACCTGACATGTTGATCTTCTCAGCTTTGTCCCAGCTATTGTTTTGCTCATTCATTCTTCCACAACGTCCACAGGGAGAAACCTCAGAACTCAATAGCAATGAGACATCATTCTTGGGGGAGGGGAGAATCCCATGCCAAATTCTCTCCACATCTCTAAGTACGGAGGAGAAGTTAGCTTAGAATCAGGCTATCAATAACTCAATATGGAAATGATGACTTTTTTTTTCAGTAACATATCACAGGACTACTCAGGTAACTAGCACTTAGGAAAATGATATGCAAAATGCTACTTTCTAACTATTAGGTCAGTCTGAACTTTTCTCAATCCACTAGCAAAATGTGAGCTCTAGGACATGATTAATTGGCCATATTTATGTATGAGAGTCATAACTACCCTTCAGAATGTAATTTGAAAATCTAGATGGTTTCCTAACCCGGGGTCCACAAAAGATCTGTGTATGGATATTGAGGGGCATGAATTTGGAATATGTGCAAAAAAGTTTATCTTCTTCAATGACATCTAACTGAAAATCAGCACAACCTTAAATTATGAATAAAAATTCCCCACAATTCTGAGGTGTTCTTGGGCTTCACCTGACTGCCAAATGGGTCTATGACACAAAAAAGTTTTAAGAACTTCACAGCTAGAGATAATATGGCACTGAAAGAACCCTGGACCAAAAATCAGAAGATCTGAATTCTAATCTCTCTTCTGCTGTTAGCAGTAATGTGCGTGACACTGGGCAAGGCACTTAACTCCTCTTTTTTGGAAGGAATTGGACTTTATAAGCCTTAATTCACTGGAGTAGTATTGTTATTATGATTATCATTTTCATTAGCAATAAAAATATTTTCCATATATGCAAAATGAAGTTTGAATAGATTATCTCTAAGGTTTTTTTCCTGTTTAAATTCTGCTGAAGAGGAATTAATTAGCCTTATTCTGCTTGGTCTTGGAGATGTAGGAGGCATACAGTGGAAGTTATAAAGAGGCAGATTTTGGCATAGTTCGAGGGAGAACTTTCTAATAGAGTTATCCAAAAGCAAAATGAATTGCTTTAAATTCTCTACCACTAGATGTCTTTTAATGGAATACAGAGATGACTAATGGTTCGAGTTTTTGTTGAAGAGATTCTGTGGATCAGACCACATGATCTCTTAAGTTTCTTCCAATTCTAAGATTCTATGCTTTCAAGTTCCTTCTAGCTCTAATAATAGTAATGCCTTTGTACTTATTCTCAAATCTTCTGTCCATAAGTATAATGCCCTACAACCAATGCCTGGTCTTCATTGCTATGCAAAGATAAAATGTGGCTAAAATACAGATCTCAATTGGGCAGTATTCTATATATTGATTATCTTGTGGCAGAAAGATTGGCCTCTGCCTATTATCCAACATGCACTTGCAATTTCTTCTCTTCTTGTGATCTGTAGTGGGCTCAGGAATTGAACACTATTTTTAATATAGCCTATTTATTATAATTATGGTGATAAATATCCTACAGAAAAACAATCATGCATTCTAAAGTCAAATGTAAGCAATATGAAGATGACCTGTATATTTATGGTATTTCCTTCATTAGCTCAAATAATTGAAAGCAGACTGAATATATTATTATTTTATTTAGTGTATCACTGTATTCAGTGCTTATACTACATACTGTTAAAAGATATTTATTGTCTAATAACAAACAATTCCATGACTGTAGAGGGAAAAGTGTGAGTCTCATCCTTATAGAATAGTTTTACCATTGTATATATCAGAAGAATTATGAAATGGATAAAAACTAAATTTATATCAACCATCTTTTTTAACTACAACCTCTGGCATTTTTTCTCACCATCTGCTTTTGCTGGCATCTCGTGTAATCTGAATCATATTAGGCAGGTACTGTGTGTTAGAGTTACAAATGAAGGCCCCTATGCCAGCAACAGAATATGAGTGACTTCCCCCACCCCCAGGTGGAGTTCCATAATCTATAAATGAATGAATGAATGTGTGACCTTTGATCAGCGGCAGCACTCTTCATTAGTATGTTGGAGCATAACCACTGACCACTGCAATTTTGTCTTTGATCACTAAAGCATCATTTGTCCTCTAGTTAAATTTGTAGCAATGAAAGATTTAATTTAAGTAGGATTAGAAGTTTTGTTTGCCAGCCAACTAAATTGGCAGTGTAAAATGATAAAAGGGAAAAGACAATGGAGGCAGTATGCTTCTGGAAGAAGTAGAAGATGACAGAAGAAAGTAGATTATTAGTGATTTCAAATGAGAATATAAGTTTTAAAAGGGCATGCGATCAAGGGCTAGGATAGTTAATATTTGACTTGAAGAAATACAGATTTGAGACATTAAATTAAACACTGCAGATGTGGATACTCTATTAGATTATAGAAAAATGTATTCTCTAGCTTCATTCTTACCTTTGACTTCTTTAAATGGAAATAGGCTAGCCCATCTCTCTATCCAAATTTGGCTTACTTGGACTTATAAACATGCCAGCGTTATCTTTGGAGAATTCTTTCTGTCTGAACAAATACTATGAAAATGAAGAGTTTCCTTGTACTTTAATTATTCTAAATTTGTTTAATAGGGAAACCCTTACCAAACTGTTACCACTCTTGCAATGCCTGTTCTCAAAAAGCTTCAGCTTATCCCCAAAGAATACTCTATTTAGCCTTCGCTTAAAGATGGAAATACCAAAAAGTAAATTATGGGGAAAAATATTTGGGAGGATTTAAAAGGAACTTGGCAAAGAAGGCTAGGAGTTCAATGACAACCATTAAGAGTTCAATCTTGGTGAGATTAGTAGCAGAAGATTTCTATGGTGGAAATAAAATATTAATTATTTTTTTATTTTTAGCAATTACTTTTACTAACAAATTTCTATACAAGTTTTCTTACGTTATGTGATCAGACTTATTTCCCTCCCTCCTTTCCCTTTTCCCTCCTCGTGCTAGTAGGCAATTTGATCTGACTTATACATATATTGTGATACAAAACATAGAAAATAAAATATTAGGCCAATAAGGGCTAGGAAATAAAAGATCAATAATCTTGTCTTTTTTCTTTCTCTTTCTTTCTGTCTTTTCTTCCTTGTTTGTTTGTTTGTTTGTTTGTTTCTAAAAACCCTTATGTTCTGCTTTAGAATGAATACTGTGTATTGGTTCCAAGGTAGAAAGATGGTAAGGGATAGACAATGAGGGTTAAGTGACTTGCCTAGGGTCACACAGTTCGAAAGTGGCTGAGGTCAAATTTGAACACAGGACCTCTCACCTCTAGGTCTGGCTTTCTTTCCACTGAACCACCATAGTTTCCCTCTTCACTTTTTGAAAAATGTGAATAGGAATGTATGAGCTGGGATAGAATAAAATGATCAGAACTGGGAGAACAATCTGCACTACAGATTGAACTATTGTAAAAAGGAATAATTCTGATGGACTGGAGAATTTTGATAAATAAGATCAACCATGATTCTAGAGGAACGATGAAAAAGAATGCTGCCCTACTTCATGACAGAGACAATAATGTGCAGAATGAGAAATGTATTTTGGGACACAACTGAAGTGAGATTATGTTTTGTTGGACTGTGCTTATATGATACAAGGGCTCTGAATTTCAATTTGAGAGGATGATAGAGTCTTGGACCTGAGGTCAAGGCAAATTATCCAACACACAGGACCCAGAAGCCATTGTTACTACTCTCCAGAGTATATCGCATCATGTCTGTGAAAATTTAATGGAGCAATGGATAGAGAATTGGGTCTAGAATCAAGGAGACTCCTCTTCTTGAGATTCAATCTGGCCTCAGACACTTACTAACACAATGACCCTGGGTAAGTTACATCACCCTGTTTGCCTCAGTTGTCTCATTTGTTTAATGAGCTGGAGGAAGCAATGGCAAACCATTCCAGTATCTTTGCCAAGAAAATACCAAATGGGGTTACAAAGAGATGGACATGAATGAAAAATGATTGCAACAAGGAAAACCATGAAAGTTTAGGTGATGATTTTAGCCATATGGGTCAAGAAAAGACTCTATAGCTAATAAGGAATAGCTTTTTCTGCCTCAGGGTGGCTACAGATGTCACTCTGTGAGAGATTTGTACTGGTTCTATAGGAAAAAAAGATGGTGTCAACTCATGCTGCACATTCACAGAACAGAAGCACTTGCAACTCTTAGAACTTTTCTGTACTGTTTTCTATCTCTGGAAGAAGTAATAAGAGGCTCAGTCATATTTTGGTGATGACTGGTCATTTTACGAGGTATATACTCAAGCAAGAACCAAAAGCTTTCATGCTATCTAAAGTATTTTGAGAGAAGTATTTCCATAGTGTATAGGTTCTTTGGCAGGATCCATCTAGACTATTCAGTCAATCAACATACATTTATTGAGCATTTACTATGTGCCAGACACTGTGCTAAGTGCCTGGACTATATACACAAGCATAAAATAAGACTGTCTTTGCCTTCAAAGAGCTTATATTCTAATAGGAGAAGATGACACACAAAAGGAGCTGAGAGTGGGGAAGAGTCAGAACCAAGGATTATCCTTTTGAAAGCACATGACTAAAAACCATGTAGTTTTGCTTGACATCAAGAAGTCTAGAATAACAACAGAATTCTGAAGGATTTAGGAGGAAAAACTGTCTGCCACCAGAAAAAGAACTGATGGAATCTGAATGCAGAGTGAATGATACTATTTTTTACTTTATTTTTTGTCAAGTTTTTTCTTTGGTTTTTGTTTCTTTTTTTAATATGACTAATATGGAAATATGTTTTGCATGATTGAACATAAATAACCCATATTCATTTGCTTGCCTTCTCAATGAGAGGGGAGGGGAGGGAAAGAGGGAGAAAATTTAGAACTTAAAAGTTTAAAAAACAAATGTTAAAATTATTTTTATTTGTAATTGGAAAAAAGAAGTGGAGAATTACATCTTATATTTATATTTAATGGAGGGCTGAGTGAATGGATATTTGCAACTATCATCTGAAGAATGCCTGTTCTATGTTTTTTTTTCTCCATCTTTCTTTCTTTCTTGGCATTACTCCTTTGAAGACATAAAACAAATAAACAAAATGCTTTGACCACAAATCAGATCAAATGGGATGTGTTGCCTAGAATGAGGCACCAAGGAACAAATCTAAGCTTAAAAAAGCTTAGAGTTAGTGGTCCTTGTAGCAAAACCTAGTCCAACACATACTTTTATATATTAGAAAACTGGTTACAATGACTTGCTTACTTTCACATGTCAAATGAGTTCCAGAAAAGAATTGATACAAAACAAAATTTGGACTTGTGTTTTGTTTGACACTGAGTCTGGTAATAAGCCACTTCCCTTTGGTTCTCCCTCTTCCAGCTCTCCAATTTTAAAATCTAAAGTCTCCACTTAAATGAATTATTAGAAAAGCACCAAATGCCTGTGTTGAAAAAAATCTGGTGGACAAAAAGGAGCATCCAGTTCTAAGTGCTTTTCTTTCTTTTCTTTTCACAATTTTTTGAGTGCCAATGTTCTAGGCACTGTACTGAACATTGAATCAGACATAATACTTATTTGGCTCACAGACAAAATAAAATAGACAATATATGAGGAAAATAGAGTGTTTCATGGAGAAGGAGGGCATGCAACAAAGATTAGGAATATATTCTATGGTGAAGAACAAGTGAATAATGTGTATTTTTATCCTTTGTAATCAAAGATAACACTCTAATAATAGTGTTTGCTGTATATGATTAAAAACAGGAAACCATATATCATATTAAGAGGTATAAGGTAAATAAAGCAAAAACTGATACAATGAAAATAATTCAAATGGTCAATCTATCAAAAAGTATTTACAAAGTAAGTATTTATTGTAGTCAGTATATGAATGAAAGTAAGGTAGCAGTGATATCAGGGAGGGAGCCAGGTCAAAGTAAGTGCCAAAAGATGGAATGAGTGAGAAAAGTATATGTTTAAAATGAAAGCATATTTGTCCATTATGGAATAGCTATTCTACAGTACACAGGGGAAGAGGCATATAAATATATATTAAGTGGGACACTGGGGAGTAAGGGTTGAGGGGGATAGGAATGAATGATGGGAAAAATAGGGATTCAGTAATTATAAAAATGGCAGGAGTAGGAAAAGGTGGTATTGTGCCACTGGGGAATGAGTGCAAGCAGAGTAAGAGTGAGGCTGGCTCATGAAGGCAATTCCTTAGAAGATTAAAGATCAATGAATTGCATCTATCCCTCAACTGCCAGACTCTCTGTGTTTTTTATGAATTGAAGCAACTGGGGGTGTTATGACCCTAGTCTCATTTTTCAGCTAGGAAGCCAATCAAATAAGTGGGAGGTGGTTTGTCTCAGTCTGGAAAGCCCCAGGAGCAGAGACTGGCTGTATTGTGCCCTCAAGCTATTCTGGAAATTGAGTGAGGAGGTAGAAAGTGAAATTATAAAACTAGAGCATCCATTGGAAGGAAACTGCAGGGACATCTCACTTAATAACTGTCTAAACCATGATCCCACCTGGAGGATGCTTGACAAGTGACCATCCAGTCTTCTGACCTAAATGTTTCTAATGATCAATTAAGTAATCAATCAACAAACTTTTATTAAATGCCTAATTTGTGCTAGGAACTATGTTAGGCACCAGAAATGGAAAAACATAAAAAAATAGTACCTGCTCAAAAGAGTTTATATTTTATACAGGGAAAAACATGTATACAAATAAATAACTATAAAATATAAACACAGTAAATATGAGTTATTTTCAGGAGTTGGGAGAGACACTAGCATCTGGGAGTAAGGGCAAGCTCAGGAAAAGTCTGGTAAAGGAAGTAACACTTGAGCTGAACTTTGAAGGTTAGGAATTAAGCCAACATGAGGAGGGAATGCATTTTAGGCATCTGGAACAGTCTGTACAAAGACACAGAGATGGAGCAGCACATATGAGGGATATAATGTAAATCAGTTTCACTGAAGCATAGATTGGGGGTTCTTAACTTTTTTCTTGAAGAAAATCACTTTGGGAACATTGTGGAGCATAGATTAGAGAGGTGAGGAACTGGAGGTAGGGATTCCAAAGGTCTTTGAATTTCTTGAGAAGGAATATATTCTTTGTGAAAGGGTATAGAGTTTAGAGGTGGTCCAACATTTTTACTTAAATTATTTTTATTTCTTCCTTTTGTAAGGGGAAGAGTTAACTTATGCTACTAGAGACCCAGGACCCTAAGTTCAATTTCCTTTGTGTATACTTAAAGTATTTTACACACTGAAGGTACTCCGTTAATGTAGTTTGCCTACCTAAAAAGGAAACCCTCTAACTGCAATTCCTTTCTAACTATAATATTTGCTAGAATTGAGGTTTTTCATACTTTGGGAACTTTCAACCCATTTACACAGAACTTGACGATTTACCCATCTCTGTGAAGTAGTAGGGTAAGAATTACTATCCCATTTTATACATAAGGAAAACTGAGAGTCACAGAAGTGAGGTGATTTGCATGAGAGCTAACATGCTTCAGAGTGTAAGAGGGGAGACTAGATATTTAAGGTATAGTCGCCAGAAATCAATTAACTCGATTTCAAAATAAAATAGACCCAAGTCAGGATGACTTTTATGGTGGTTTATTTACAATTAGGAAGGTTGAAGGTAGGGAAATTGAGAGAGGGAAACTCTGGCCCGGACCAGAGGCGGAACCAGGTAGGAATTCAGAGGCCCCAGCAGAGGGGCGCCGAGGTGAATTAAACAAGGCTTTTAGCCACAAGACCTCCTCCAAGAAGAGAGGCCTCCTTGAGGCTAGAGCCTAGAAATGCCAAGGGAAGAGAAAGAGAGTCAGCCTAATTACCCACGTGACAATTCAAGGGAAGCAGTCTGAGGTCTCACCTGAGCTCCTTCAACACCAAGTTCAAAGCACCAACTCCCCCCATAGGAAGTTACCCTCTTATTTAAAAGATAGCATCTTTCGTCACTTCCTGCATCCATCTCCAATTTCAAGTGGACAAATGGCAGCCTCCACACCGTTTTGGACTGCCCAAATGGCAGTCCCTTGTTTTTGATTTGTCACTTACTATCACGTGTGGGTCACAGACCTCCCCTTCCCCACTTAATTCTAAGTTGGGTGGGGTGACATTATTTCTGATGGCTAGAGTCTACTCTACACAATATAAATGAGGGTGAGCTAATCATTCACACAAGAGCCAGGATTTGAACCCAGGTCTCCTTACTCTAATTCAAATGATCTTTCCATTGGTTTTGAATTTTCTGGCAAAAACAAATGCTATTCTATATTTAAGTCAATTTATAAAGTGAGTCCAGTATTTAAATCAAGGAAAACTATTCACCTTCTTATATGTAGAGGGCATTTAGCAAGGAAAATACAGTCAGTCTCAGCCAGCCTTTATTACCTTTTCTTTTTTCTCCTTTCATTAAACTTGAAACAATTCAAATAGTTGGACTCAGAGAATGAATGCATTGAGCAGAACCCATTTCAAAATCATTTTTGCAAAGTGGTATTTCTTTTGCACCTAGAGCTGAATTCTAATGACTCCCTTCCCCTACCCCTCAATGATGCTCAACCCAAATTTCAAAATCACATTTTCAAAGTGAGATTTCTACTGTACCTAGAGTAGAATTCTACTGACTTCTCCCTCTGCAATGACCCACACAACTACTGGAGAGCTTCAGAACTGGGATATGGTGATAATCTTTCACTGCAGCTAAGATTCTTATTTTCTGTGCTTTTTAAAGGTAAAGTTTAATTTACTTTTTAAAAAAATAAACTAACATGAGAGAAAATGAAATTTTGATTTGTAACTGCAACTTTAATATGCTGAAAAGTCTAGCATTATCACTGCCTATTTGCAGATTGGTGGGGGGAGATATTTAAGCAACAGGAGATTCTGTAGTGATCAATATAAAATCACACAGAGGGATAGTATCAAGAACAGGAGCAGTGTCCAACAGTTCCCAGTCAATATGCCTAGTCATTAAAACCTGCTGCTTCCCAAAGACCAAAATTCAATTTCATTAAACATTTAGGGAGAATGAAATCTAAATCATTTGCCAAGTGATCCTGGGGTGTGTTACTAGTTCCTTAGTGAGATCTAGAACATTTACATCTTTAAAAATGATTGGTCTGTACAAGACCCAAATTGGTGACTGGCAATCATTGCCATCTGCTAGTGCTTGCCTTGGAAGCATCCGGTGGAAGTGGATTATGTTTCTGTTTTTCGAAGCAGGCTTCAGTGAAGTGACTCACCTCCTCCCCTAGATGAGAAGCCCTGGTTGGGAAGGAAGATGTCATTTTCTAAAAATATAAAGGCATGTAAGAAAACCCTAATAAGAATCTTCCTGATGTAATCAAAAAGTTGGAATAAGTATGAGATCCATGGAGGAGTTTAGGAGGAGGTGTATTGGAGGGAATTTGAATGCACGAAGTATAAGACTGGGAATAAGAAGGATCCAGAGCTCTAGGACTGGTCTTTTCTAAAAATTGCTCTAGAATAAGTCATTTAAGCTCTACTTGGTCCAGTTTAATTCCATCAATTGTGAATTCCAGAAACTCTACTTGAAATCGATGCAGTATGGCTTGGGAAGGTGTGTATTTAACATAGAGAAGTTCAACTTGATGTCTCTCCAAAGTAAAGCCCATGTCCCTTTGGGGACAATAATTATGTGAGGTCAAAATTAGTAAAAAGCCATTGCTTCTGCATTTCTATAGAAATGCCTGATTTCATTCCATTGACAGAAAAAAACTCCAACTCCCCCCAAAGTCTCCAATAGTATGTATAAGTTAGGTAAGATTTATTAGAACATTTAGGAAATTAATTAGCTCACATTTAATTCGTTCAAAGACTTAGATATGATACTTTGTGTGGAATATTTCATGAGATGTCTTTTTATGATAAACTAAATTCACCAAGCAAGAAAATTATATATATTTTCATTGACAATCTGGGGAAAAAAACCCTACAGACTGGCAAGCTCAGTCATCTTTCTTATCTCTGAATGATGGCTCCTTTATGAAATATTCCGCAGGAACTGAAATAAACTCTGACAGCCTTACACTGAATCACATCATTTCCCCTTCCTTTCCTGTTGCATTCTGGGCTGCCAAAAGGGATGAATAGATTCAATCCGTTTCCCTGTGCCTGAATTAGGCACTGTGGAGAAAATACATCTGGATGAATAATAGTCACTAGTGTTCAATTCCTCAGATAGGGAAAAAGCCCAAACCCTGAGTCTTGGATTCACTCTCAGCTCTTTTTGATTTTGAATAATGGAAGATTCAATGAAATCTGAGTAAGATATAGAACCATCTCTTTAAAGATTTGACTGAATTTTTTTTTTTTTTTTTTTTTTTTTTTTTTTTTTTTTTTGCAAAAAGGAGCACATTTTCCAGCTCTTCTGCTTAACTCTTTTATTCCTCTCCCTCCGGGGTTACTATCAACTAATTCTTATTGTATGATTGCAATTTCAAACATTAACCAAAATGGGATGGGATAAAGGTTGAAGAATCCCCACCTTTTTTCCCTTCAAGAAATATCTAGTATCATCTGTTTCCTTTTTCTGATTTAACAATCTTCAGAAGAGAGAACTTGTTCTTTTGTGTAATTGAAACAAGGAATCCTTAGGCCACAGATTCAAGAACTAACATCCCATTATAAAAAGAGGAAGAGGAAAGCCTTATAGTCCAAGTTATTTACAATCCCACCAGTCTACTTTACATTTATCAACATTTATAATAGGGAAATAGACTTAAGAGTTTCCATTACTTAGCCTGCTTGCAAAATCTACTTTTCCACTCTTAAGCCTATTTCCCTATTACACCTTGCACACAAAAGTGCCAGAACCAGAACAGCTTTTTTCTCTCTACTGCCTGCTGAGATGCTTGACTAGTTTATAGCTTTTTTTTTTGTCCCTCAGCAAAGATCAATTTTAACTTCATAGAAAAGGAATAGGACACAAACAAGCTGATAAATGAGGACTCAATATGCATTTTGAATTCTAGTTTCACAAAAGTTCATTAAATTAGAAGCTTTTATTCATGTCCTTCCAACTAATTCTAAAGTTTTCATTCATATAGATCTTGGCACATAGACATTGAATAAATATTTTTTGAATGAATAAATGAATAAGGAAAAGCTCATGCCCTTATGAAAAGGTAAAAAATATTTCTCTACAAGCACAAATAATCACATATGTCACTAAAAACAAATAGCTTCTTAAACTATATAGTAACATTAAATGACTTGGAAAATGACCTTGGAGAGATCTAGGAACAAGCAACGACAGTACCAGTTATGTTAGAAGTGAGATGCTTCAAACTCATCTGAAAACTAAGGAAGTTTTTCAGTTATGAGTTACCTAGATGAATAAAAACAGGCAGGATAGGAATGTACTGGGGTTTGAAAACAAGCAAAGACAGGGTAAAATTCAGCCCCAAATACAATTGCTAAGTGAAAGGGAAATGGAAGATCTCTCAAAGATATGGAAAGTTCATTTTCAGGGTTTCAGAAGAGTTGCATTGATTGATATGGGTACTCCCTCCAAGATGCACATCCACAATTTTCCATTAATCTTTTATATTCTAGTCTGTGCTGAGGGCTTTACTCTAGTTCACTTGATAATGGATACACGAGGAGAATGTGGGCTACCCATTGGTTATCCCTTACTCTTGTCACATGACTGGGTGATTTTCTTTTCCAAGCATGCATGTGACTCAACCTTCCTTCTTCACAAACTTTGGTATTCCATGATTCAGTAGTCACATAACAGCATTGGAAGAGTTCTGTTATTATCATAGTACTTAAAAAAGTTTTCCCTGAGAAGATAAGATAGACAAAAATGAAGGGAAACAGTTTATTAGCCAGTTGAGTTACTTAAAAAATATTTGATAGTTGGATCTCAATTAGAAAAAAACAAACAACCTCTCTGTAAGAGGAATGAATCCCTGAGACTATTTATAATAATACGTACTATTGTTACATACTCTATACTTCCAAAGAAGTCATTAGAATTGGGCAAGAGGTAGGGCCTTCAGGTAATGATTCACATATTTCTTCCCTACCCTTTTGGACTTGTTTCATAATTCCTGCTTCCACACTTCTTGCTATCAGCCATATTGGATGATTTCTCTTTCTTGGGTATGTTGCTATCCCGTTTTAATGCCTCTGTGCACTATGTTCTCTATACCTAGAACAGTGATGGCAAACGTATGACGCGTGTGCCAGCACTGACACGCATAGCCATTTTCGATGACACACAGCCACATACAGAGAAGTATGGCGCCACATGCCGAGGATGAAACATTTGCTGTAGTTAGTGTAGACACTCTATGCACTGTAGATGACAATCCTACCTATATTCATTTACCTATTTTGGTTTATTAAATATAGTTATATATTACAATTATTCATTTTTGTTATTTAAACTATAAATATTGTGAAATTATGGTTTTTTTTCTCGAAGTGACACACCACTCAAGTTATGCTCATTTTTTTTGGTGAATTTTGACACACCAAGCTCAAAAGGTTGCTCATCACTGGCCTAGAATATCCTCCATTCCCTCCTTGATCTTAGAGATAGAAGGGAGTTCCAAGGCTACCTAGATCAACCTATTGATTTTATAGATAAAGTAACTGAGGCTCAGAGAGATTAAATGACTTGCCCAAAAAATCAGTGAAAGGCAGAGTAGTGTAGTACTGGACAAGGCTTTTAACCCCTGAGGGAACTAGTCAGCCCTCTAAGAATAGTCTGATTTACATTGGTAGAGAGAATTTCCTCATTTAGGAGTTTCCTATTCCAATGGAATGATAGGTCCAACTCCTATCCCAATATATATCCCTAAAATATGAATATTAGAGGTGGGATTTAAACCCAGACCTTCTGAATGCAGAGCATATATTCTTTTTTTCTCCCTTTTTTATGTTCTTTTCCCAGTACAACATGTTTTCTCCTTTGGTTACTCAATTCATACCAATCCTTTAATGAACAACTTATGTTTTGTTTTGTGAGTGAAGCATGTCCCAATCTGCAAGTAAGGATTCTTCCTCTTAGACTTAACATAACTCTGAGTGTAATTATTATCCTGCTAAAAGACTGTAAACTCTAATAGGACAAGGAAAATGTTTTATCTATACTTTGATTCTTTTCTAGCCAATAGCACAGGGTTATTCAGGAAATCAGGCACTCCCAAAATAATCGCTCATGGAAAGATCTTCAACAGCAGCTCATGACTCTTATCTTCTCTAAGATGCCTGTTAGCCTGCAAAAACTCATATTTCTAAGAAACAGTTACTTCTCTCTTTCAAGTGAGCTAATTAAATTCCTTGGAGATATTCACCCATGGGCCCATATCTTAATTTGTAGGGGATCAAATTCCCTTCTGTGCCGCCCACCCTGGAATACACACACCACTTCCCAGAACATCGCCTGGTGTTGAAGAACCCAAGGACAGTGATGACGCCTGAGAGACACCCACAAGCACAGCAATGCTAGCCAAAGATGCTAGTGTGCCCATGACTTCCCAGAGAACAAACGAGCCATATGGACAGCTTGGGCTCCTTGCCATCAGTCAAGAGTAGGCAGCACTGTATAGCAACTTATCCCTAATCTACCATTTCTATAGTGAATGGCCTGCTGGTCTCAGATAAGTCCTTCTTTCAATTGAGGACTGGACTGTGAGAAGCCACACAAACAACCATTGCTTTTCAGGGCCACCCACTGCTTTGATGTATTCATTGATAAGCTCCTTTGATGAGAACAAAAACCTGGCCCCTACCTTAGTTCCTCTGGCCAGGGTAGCTTCTTTAGAGTATCTTTCATTTGTAAAAAAATTAATTCATAGGTTCTGGTTTAGTAAGCCTGCCTTTTAACCTCTAAAGAACCAAAAAAAAAGACAAATCAGGAATTTTTTCTTCATAGTGCTTAATAATAAGCTCAGACTAGATCAATAGGAGCAATTTATCCCAAAAGAATTTGTTCAGAAAAAAAGAGAGGAATCAAATTTTCTCCTCTCTCCTTTTCCCTCTCCCTCCTCCCTCTTTTTCTAGCTCTTCTTACCTTCCTGTCCCCATCTGTTTTAACCAGGTTCTGCAAATAATCTAAGGCCAGAAAGGTGCATACTCTCTGAATGAAAGCATTATGTGAGAGGTAGGGGGTGAGGAGGCTCTTTATTTGATTCTACAGGATCACCACAAAAGCTGAATTATTCCCTCCTACCTTCAAGTATCTGTCATCTGTATCCTTATTTACTGAGTGTGTGTTTGGAAAAATCAAATTTCTGATTTAGTGGAATTATTCCATGCACTGGATTTTTTGGATAAATGTGGATATCTTTTTACCTCACAAATTAAGCTGAACCATTTGAGTAACCAATTGACTAATTTTATCATTTATGGACAACAGAATGGACTATGATGTCCACAGATAAAATCAGTCATTCATTCAGCAAACATGTTTTCAGTAGAATGTAAAACTGAGGAAAAAGATGTCTTCTTTTTGAATGACTTTTGTAGCCCCAGCCTAGGACAATATCTTGAATATAATAGGTGCTTAATAAAAATTTGTCATATATTCTGAATTGAATCGAATGCTATCTCTTTCCTGATGCATCTTTCATGTCATTTATGAAGCAGGAAAAGGAAACAGTGTCATGTTTTTGTACTATTTTGCAGTTCCAGAAGTCAACAGAATCCACAGAGTCTGGCTTTCTATTTCCTCCAGAATAATCAAAGTTAGATGCATTCTGAGATGGAAATGTGAGGTTTATGTTTGTATAATGCAGTCATTGGGAAATGGTTGGAATATTTAAATCATTGCTTGTTTCTAAGAGAGATCTTCAAAGATTGAACGTAGCTAGGCAAAAAAGGGATCGTTATTTGATTTGTTGGGGACAGGGCTTAATACAGCAGCACTGATTGATGTAAGAGTGCCTAAGCAATGCTCTACAAAAGCTATAACAAAAAACTAGCCAGCTACAGTGAACACATGACATTGTGCAACATTTTCCCCAAATCATTTATCCAGGAAGTATGTTGGAGAAACTTGGATTAAAAAAACAAAATGAGTCCGCAATGAACTACTTTTCATTTACCAACTTATTGAAAAGAAAGGTGGATTTTACTTATTTTTCTCATCTTTCACAGTGGAAACAGAAATTATGTTCAAGAAGGGTTGAAATTTTCATCTGAATTGACCTCCAGAGAAAGAACTGTTAGAGTCAGATACAGATCAAAGCATACGATTTTTCACAATGGTTTATTTATGCCTTTATTTTGGAGTTTTGGTTTTATTCTCTTACAACAAAGACCAATGGAAGTATGTTTTGCATGATAATTATATGTACAACCCAGATCAAATTGCTTACCATATCCAAGAGGGAGGAGAGAAGAGAAGGAGGGAGACAATTTGGATCTTATAATTTCAGAAAATGCATGTTGAAAATTATTATTAAATATAAATAGGAAAATAAAATATTTTGAGTAAAATTTAAAAAAAGAAATTTTAAACTGAAGACTTTTTTTTAAAAAAGAAAAGGCTTATAATACATATACATCACATTGGCTGCCTGCAATATCAATAGCTAATAAATTGTCCCCAAACCATTTTTACATAAGGGCAATGAACTAGTGTGACTGTTGCCATGGAGACTTGGTACTCCAAACTAAGATTAAAAATACTTATGCTGACAGTTGTGGGTAGCAGGACTTAATCAAATCAAGTCACTGGCTGAAAATATTGCTAAGTAAATCATTAAACGTCAACGAGTCTCAGTTTCTTCATCTGTAAAAGGAAGGCATTGGGTTAAATGGTTATTAACATGTGATGCAGTTCTAAAATCCTACAAAACTATAATTTCAAGTTGTAAGCCATAGGAAATAAACAAAGAAAATGATAAAACCAGACAAAAGATCAAGGTCAGAAAAACTAGGGACCATCAATATTATGAAGAGGTGTATTTAACAGCCCATTGCAGTCACTCATTGGTGGGAAAGAGGGAGAAGCATATTAAATATGGTTCCTTTCTACAGAACAGCTTTCCAGACCAAGAGCCATCACACTTCACTCTACCTGCCTGAAAATGTCACTTCTTGCGAGTTGACTTCCCTAAGCAATAATTTCTACATCTTGTACGAGCTGTAAACTATGGAGAAATAGGAAGGAGGGTGAAAGCAAGAGAGAAAAAGAGTAGAATGTATGTTCTTTGAAGGCAGGGATTTGTTTTTATCTTTGCATTCCCAGACCCTAGTGTAGCACTTGGCATTTAGTGGCTAATTAATAAATGCTAACTGAATAGAGTGAAGATGTTAGAAGGAAGACACTGTCAGGGCTTAGATGAGGCTCTCTGAGAAAGCCACGTTTGATAGCACATTTTTCTCATGCATGCCTCTGGACAGAGACCACTAAGGGCATACACAGTTCATAGGTTCATGATGGTGCAATAGGAAGACAGAGACATGAAAATAGGGTCACAGATGTAAAGTGGGAAAGGACTTAGGAGGTCAGAATCCAACCCTCTCTTTTCTCATAAAAGGAAACTGAGATTCAGCAAGGTGAAGTGATTAGCCCAGTGTGTTATGTGGCTAGTAAGTCTCTGTGGCAGGATTATGATGAAGAACTTAACTACAAGTCAAGAATTCTATACAATACACAATATGTCATTTTACAAGATGTACCAAAAGCTATCAGTTTATGGAACTTCACAAAACCAATATTGACAATATTATGACCAGAAGCCCCCTAAATTGGCTGGAGAGAAACAATTAAATCCGTCACGATTATTGGCCAAGCAATTCAGGGTAACTGATATCAGTAGGTAATGGTGCAAAATTCCCTTTGATGGAGTATAATTCCTTTAGCTTCCCCCCAAAAACAATACCAGTAGAAGAACACCAAACCTTATATTTCTTTCTCTATCATTTTCTCTATTTCTCTATCTATTTAATTGCCAATGAAACGTGTGCATATATTTATACATATGCATGCACACACATGTACAGATATAAAAATAAGCACATCGACTTCTTCATAGATACATATATGTGAATATATACACGCATACATGTTTTCATTGGCAATGATATATGTTTCTGGGCACACACATATGTATCTATGAAGCAGTTGCTTATTTTGGGCAGTCCTTATTTTAGGCAGTATGTAAATGTTCTCTAAGTGGTAGAGAGTGATTTGGCATATAAAAAGGGGAAGAAGTATTTCCTGATGGGGTCAAGATCATAAAATATAGACATAGAATGGGCCATTGTACAGGAGGAACCACATAACTTAGTCCTTGAAGGATTGGTAGGATGAGGAGAGTGGAAAAGAAGAAGCATTTAGAGAAAGAGGAAGAGACTAGGAAAACTTTCGTGGAATAATTGTGATTGAGTAAAGCATTGGGTCGTTGAGAAGTAGACAATAAGCCTGGAAAGGTAAGTTGGTGCTATACTAAGGAGTGCCTTAAATACCATGCTAAGGGATTAATTAAATTTGGTAGGTGATGGTGAACCAGTGAAGTTTTACTTGTCTGATTCTCCCCACTTACTGCCTTCTGACTGCCTTCCCCCAGTGTAAGTAACTCTCTTTTCCCTTCTCTCTCTGTCTCTGTCTCTGTCTCTGTCTCTGTCTGTCTCTCTGTCTCTGTCTCTCTGTCTCTGTCTCTGTCTCTGTCTCTGTCTCTCTCTCTCTCTCTCTCTCTCTGTCTCTCTCTCCTCTCCTCTCCTCTCCTCTCCTCTCCCTCTATCCATCCTTCCCTCTCTCTTTCTGTGACCCAGTCAGAGAACATCTGGTGATGGTGTTCAAGATGGAAAGGGGAGAGTCTAGAAGCATGGAGACCTCTATTTTATGCTATAGTCATGATGCGGTAGCAGCATAAGCTAGAAATGAGAAGAAAGGGCTTCTCTGGAGTTGTAGATTATAGCTTAAATAAGAATGCCTCAGCTTTGAGCTTGACCTAATATATGTGTTTTCTACCAACATTTCTATTGCAGGAAAAATAACCATTCCCTTTCATTTTTCATAGTGTCAGTCTGATGAACCACTTCCCATCATAACTAGTAGAGCAGAATGCATTTCCAACTTTGGCTGCTCCCATTAAATACCTCATTGGTGACCATGAAAACTATGTTGTACAGTGGAAAAGATGCTGGATTTGGAGAACAAGGATTTGGGTTCAATTTTTGACTCATCTATTCCATACCATCTAAACCAGTGGTTCCCAAACTTTTTTGGCCTGCCGCCCCCTTTCCAGAAAAAATATTACTTAGTGTCCCCTGTCACATACTATCACTGCCCCCTTATAGTTATTCACCACCCTCAAATGCACCTGTGGCCATCACTGGCCCCATGGATTGCTGCAGCACCCACCAGGGGGCGGTGGTGCTCACTTTGGGAATCACTGGACTAAACTTAGGCAAGGAACAACATTAGGGGGGTTAATTAAATGGCACTTAATCCCCTTCTCACTTTCAAGGTATTATCCTCTTCAACAACTCAATGACACATTTTCATCTTTCTCATATCTCTCACTAAGTGACTAGGCTAACTTGTAGTTGCCATCAGATATCACTTTTTTTCTTTATAGCTGAATAAAACAACTCATTGCTACTTTCTCATGCTCTGACTGAGAGAGACACTGTGAATATATGGCATTTTAGTTTAAATTCCATCATCACTCTCCTCAGTCCTCTCTAAGAAAAAGTTATATTCCAGGAGTGGAGAATGTTTTCCCTGTCATGCATCTGTGAAGCTACTTCTCTGGATGCAAAAGGTCCTATTGACCAGGTAGCTATCAATAGAGCAAATCTCACATTTATGAAAAGAGCACTTCTCACCATCTGTCTTATCTACTATCTATCATTAGTTTCACTCTACATCTTGAGTGCTCCTGACTATTCTCTCTGACTCATGGAAAAAATATGTTTTACCTTTTCCTTTGGAAAAATGAAGTTTTTAATACTGAAAACCTTTAGAAAGGAAGATTAGATGATTCTTTGAGTTTCCATTAACTTTCAATATTTCTGAACTAATCCCGTGAATTTACAGTGGCCGGTAATTGTGAAATGGCATAAGGGAGTCCTGTTTATTTACTGATGCTCTGATTCAGCTTGGGTAGTTCATCTTGAATCATGATTGCTATTTTTAGCTGAAGGTAAAGAGGTCTGATGAGTGAAGGAAGTCAGTGATGTCAGGAATACAGCCCTTAACCAAGGATGAACAAAGGATTGTTGGTAATACAGCTCATCATCACAGAAGCCTAAATAGCATCTGCTAATTATGTGCACATCCTACTGAATGAAGCTCGTTTAATCCCTGGCTAAGCACCAATTGAGAGAAAACAAGGATGGGGCAAAGAAGACTTAGGTCTGGAAGGTAACTTGATATGCGGTTCAAGTGATCATCTGGCTTTCTGATATGAGATAACATGGTATCCTGGAAAGTGTAATGATCTGGGAATTCTGGTCTCAGTTCTGGCTCTAGCTTACCTGTGTGGCCTTGTCCTCTCATCTGCTAACCCTTCCACCTCTAAAATTCCAAGGGAACCTGGTTATTTTCAAAAGACAACCAGAGAAGGGGCAGCTGGGTAGCTCAGTGGAGTGAGAGTCAGGCCTAGAGACAGGAGGTCCTAGGTTCAAACCCAGCCTCAGCCACTTCCCAGCTGTGTGACCCTGGGCAAGTCACTTGACCCCCATTGCCCACCCTTACCACTCTTCCAGCTATGAGACAATGCACCGAAGTTAAGGGTTTAAAAAAAAAGACAACCAGAGAAGGAAATCCTCTAAACTATCCTCAGTATTTATTACTTAAGGTCTTCCTCATCTTCAGAAAGAATTTTGCTGCCAACTTAAATGACATTTGCTATCGAAAATTATCAGTGAAATGCTGAACAACTCATTGGTCTTTGGATATTCTGTCTCATCACAAGGGGAGAATGGCAAAAGTACATCAAGATAGAGACCAAAACATTTCTTGTAGGAGAGAGCTCATAGAAAGACTAAAAGCAAGGCAAAACAAAATTTTCTTATTGCTGCTATTCACCTGTCTACTGAAAACCCAACAATAACCATCCCACTGGCCTTTCTTACTTTATTATTATCTTATGGCAGCATTTAACAATTTTTAAGAAATTTCCTTTTGGCAAATTCACACATAATAGATTCACAATAGAATATGAAAGGAAACTGGACTGCTTTGGGGCATTTGACCTTTGAGACTGACTCATGGCAGGACACCCATACTCTTCTCCTGTATTGTTCATCCAAAGAGATTGTAGGGACAAAACACAGTGCTAGAATATATGTGACATTTCTGGTCCAACTGATGGAGTCTGAATGAAAACTGAAACATACTACATTTCACTTTATTTCTTCACTTTTGTTCGAATTATCTTTCAAGAAAAGACCAATATGTTAAGATGTTTTACATTATTATTCATGTATTATATATATATATATACATACATACATACATATCAGATTGCATGCTGTCTTGGGAGGGAGGTTAAGAATTTGGCTCAGAGTTAAAGAAAATGAAGGTTAAAATTGTCTTTTTATGTAATTGAGTTAAAAATAAAATATTAGTACATTAAAAAAAATTAAGTACTAGTTACTATATCTCAGGCACTGCATTTAGGGTTGGAGATATAGATACAAGGAAGCAAGATAGTCCCTGCCTCATAGAGCTTAAATTCTAATAGGGAAAGAAAATACATATTGCAGATCTAGAATTGGAAAGCTGGATGATAGTGGTGGTGGTAGGGATAGCAATGCTGTAGTGTGGGCAACATGGTCTGAAGATATCCAGGAAATGGTTTGGAAGAGCTGGAACCATGAATGTTCATGAAGCTCACCAAGAAGAGCCTCGGATTCCCTAGGTGGGAATTCCATTCTGGTAGAAAGACGATATAGAGGAGAATCAGAAGGTTAGCATGGCCAGGTAGCATGGCTTGGAGTGGCAGAGAAGTATCTTGTTTTCCAAATCTCAAATTCTATGATTCTGACTTCTAAATTTCTTTATTGAGCTATAACAAAGCTCTGACTCCATCAATCTATGCATGTAGTTTAGATTCTATTTTCCTGAAAGCTTTACTTGGTATTTGCACACAGAGAAGATTATATTACATTTTTCAACTTAGAAGCAATCATCCTCAGCCCTCCCCAAACAAACAAAATCCCAATTCAATAATTAAAAATTATCCAATAAATATATTTTACTAATAATTACATTATTAATAATTACTTAATTTGATAAGTTGTGAGGCTTATTCCCATTAACTTTGCTTTGGGGATCTTATTGCACATTACTTCCAGACAGCTTATTAAAAATTTTGGATTGAACCCTAACCAATTCTAGGGATTGCACCACTAATGTGTCTCTCTCCTGAAGAGTGAACAAATAGTCTTTTTCTTAATGAGGGAGAGGGAGGGCAATCTTGTTCTTGGCTTTTATTCACCATTTCTATCTCTATCTAGTAAGCCCTCATGTTTTTGTACTCTGCAACCTAATGAGAGTATAGTAGAGAGAATGGGCTACTATTGTTGGGTAGAAGAGCATCTAGGTAACAACTGGGTGAGAGATTCCCCTGGGGTATTCCTCATTCTCTGGAAGGGGTAATAGGGGAGTGAAAGCTGCTTACACTAACATTTTCCTCAGAATACTTAGAGGAATCACTACCAATTAGCTGATCCTTTATGAGGCAGTAAACAGAATATGTACTGAGAGTGAGTGGCATGAATTCCAATGGGAAGACTGGTGTTGAGAGTCAGGGTACAGCTTGCAGCATTCTGTTGTGGCCTCACATCTTCGTCAGGGTGAGTGGGGATGCTCATGAGGGTTCTTTCTTATTTTTTTTAAATACCAGGGTATAGTTTTTGTTTTTTCAAAAGTACAAGCCAGAGATTTAGGAATAAGTGATGGAGCCATTTTGAATTCAACAAAAGCATCTACTTGAATTAGTCTAAAGATTTCTACCAATTTCACATCATTAGAAGAAGGATGCCTCGCAGACTACAGAATTCTGACATCATGAAGTCTGTGACTTCATCCCAGCAAGTGAATGAGAAGAGAATGAGAAAGAGAAGATACAAACAACTGGGTCAAGAAGAAAAGGTTCAACTAGGAAATTATTATTGTCTAAGACATCTTGTCCTAGTATGCACATATAGGCACAGACATAGGCAGGGAGACAGACAGACACACACACACACACACAGGCACAGAGACTAAAACAACCTGGAGAGGAAGACAAACCAAGCTAAAGCTTATTGGTGATTTAACCAAGTCTCAGAAATACTTGTATCTGTTCTCTTTATTTTTTTAAACCCATACCTTCTGTCTTAGAATCAGTCTTGTGTTTTGGTTCCAATAATTATAATATGATTAAATATTATCAAATTTAATAATTTGATGCTTTGTGAGGCTCATCCCCATTAACTTTGCATAACATAATCCAAAAGAGATTAGTGAGACCTAGAAAATTGGGGATCTGATTGCACATTACTTTTTTATTTATTTTTATTATTTTTTTTTACCCTTAACTTCTGCATATTGGCTCATAGGTGGAAGAGTGGTAAGGGTGGGCAATGGGGGTCAAGTGACTTGCCCAGGGTCACACAGCTGGGAAGTGTCTGAGGTCGGATTTGAACCTAGGACCTCCTGTCTCTAGGCCTGACCCTCAATCCACTGAGCTACCCAGCTGCCCCTGGCACATTACTTTTTAAAAACAGTAGCATGGGCCAATTTAAAGGACTAAGTAGTGGGGGTAAAGTGACTTGCCCAGAGTTAAATAACTAGGAAGTGTCTGAGGTCAGATTTGAATCCAGGATCTCCCGTTTCTATGTCTGTCTCTCTATCCCCTGAGCCACCTAGTTGCTCACAAAAACAGAGCACACTTAAAAAAATCCTTATCGTCCATATTAGAATCAATACTAAGTATTGATTCCAAGGCAGAAGAGTACTAAGAGCTAGGCAGTGGGGGTTAAGTGACTTGCCCAGGGTCACACAGCTAGGAAGTGTCTGATGTCAGATTTGAACCCAGGACCTCCCATCTCTGGTCCTGGCTCTCTATCCATTGAGCAATCCAGCTGCCTGAACTTGTATCTGTTCTTAAGAGAGCTGGAAAACTAACCCCAAAGCTTGCATGTTGACTTTCTGGTTTAAATATACACAAAAATATATGATTTAGCTAAGAGAAAAGAGGACAAAATTTGGGCAGATGGCTACTTCAGATGAATGCAGAGGATGCACTCCTGTTGCCACTGATAAAAACCTTGATATACAATAGTTGCTGCACCAAATTAAGAAGAACAGAGACAATGGAACAGCAGACGGTAAGGACAAGCTGCTGAATTTTTAGTAGCCCTAAGAATTTATCACAGTAATAAGAGATTTTAGGAGATGAGGTGTCAGCCCTGCATTAAATATAAAAGCTGTGGTACTAGTCACATTTCTTACTGGGAGAATAGGAAGGGCAAAGTCCCCTTCTAGTCTTCTTCCACACTGTCCTCAGCCAAACTGGTCTGTTTGTTGTTGCCTGTACACATGCCATCTTCCACTCTGCCTACATGCCATCCTCCATGCCTGGAAGGCAGTCCTGCCTCCCTTTTGTATCTTAGAAGCCTTCAGCCCCTCTGAAGCTCAGCAAAACTCCTGCAGCTAAGTATTCTGACATAAATAGCCAGGTCAGGAAGAAATTGTCCAAATATGAAGTTGTAAACACCAATAAATAATATTATTATAGGATCATCCAAGACATTTTTCCCTAGCATGCATGCACACACGTATACACACTCCATTGGGCATTTCTGGATTCCCCCAGTTGCTAGCAGTCCTCCAACTTATTTTATAGGTACTTTGGATATATTTTGTATTTGGTTTTTGTGTACCTGTGGTTTACCCCCAATAGAATATAAACTTCCTGAGGACAAAGCCTGTTTCATTTTTGTCTTTGCATCTGAAACACCTAGCATGCTTCAGTGACTCGCAGTAGACATTTAATAAATGCTCATTAAATTAATGGAAAGGATTTGTCACTAAAGTAAATGGACTGGTATAAAGATCCCAGTGTGCAAATTTGTATTTCAGAAAACATGGTTGAAGATGTGAATTCATCAAATAATACCTCATTAGGCAGTATTAAAAATTTAAGAATAATTTTATGTCTTAGTTCACCACAGATATATGCATAAAAACGATATTCTCCAATTTATTTTTGATCTGAAAAACAAACGATCTTTTCTATCATTTGTCTTAGAAATAACCCTCTGGACTTTTATGACAAAGAATACTCTCTACCTTCAGAGAAAGTTGTTGGAGTCAAAATGTTGATGAAAGCATAAGATTTTTCATTTGTTTATTTGGGTTTTTGTTTTATATGATTACTTGTTTACAAAAATGAACAATATGGAATTATGTTTTGCATGATAATACATGTGTAACCCAGATCAAATCACCTGCCCCACCTAGAAGAAGGAAGGGAAAAGACGGGAGGAGATAAGTTTGATCATGTAACTTAGGAAAACTTATGTGGAAATTTATTTCATGTAATTGGTAAAAAAAAATATTAAAAAATACACCATGGGAAAAAAAAGAAATAACCCTCTACCTCCCTTATCCCCATACTTCAATCTCAGTCCTTCCCAATCATCTTCCACAGAGCTGCATCTTTCTTCCTTCCTTCCTTCCTTCCTTCCTTCCTTCCTTCCTTCCTTCCTTCCTTCCTTCCTTCCTTCCTTCCTTCCTTCCTTCCTTTCTTCCTTCC
>NC_058130.1:548843734-548859110 GCF_016433145.1 Gracilinanus agilis
CTCCTCTCTCTCTCTCTCTCTCTCTCTCTCTCTCTCTCTCTCTCTCTCTCTCTCTCTTTCTCTTTCTCTCTCTCTCTCTCTCCAAAGTAACTTGTTTGTTACATTAAAGTTCCCAGGCACCTCTCTCCTTTTCCTCCTTGAACTAGAGAAAGTATCATTTGGCAAAAAAGACATACATGTATATATAAAAAAAAGTCTCACTTATTTCTATTCATCAGTTCTTTCTCTGAAAGTGGAAATGTACAAGGCATTCTTCAAACATTATTTCTGTTGCTGTATGTAATGTTTTCTTCTGCTCATTTCAATGATCATAATTTCATGTAGGGCTTTCCATGTTTTTAGAAAAAATTAACCTGCTCATCATTTCTTATTTATTATGTCCAAAGTGTCATAAAACAATATGTTCTTTGATATAGCCACACCACTATTAGGTTTGTTTCCCAAAGTGATCAGAAAAAAAGAAAAAGGACATGTAAGTTCTAAATTATTTATACCCGCTCTCTCTGTGGTGGCTAAGAACTGGAAATTGAAGGGATGCCCATCATTTGGAGAATGGCTCAACAAATTGTGGCATATGACTGTGATGGAATACTATTGTGCCATAAGAAATGATGAACAGGCTATTTTTAAAAAATATGGGAAAAAACCTGCATCATTCTTTTAAAGCTTTTACATTTACTTTCTCCTCTCCCATCCAGTCATTCATCAGTATCTGTCTATCACTTTCTTAAACTTTTACTCAGTTGCCCTTTTCCATTTACAACTCTTTCCCAAAGTACCTCCAACTTTCTATTACCTTATACCTGTATTATTGCAAGACCTTTTGGGGTGACTCCTTGTCTGGTACAGCCTTTTTCCCTCATCAAACCCATTCTGTATATGAAGGATATATTGATTCACTTTAATTTCATCCCTTCCTTGCTTCAAAAATTTGAACAACTAAATATTGCTTATTGAGTGATGTCCAAATTCCCTAACCAGGTACGTAGACCTTAGCTTATTATCTCCAATGAGTTATAGTGAATTTCGGCTGACTTAGGTTTTCAAGATCAAAATCTCACATAAAATTTCACCAGTGGCCATTGGAGGTCACTACATATCAGAAGAGGGAAAGAGCCCTACTTTTCAAATATTTCTTTTTCATCCATGTCAAAACTACTTTTATAGTTTTCAGATAAATGCAAGTAGCTAAGGGCAACATTTGGAAGGGCTCTCATAAAACATCACACTCATCCAATTATAAAATTCAGGAACCAACAACGAACTCCACTGTGGATTTTATAAAGTACATAGTGAACTAAATTGCTGATTTTGTAAGGTACACACTGAAAAAGTGCTCTATGGAGTTCTCTCTGAGGGCAGGTAAAATCTTATAAAGGTTTCCTAGTCCTTTGATATGTGTATTAAAGCTGGAAAAACAGCAGCATGGGCCAATTTTACTTCTCCCATCTGTACTTCCAATTCTACAGTGAGAATTCTGTTTTCCATCCACGTGCACATTTCCATTTGTGTTCATCAAAGTTGCTCTGAAGGAGCTGGTCATCTTCGGATAGCAGTTGAGGAAGTCTCAGGGAGGATCTAGGATGTGTATTTTGTCTTTGAACTACAAAATAAACAAACTAAGGAACCCTTTTAGAACTAGATAAAAGGCTAAGGGTCATTTTAAAAGAGATCCCAAATGGAGTACAAATTTTGCAACTTCCTGTGAATCTGACTACCTTTGATACTCTGGGTGGTAAAATACCCATCCATTAGGGCTGTTTCAAGGGCAGTAAACACAGCCGTGGAGTGGGGGATGAGCAGAGTTGTCTGTATTCAAATATAAATCTTTTCATAAGACCTTAGAGTTCAAAGGGATAACAACTACCACCTAGTCTACTCCCTCATTTTACAGATAAGAAAAATGAAGTTTGGGAAATAAAGTGGCACCCAAAGTTTGCCAGGCAATATGGAACAGAGATAGAAAGGGTTTGAATTCTTGAAGACCTTTTGATTCCAAAGCTAATACTTCCTACTATGCTGTTCTGCCTTGATTTTATGTTGCAACAGAAAAGCACTCAATTTGGAGTTAGAGGACCTGGGTTCAAACCCTGCCTCTACTACTTTTTACTTATGTAACCTTGAACAAGTGACCACTTCTTTTTTCAGTTTAAGTTTATTAATTTGGTTGTAACATTAATCTTCTCATGTACCTCTCTACCTCTCCCCCCTAATTAGAGAAGGCATCATTTTACCAATCATGTATTATATATAATATTAATATAATACTTATATAATCACTATATAATTATAATATACAATAATATGTTATATTGTCTAGAAAACTTATATATAATTCTTATATATAATTATATATATGTAATACTTAACATAATACTAGTTAGTATAATAACATAAATTATATATATATATATAAAACTATATAATGTATGTTTCCATTTATCAGTTCTTTTTTTTTTTCTGGAGGACTGGTTAATATAAAGAAAGGGCAAAATGACCATTGTTCTAGACCTCAGTTTTCTCCTCTGTAAATGAGAGTCAGATTAAATTGGTGTCTCAGGTCCTTTTCAGCATGTATGTCTCCAAAAGCTTGTATGATAGAAACGGTGATAAGTAAACATGCTAATTTGCTCCCTGAAATTAAGATGTTGGAGGAAAAAATGATGCCCAGATACCAGAGTGATTCTCTAAAGCACAAGCCTAATCATGGCAGTTCTCCTCTCCCTCCATTCAGTATACTCCAGCAGCATCCTATTACCTATAAGATCTTTTGTAAACTCCCCTTTGGCATTTAGCTCTCTTTATAACTTGGCTTAGACTATTTTTCTCCTCCATCTGCTCTGTGATTTAGCCATACTGGCTTATTCATTATTCCCCATGCTCCATCTCCATGCCTTTGCCCTGGCTGCCCCCCATTCCCCATGCCTGAAATGTGTCTCCTATTGGAATTCCTGTTTACTTTAAAGATCCAGTTCAAGGGCCACCTTCTACACCATGGGTTGCTCCTTCACCTGGAGTGCATGAAGTTGTTTCAGAAACATTTTGATAAACATATTTCAATATAATTAATTAATTTCCTTTATAAGCCTATGCATTTTATTTTATGCATTTCAAAACACCGTGCTGAGAAAAGTTTGTTCATAAAGAGTCCATGATGTACAAGGTTAAAAATCCCTGTTCTAAGTGATGCTAGTGTACCCCTTGCCAAAACCATCTTAAATTCATTTTGCATATATTATTCCTGTACTTAAATATGTACATTTTCATCTCTTCTGTTAGAATGGAAGTTCCTCAAGGACAAGGATTGTTGCACTTTTGTCTTTATATCCCCAGTCAGGCAGAAAGTGGACATTTGACAAATGCTCATTAGTTGACTGGCTGAGGTATGGGTTAGGCTAGATGGAGATTTTGAGATATTATGAAATTCCCTCATACTACCAAAAAGTACTCATGCATTGAAACATTTGTATATTTAAGAACAGAGACAATAAATTTAGGGAAGGGAAAATTATACAGTGGCAGAATGTAAGAGAATAAAGGAAAAACATAGGAAGAGAACATAGCTTTTTATGTGAAAATTTTGCCCCCCTTTTCCCTCTTTTCTTTTTCCTTCTTGATTTGAGGATGCAATATATCTATCTTCCTCCCCTCCCAGCAGGCATCCCCTGCTTGCACCTCTGAACATATGGCATTCCTAGCTTCTCACCCAGCTGGGATGTTATATTTCCTTATGATATCTGCTGCAATAAACAGCTTCCTCATTTGTAGTAGAGTTGCAGATTAATTCTTTGGCCAATAAATTGGGGAGCTTTTGGACTAGAGGGTCACAGCCTTCACTTTAGCACCAGCTATAACAAACACCTCAAACTGAAAGCAATGAAAAAAGAAAGATAGACCCCCTCACCCAAACCCATCCCTCACCCAAACCCATCCCCCACAAACCAAGTGGATGCCAATTCAGAGAAACATTAAACACTGTATTTATATCATTACATTTTGACCAAGTCTTTAATCAGCTTTTAAACATGTCAGTTTTCTTTCTGGCATTCTAATCATGAAATTGGATGGGAGAATTGGAACTCATTAAATCTTGGTTCCTCCTAGATTGTTAGAATTCTGACAGAGTACTCCCCCCCCCAAAAAAAAAGCATGGGAAAGAGAAGCGTGATAGAGAAGATATCAACATTAGAACAGAAATTGGTCCCCTTTTCTTCTCTTTCAATTCCATAGTTAGTGCCTCATCTAGCATTTCCCAGGATTTGGGGAGTATCTTCGAATGGCTACCCTTGTCTCAATTTGAAATCAGGATTCTGTCACAGTGATGTCATTACACTTGATAGGAGCTTTGATATTAGGACTGCTCTATACGAAGACTAAAATCATCTTTTGGACAAAATAGCTGTAAAGACCTCTATCCATTTTCCTTTTTGAAGGAACAATGAAATGAATATTGACAATGTGGTCAGGGTTGTCACCTTGTATGGAAAAACACGAGGTTAGATTACTCTAAGGGCAATACTGGGAATTTAACAGAGAAGTTTTAGAACAATAGGAGGAAAGAGTAATCTCCGGTGGGATTTGGAAACATCATGAGGATTTTCCTAGCTTGTATTTGTGGAGAGAAGCTATCCTTAGTGACACTAAGATATCAACATCAGTCTTAAGTCATCAAAATTTAGAAACCTAGGAAATGTTATTTTAAAAATCAAACCCAGCAACTTAACAACAGAAGCTCCCTTTTTAAAAATGTGAAGTGGTCGCAAGCTTCAGTGGTGCCATATAAATATGAACTAGTATTATCTGTAATTTGGGGAAAATTTTGTTCTCTCCATCCTACCAAACTAGTATGAAGAAAAACCCTTTGTAAAATGTAAAGTAGTATATAAATAAATGTGAGTCATTATTATTAGAAAAAAATAAACTGGATAGAGCAATCAAAAGCCCCAATTTAAAGAGAGACAGCTATTGTTAGCAGAACTTGTATATTCAATATTGTAAGGGTTAAATTAGGAGTTTTGACAAAATAAGAGAGCAGCTTTTAATAATTTAACAATTTAGTTTAATTAAAATAGAGTTAGTAAAAGAATATGGTAAAATGAATATAGTAAAGAGGTAAAGAAAATTTCCTAATGTCTAGTTATCCTATAACTACCTATAATTACTACCTAAAACTGCCTATATCTCCCTATAACTAACAGCCACCCCACAAAATTCCAACCCAATCCAGTCCAATCAAAATCAACCCAATCAGTGTTTAATCCTTAAACCCCAAAGCCAAAAAGTCCGCTAAAGGCTAAAGCCAAAAAGTCTTCTCAGTAAGCTTAGGTCCGCTTTTATAATTCAGCAACTAAATGCCAACCACCAACCCAACACACTCCCAACAGCTAACTTCCCTGCAACTGCCAACACCTAACTGTCAGCAACTGACAGACCCACCAACTAATGCTGGTTCCTTTTATACCTTGTTCCTATCTCACTTCCTTTATCTATGGTTCCTCCTTCCTATCTCTATGGTTTCTATTTCCTATCACTGTGGGCTGGTTAATCCCTACACATCTCTATGGTAAGAGGACCTCAAGGTCCCCCATTAAATTAAAAAAGGAATAAAGACTTCCTTTTTACAGTATAATATTTTTATAACTTACAACTTAGAACCAAAGCACTTAGAAGACAGCCTTGCTCCCTTCCTCCCTAGTTTACTTCTTTCTTTTCCTCCCTGCCTTCCTTCCTCCTTTCTTTATCCCTCCCTCCCTTCTTTCCTTTCTTCTGTCTCCACCTCAGTGTTCAGTTACAAAATCTAAATCTATATTTCTATATACCTTAAATATGGAGCCATTGTCAATACCAAAAAATGACGTGAGGAGCAAATTAAAACTTTTATATCTTATAAGAGATGTCATTAATGCTAGTACAAAGTTCTGATCAATGGGGGTAAAAGTGGCTCAAACAATGTCTCTTTTCATCAACATCTTTTGAAATCAAATGGATAATTAATGAAATGGAATTTTCAACTAGTATTGCTAAAGGCACAAAAAAGGATGTTCCTTCTATCAAGACAAATGATGCTAGCTGAGAAGAGATTTGGGGTAGTGGGTGTCGCAACTCTCTTCAAGTGTCTGAAAGGCCATAATGTGGAAGAGGAGATTACCTTTGTTCTGCTTGACCCTCAAGGAGAAATTAATTAGTACTTATTAATTAGGAATAATGGTTTGAATTAATAAGAAAAGCCAAGTTTGCCAGAATTAAAAAATATCTTCTGGTTGGGATAGCCAGTTTCCTTTCACTAGAAGTTTTCAATTAAAGGCCAGAAAACCACTTGTTAGATTAGGTATGAACCTATGTGACTTTTGAGGTCTCTTCTGCCTGAGATTCTGTGATTCTGATAGTGCTGACAACTGTCTATCTAAATATTAGTTCTCTTCCTAGTCTCCTACTTTCCATATAATTCTCAAGCACTGATAAACAAAACAACTTTACCTATATAGACCGTGTACTATCTTATAGATCCTTCCAAAATCCCTGTACTTTTGAGGTGTAGGACGGCCAGACCAAAAGCTAGATCAAAGCTCCCTTCTCTAAATGCTACTTCTTCTTTCCCCTTATACCAATCCATGTCAACAATCTTTGTAAAACACATTGCAAATCTTGAAGCACAATATAAATGCTAGCTAATGATAATGACGAAACAACAATAAAGCAGTAACTTATAATTAGTTTTTTGGTGCTAAATGGGACTACACATTCAGAATCATTACCCTGAGCTTTTCATCCCATATATTGAGTGCTGACATTTTAAAAAAAATTAATGAGTTTATTTGTTATAATAAAATACCCAATTAAATACCTTCTTCCTCTTCCCATTACAGAAGGTGTTATTTGACATGCATATATATTGTACACATATATGTTTATTCACACTTAATTCTATTTTATTTGTTTGGAGTTAAGCATATACAAATCATTCTTCAAACAATATTTCTGTTGCTGTATATAATGTTGCCTATGTTCTACTCATTTCACTCTTCATAATTTCATGTGGGTCTTCTCAGTTTTTTTCCAAAAGTAACTTTTCAGTCATTTCTTAGGTCATAATTGTAGTCCATCACAATCATATGCCACAACTTGGTCATTCTCCAGTTAATGGGGCCCTCTTGATCTCCAGTCTTTTGCCACCTCAAAAAGAGGTGCTATAAATATTTTAGAACATATAGGTTCTTTTTCTTTTTCCCAGAACAGTTTAAGAAATAAATTTAATAGTGGTATACACAATTATATAACTGAGCATAATTCCAGAGAGCTCTCCAAAGTGGTTGCATCAGTTTACAATTCTACAAACGGTGTATTATCCTCATTTTTTCCACATCTCCTCCAGCATTTATCATGTTGCCCTTTTATCATTTTAGCCAATCTGATAGGTGTGAGATGCTATCCTAGAGTTGTTTTGCTTTGCATTTCTCTAATCAGTAAGAATTTCAGGCAGGTAGGTGGCTTGTAGATAGAAATCTGGGCATGGAATCAGGAAGACCTCTGTTCAAATATGGATTCAGATACTTAACTTTGTCATTGTGGACAAGTCATTCGACCTCTATTTGCCTCTGTTTCCTCAACTGTAATAATGACATCTACTTTGCAGAATTGTTTCAAGGATCAAATGTGACACAATTTGTGAAGTGTTTAGCATAGTGTCTGCCACATATTAGGTGATATATAATGACTTATTTTCTCACATTGCTCCCAACTTTTAAGGCAAATAGTTAATTACTCTTGCAAACTGGCACAGTGGCTAGGGTGCTAGACTTGCCATCAGAAATACCTGGGTTCAAATCCTGACTCTATTACTTAATGGTTGTGTGATCATGGGGAAGTAGCATTCTTTCAGAATAGGAATAATAATAAAATAGGGATAATAATTTTATAAAACTTGTTTTTATGGTTTTGCTGAAAGGCTCTAACGAGATAAAGCTTATAAGATGCTCTATAACTTTAAATAAACAAATGTAATATTATTATTATTTAAAACTCCTAGTCTTAGAATTAATACTAAGTATTAGTAAAATGCTTTGTAAAGCAATAAGGGCTAGGCAACTGGGGATAGATGATTTGTTAAGGGTCACACAGCTTAGAAGTACTTGATTTCAGATTCAAACCTCCCATCTCAAGGCATGGCTTTCTATTCACTGAACCATCTAGCTGTCCCAGTGCTATATTATTATTAAGAATGAACCATTGCTTTTTGGAAAGGCATATGGATGATTGTTGTTATTCTGTCATGTCTGACTCTTTATGGCCCTATTTTTGGATTTCTTCACAGGGATACTGGAGTAATTTTCCATTTCCTTCTCCAGCTCATTTTACAAATGATGAAACTGAGGCAAATATGATTTAAATGATTTGCCCAAGATCACACAGCTAATAAGTGTCTGAGGCCAGATTTAAATTCATGAAGAATAGCTATCCTGACTCTTCCACTCTATCCACTGCTCTGCCAAACTACTCCAGCTTGGGAAGTGGTGGTGACAAGAATTGTTTTCTTCCTGTTCTAAACCAAAATGAAACCCAGTATGTAAAGAAAGATAGGAGGTAGCTAGGTGGCCCAGTGGATTAAGGGTTAGACCTAGAGTTGAGAGACCCTGAGTTCAAATCTGACCTTAGGCAATTCCTAGCTATGTGACCATGGGCAAGTCACTTCCCCTCCACTCCTATTGCCTAGCCCTTATCACTCTACTGCCTTAGAACTAATATACAATATTGATTCTAAGACAGAAGGCTAGATTTTGTTGTTTTTTTAAGAAAGTTTAAGACGTGGCATTAATCAAACATGAGTAGACAAGCAAAAAAAAGAAAGATAGTTCCTGCTCTCAAAAATCTTACATTCTAATTGGGAAAGAGAGCATGTAAGAAAAAACTGACAAGTAATAGGGGAGGGAGGAGAAGGCACTCACTAGTAGAGAAGTCATAAGAATCAGGAACAGAGAGTCTGGTCAGAGGTCAGAGACAAGATGGCGGCTCAGTAGCAGTGAAAGCTAAAACACTATGAGAATTCTCTCAAACCAACCTTAAAATAGCTCCTCAAAACGACAGGAATCATAAAACCAACAAGACAGTGAAGGGGCTCTTCCTGTGGAAAATAACTTGAAAGTTAGGCAGAGAGAAGGGGGACTGGAGATAAAACTTTACACAGAGGAATGTGGCCAATCACTCCCCACCAACTGTACTGACAGAGAATCAGGAGTGCATCCCTGAGAAGAATTGATTGAATGAGTGTGGCTGACCTATGTATTTCCTCAACATGAAGCTTCTGGAGGAAGTCAGCAATCAGAGGAGAGAGTAGCAAGACTAGAAGGATCATCTAGGATGAGAAGGCATAGTGGAAGAGGCATATTCCAGTGTGAAAAGGCTGCTGGGATATGGTAGAGAGAAATCCAAAGTGTCAGAGGTGACGATGGGAGAGAAGTGGAGAGAAATCTATGGGAGAATCAAGACCAGTGGCCAACTTCAGCAAGTAAGTCTAACATCTGTCTTCAGGGAGTGAAAAACCTTAATATCACATCACATTTCAGACTTGTAAATAGTTAAAACAAACCTACAAATTCCTAAATTATTATTATTATTACTATTTTTAAACCACCTACACAATTCCCTAACCTTTTCAACTCCTACCCATTTCAAAGAAATTACGTCTCTGAGAAGCAGAGAGTATTAAAAGTCTTCATTATGTTGTAAGGCGCCAGGGCTGAGGATCATGTTTTCCATTTATATTAAAACACTTTTGACCAAAAATCTGCTACTTTTAAGCCCAGAATAAATATATTTTTTTGATTGGGCAAAGAAGGAAAGCAACTAGCACTTATTATTTTTTAAACCCTTGCCTTCCATCTTGGAGTCAATACTGTGTATTGGCTCCAAGGCAGAAGAGTGGTAAGGGCTAGGCAATGGGGGTCAAGTGACTTGCCCAGGGTCACCCAGCTGGGAAGTGTCTGAGGCCAGATTTGAGCCTAGGACCTCCCGTCTCTAGGCCTGGCTCTCAATCCACTGAGCCACCCAGCTGCCCCCCAACTAGCACTTATTAAATACCTTCTTTGTTCCCAGCAGTTATCTCATTTGCCTGTTATCTGTGGATAACTTTATCCTCACAACAGTTAGTAAGATGTTATATAAGATATATACATTTTATAATTCTGGACCAGAGAATCTTAGGAATAACATTGAAGTCATACTCTCAGTAGTTATAGCAAACAATGCCTCCTTCCTGGACTGTAGAAATAGATGAAGACTCTAGGTATAGACTAAGACTCTTATAATTGTAAACTCTGTTCATTGGTAAAGTGAAGGCAGCTACGCCCCTCATGCTGATTGATTGTGAAATGTCCCATCAGTCAATTGAGAAATAAATTTTGCTGCTACTCTTGTGCTGATGGGTAGGGAGTGCCCAATAACATTGCTAAGAAATAACATGCTCTGCTCCTTTGAGCAATGTAAGCCTTTTCCTCTCAGTCATGAGTTGTCTCTTAGTATAGCTGATCAATCAAACAGCAAGTATTTATCGAATGTTAGCACACTGGCTGTGCCTTCTTATCTTTTTTTTTTTTAAAGCAGGTTTCCCTAACTTACTCAGACAGGAAGTTTAGTCATGAGCCCAGTTCCATTCTGACAGGCATTCAAGCTCTGATCTGCCCCATTTCCAACCTGGACTAGTTCATCCCTCCTTAGGCAACCAAGTGCCCCACCAATTCCATCTTCCTGGGTCTTCTTATATTGATGTTGAGCTCAGGAAGGAAACAATTTTTTTTTATCTCACAGTAGCTTAGATCTCCAAAACTCTATAAACTTCATCCTCTGTGATATTTGGGATAATAGGCAAGTACTACCTTACCTGGTCACTCTCTAACCTTTTCATAACCCCCAGGAATGGTTTAGATTCCTATTCTACTCTACACTGCCTGAGATTGCTTTCCTCTCTATTCTCTTTCTTCATGAAGGATGGTAGGATAGAGATACAATACCCTAAGTCCAAGCCGTAGAAGCAGGCCATGGTAATAAGAGGATTTATTTTTAATATATACCAAATTATTTCCCGTTCTGAGTTTTGAATTAGAGGCTCTCATCAGTTCTTTGACCTTTGTACATATTCCTTTGTTGTTAAGGACCCCAAGGGATGTTTTTCTCTCTCTCCCCAGTCTACATGACTGAGCACCAGCACCCAGGGGGTGGGAAGGGGTGGAGAGTCTTGGTGGACCACTTCCTCATTGACCATTTACCAATTAGAGATGTCTTTGGATGAGTAACAGAGGGGCTGAAAAAGTATTTATGGACTTGCCAGAAGGACTTCTTGATCTTTGATCACAAAGAGAGATCATTAACCACTTAATATATTGGTTAATGTTAGCTTAATCAATAAATTGATATTCTTATCCAGAGGCCAGTCTCTCAGAATTTTTAATTGTCACAGTAAGGTTGTGTAAGATTGTTCTATGTCCTTAAATGTCCTATTGGAGACTAGAAAAAGAAATGCTTTTCTGCCCCTCTCTCAAATGTAAGGGAAGCCAAAGATAGTTGTTATGACCATACCGATGTAGGAGAAACAAACAAATCATTTGATAGTCATCAAACTGGTCAGCTTTTTGCTGGTTGCAGGGGTGTATGTGGCCTAAACCAAAGAATTTATGACATTCCACTTCCCACAGACCAGAGGAACCAAAACATGACAGCTATTCCCTCTTGGATGACTATTTCCTTTCTCTTTCAATGGAAGAAATGGCTTTTAAAAAGCGTCTCCTAAGTCTCTTGTGAGACACAGTGGCAGATGGGAAACATCCCCCACATGGTTTGAGCCAGAATGGAACTGTGATATCAGCCTGTGAGAAGGATTGTCACAGAAATACTCTTGTGAGGCTAACTCCTTCCTTGCTCAGAGAAAGAAGACAATCCCTTAAAACTAAAAGGCTACACAAGTGGTGGAAGAGAATGAGGTTTTCCACAGGGTTAAAGTATAGAGCAGAAAGAATAAAGACTCTAGACAACATCTACACAAAGAAACCCAAGTTAACCCAAGGGTTCCAATGAAGCTGGACTACTAGAGGTTATCCAGTCTTGTTCTGTCATCTCTCATTGCACAGGCCTTCCCTCATGTGTGGTATATACTCTCCTCATCTTTACTTATTGCGACAGAGAGACAAGCTCTTTGGGAAACTGTTTTTTTTTTAAATTATAGTCTTGGTATTTCCTTCATCTAGCATAAAGCTTTATACATAATGAATAAATTTCTACTGGATTATGAATTATGAAATTATGAAAAATGGATAATGGTATGTCCAGGTGGCTATGTGATGTGCTAGAAAGAGTGGGAGGACTTGGAGTCAGGATGACCCAAGTTCTAATCCTGGCTCATAAATTTATTGTATGACCTTGGGCAATTCATTTACTATCTGCCTGCCTTAATTTCCTTAACTATAAAATTGGAACAATAATAACATTTAGCTCCTTGGATTCTTGTGAGGGTCAAATGAGATAAAATTTGTGAAGTCCTTTGCAAATTTTAAAGCTCTCTATAAGTTCTAGTTGCTAATATTATTATTGTTGTTATTTTTATTATTAGACATTCACTGTTCAAAACACTAACGCCTAGAAAGAAACTTGAATAAATTATTTAGACCCAGTCTGTGTTTGGGATCAAGGCCAGTGGTGTGGATTCTGAAAAAATTGAGTGATGACTAAGCTCCTATAATTCAATCTTTCTGCTCAAAAGAACTCTGACCAGTAGCCCCACAGGTGGTAATGTAGTGTAGGTAGTTTGCTTGATGTAGGTTTACATAATTATGGAGTCACTCTAAGAAGAAACATATTTACCCATAGGAAAAAAAATGACTAAATAGAAGTTACACAACAGAATATACTTTCACTTAATTTAATTAGCATTCCTGGATATGCCATTGTGAAAATGTAATTGAATTATATTGCATTCCAATAAAGGGAAGTATGATTCTAAGATTGAGAAAACTTTCAAAAACCATATATTATAAGACATTGGTACAGCCAGTGGACCTCTTGGGAAGATGAGACAAATCTGATTATTTACTGTCAATCATCACTGGCAGTTTGTCAGGCAGCAAAATAACATGCATGGAATTATGATAGGTGCCATGGTTGTTGAGGCAAAAGCATAATGGGCCTTGCTCTTTAAAAAAATTTATATATGCATTTATTTTATTTTTGTTACATTTGAATTCCAAGCTCTTTCCTCCCTCCCTCCCAACTCAAACTAGAGAAGACCAACATGTGACACAAATATATGTGAAACTATATAGTATATGTAGTGCCATCTATCAGTTCCTTCCTTGGAGGTGGATAGCATCTTCCTTCGTAGGTTCTTTGTAGTTGATTTGAATAGTCACATAACTCAGAATAACTTAGTCATTCATATTTATTCTTTAAACAAAGTTGGGTTAACATATACAGTCTTCTCTTACTTCTGTTTATATTACTCTTCATTATTTTATTGTAGGGTCTTTCCCTGTCGTCTAAAACCAATCTGCTCATCATTTCTTAGAGCACAGGAGTACTCCATCACAATCATATATAACCACTTATTCGGCCATTCCTCAATTGATGGGCATCCCTTCAATTTCCAGTTCTTTGCTGCCTCAAAGAGAGCAGATATGGATATTTTAGAACAATATTAGTTCTTTTCCTTTTCCCTGATAACCTTGGGAAACAGACTTAATAGTGATATTGCTGGAATGAGCTCTCTCTTGAGGCACACCTATCTAGTTAGGGAGCTGCTATAAATATTTTTGTACATATAGCACCTTTTCTTCTGTTTTTGATTTCCTTAGGGTATTTGCCTGGGAGTTCTTAAAGGGGCTGAGTCTGTGAGAAATGGATTGAGAGGAACAAGTGAGCATTTTGAGAGCTGATTATTGTCAGAATTGTGGAGATGATGTCCCCAAGTTCACCTAGATCTTAATGAACTGAATCAGAAAGAATAGATGGCATAAAGGCAACAGGAAAGAATAAAAGAAGAGACCAAAAGAAAAAAGGAGAAGGAAGTCTGAACTGAGCCAAAGAAAGAAGATTGAGGATGGCTATGGATTTGCTACAGAGAAGTGAAACTGAAGACTTGGGCTGATGCTACAAGGGAAATTCCCCCCCAAAAGGTCTGCCACTTTCCCAGCATCCCCTAGCCATGCCAACATAGTAACAGATACTTTAATATACTTTGCTCACCTCTTTTACCTAAATATTTCCTTTATTTTTATTATTTTTTTTGCCTTAAATATAAAGAGGCCAGGGGTTAGCTAGAGATAAACATAAATTGATGGTATAGCAGAGCAAAACCGCTGCCTCACTGTTAGGATTTTCCTAATTGGAGGCTTGAAGCTATTTTGACTGTGCTAAATTATTTTAGTCTGGTATGAACTCTATAAAACAGCAGAGGAGGGGACTACATAGACTTGCAAAACTATCATATTGCCCTAGGCTAAAAAGTAAGCTATTATAACATTACAGCTGACAGCTGATTAAATCTCCAGAGAAAAAGGTGTCTGAAAGGAGAGGGCAGTGAGGAGAGAAAAGGTCATATCCTAAACTTTCCCCCAAACCCCCATTCAGTTTAGGAAGTAAGAAGTGCCTAAAAAGGATTCAGTCCTACCCCTATCCATTAAGGAAGAGGGAGCAGAAAGAATTCAGTAACGAACAACTACACCCACACCCCACCAGTGTTCCATGAGTATTATCATTTCCATTTTATTTAAATGAGGAAAATGAGGTTTAGAAACATCAAGTCACATCATACAGTTACTAAGTGTAAAAACTGGCACTCAAACCCAAATCTAGCTGACTCCAATTATATCATAGCACACTAGTTCATTGAAGGATATCAGGCAGAGGACTTACATAATTCACTATTTACATAACTTAACCTGGTAGCTCTGTGCTGGATGTATAAGAAGGGGGAGGGATAAACCTAGATAAATTTCAATGGTCAATCAGTCAATAAATATTTAATGAATATCTACTGCCCAAGAATCCCATCATCACATACAAACATACAAAGTAAGTACTGCCAATATGGGAGGTCACTACTGATCCATCATCAATGAGATGATGTACTATTAATAACAATAACGTTGGTGTATGGATGTTGACAGGTTGCTATAAGGATGTAGGCAAGAATTCTGTACAGCAAACTAGGGACTATCCCTCCTTTGGAGCCTGCACAGAATTAGGCAAAAGTCACCTGAAGAGACCCCAGGGTGTTAAGCATATCTTTTTAAAATTTTTTTTTGCTCTATGTTCTTCCTTCCTTCCTTCCTTCCTTCCTTCCTTCCTTCCTTCCTTCCTTCCTTCCTTCCTTCCTTCCTTCCTTCCTTCCTTCCTT
>NC_058130.1:548862604-548889511 GCF_016433145.1 Gracilinanus agilis
CCAGCCCTCTATCCATTAGATTTGGCTAAATTTATTCAGTTAGTCAATAAACATTTATTGAGGATATAGGTTGTGTCAGATACTACACTAAGCAGGAAGGATATAAACAAAGAAAAGATAGTCCTTGCTCTTAAGGAGCTCACAAGTCTAAAGGAGAGACAAAAGGCAAACAAATATATACAAACATACCATGTACAGAATAACTTAAAGATAATCAGAAGAGAAAAGGCATTCGAAATAAGAGGGACAAGGAAAGGGTTTTTGTCCAATATTACAGAAATTCAGGAGGTGGAGATGAGGAGGGAGAGTATTCCATGCATGGAAACAACCAATGAGATGTCCAAAATAGGAAGATAAAGTTTTATTTAAGGAACAGCAAGGAAGCCAGTGTTCAGTGTTACTGGATCTTCATGTATGGGGTATTAGGAGGAGAAATTATAAGAATAGAAAGGTAGGTGTGTGTGTGTGTGTGTGTGTGTGTGTGTGTGTGTGTGTGATACAGTTATAATAGACTTGTAAAAACAAAAAGAGGATTTTTGTATTTTATCCTAGAGATGATAGGGAGCTATTGGAGTTTAATGTATAGGAAGGAGATATGATCAGATTTAAACTTTAGGAACATGACTTTGGCAACTGAGTAGAGGATGGATTAGAATTGGGAAAGATGAGGCAAAGAGACCAAACAAAAGGTTATTTCAATAGTTTTGGCATGGGGTAATTAAAACCTGCATCAGGATAGTGACAGTGTCATTTATAAAAGAAGCTATGAAGGTAAAATTAAAAAGCCTTGTAATATATTGGATATTGGCTAAGAGAGTTTGAAGAGCAAAAGATGAATACCTTGGTTTTGAGATTGAATGGTTAGGATAATGGTGGCACCCTTGGCAGGAATTGGGAAGTAAGGAGAAAAGTATTTGGAGTGAAAGATAATGAATTCAGTTTTGGATATATTGAGTTTAGGATATTTAGGACACATCCAATTTAAGATATCCCTAGGTAGTTGGAGATGTGATCCTGGAAGTTGGCAGTGAGTTGAAGGCTAGAAAAGTAGATTTGAAAATCATCAGCTTAGAGATGATAACTGAATATTCACTCTGTGGGAACTATGGGGAACAATGAAATCGCTAAGTGAAATATTATGGAGGAAGAAGGGGAAGGGTCCAAGACAGATCCACTTTGGGATATCTGTGGTTTAAGGGTGACTAAGAAGGAATAGTCAGATAGGTAGGAGGAGAATTGGGAGAGTGTAATGTCCCAAAAACCTACAAAGAGAGTATTAAGAAAAGAATGACTGATATTGTCAAGGGCTAAAGAAAGGTCCAAAAAGATGAAGGCTGAACCAACTAAGACAGTGATGGGAAAACATTTTAAAAAGGGGGCCAAAGGAAAGGAAATGCTCATCTATCAGTCTGTTTCTAAGGCAACTCTTTCAAGTTTCATTGTATTGTATCCTACTCATTGTATTTGTCAGATTAAGAATAATGTCACACAGTAGATAGAACAATTCGGGAGGCCACATCTGGCCCATCAGCTGTAGTTTGCCCATCACTGAACTAAGAGATTGTTAGAAACTCTGGACAGAACAAATATTGATTGAATGATAGAATTAGAAGCCAGATTGTTAAGAGCCAGTAAGAGTTAAAGAAAGAAAGAATAGAAAGGTAGCACTGGAGGAATTCTAATGATCATATAATCAAAACCTGAGATATTCACATAATTTCAAATTGTTCTGGAACAGATGACATTAACTCTAAGGAATACGAAAGATTGAAAAAGACTTCTCACTGTTGATATAAACTGTAATTATATTTGTATATGTAAAATGTTTTTCTTAGTTAACCTATAACACACTCACAGTTCCATAGGCCTTTAGGGTTCACAAAGCACTTTCCTTACAACACTGTTATAGGTAGTGTAAGTAATTATTGTCTTTCAGATGAGGAAAGTCACCTTTCACCCATGTCACAAAATTTCTGAACCTTGTATCTAAAATTCAAATGCAAGTTCTGAGGTCAACACTAGCACTCTTTAAAGGATATCTAACTGGTATTCAGTATATTTGTTTCTAAATAATTGATCAGGATAAATTTATCTAAATAAGTTTACGATTTGGGTTCTTTCTTTCTTTCTTTCTTTCTTTCTTTCTTTCTTTCTTTCTTTCTTTCTTTCTTTCTTCTCCCTCCTCCCTCTCTTCCTCCCTCTACTTCTTCCTCTCCTTCTGCCCCCTCTCTCCCCTTATCTTCTTAGTATCAATTCTAAGAAGAAGAGCAGCAAGGGCAAGCCAATTGAGGTTAAGAGACTTTTCCAGGGTCACACAGCTAGGAAGTATATGAAAACAGATTCGAATCCACAGTATTACCTAGTTGCCTTGTAAATGCTTGTTAATCTATGCTCCATACTATTACGGGGTCTACTTTCCACTGACCTATTTTCTGCCCTTACAATCCTTCTAAGAACTTCACTCAAATCAACACTAACTTTGTTCTTGGAAGGAGCAAGTTAATTGACTGTCTTATTGTTTCACTCACCATTATTGTAGCTTCCCAAATCATAACTGTCTTTCCTTGCCACCACCTCCCTATCTGTCTTACCTCTCCCATTAGAATGTAAGCTCCTTGAGGACAGAAACTATCTTGTTTTTGAATTTTTACTTCTATCACTTTTCACAGTTCTTAACACATAGAAAACACTCAATGCTTTTTATTCATTCATTCAATCAGAATATGTGTTTTTCCTTGAGAAAATATCACATCTTTAGGTGCAAGGACTAAACTAATTCCCTTTTGTCTTTGGATTCCCAGTCTCTGGCATAGTGTCTGGTGTGTAATCAGCACTTAACAACTGCTTGCTGATTGATTGAGAGGCAAACAGCCTTACAGACTTCAAAAGTACATGAGGAAATTATTGTTATAACTGATGTTCATAATGATGACTTGTCATCAAGAAGATGCTAAATTGTCTTCTGAATGTCCTGTTTACAACAGGCAGAGATGTGTATGACTTCCATCTAAAATGGTTGAAATAAAAAAAAGTTAATTCTTAAAGGGGTAAAATACTCTGCTATCTGGAAACTTGGTTTTCTAGAACTGGTAATTTCTCTAAGGGCCTGAGAGAGCTAAGATTATACTCAACTTGAATTTCTTTACAAACCAAGGGGATCCCAGCTGATCTAATTAAACTTGTAATCTGATGATAAAGGTGAAATTTCTGAATGCTCAGCAGCTTGGTATAGTGAAAACTGAAACAAATGGAAGTTTCTGAAATCATCCAGTTCTAGTTCTGATGTGGATTCATCACATGACCTTGGACAAGTCACTTAACATTTCTGTTTCTTAATTTCCTTCTCTATAAAAAAGAGTTAATAACAACTGACATTTACATGGTGTTTTAAGGCTTGAATAGCACATATCATCCTCTTTGTGCCATATAATAATAGTCTCAGGTAGAGCTTACAGGTATCATTATCTCTATTTTTCAGATAAGGTCACTGAGAAGACCAATGACTTGCTTTTATTTATAGGGCTTCTGTGACAGGTAATATAGGATTCAGAACTAGGTCTTTGTCTTTTTAGGTCCAACACTCCACCCACTATGTCAAGCTTCATTTGATGTATGTACTCACCAATTTGCCAAGTTGTTACAAGGAAGTAATAAATTTTAATGTGTTGTATAAACAAGGCAGCTAGGTGGCACAGTGGGTACAGTGTGGGGCCTAGAGTCATGAAGACTCATCTTCTTGAGTTCAAATATGGTCTCAGAGACCTACTGTGAACCTGGGCAAGTCTTTTAAACTGTTTTTGCCTCTGTTTCTTCATCTATAAAGTAAACCAGAAAGGAAATGGCAAATCACTCTGTCATGTTGACCAGCATCAGACATGACTGAAAAATGACTGAACAACAAAAATGTAAATATATGTGATTATTATTGAGGAGATAATAATGATAATAGATTTAAATAAGACATTAAGGTTTTCATGTCATTATAAACTGGCTGACCCTTCCTGCCAATCATTCCTCCTACCTCCCCCAGGTTCTGGAATGCTCTTCCTCTTTTTCTCTGCTTTTTGGTTTCCCTAGCTTCCTTCAAGTTTTAGCCAAAAGCCTACTTCTATAAGGAGCCTTTCCTGTTCCTATTAATGCTGGTGCCTGCCCTCTATTGATGATCTTCAATTTATTCTGCATAGATTTTGCTTTGTACGTAGTTGTCTGCATGTTACCAAGGCTAACTCTTTTCCATGGGCAAGCAAAACCATCCCACATATGTTTTTAGATTACAGACTCTTTCACAATTAGGATTATTTTTGCTTTCTTTTGCATCCCCAGTGTTTGACACCGAGCCTGACACACAATAGGTGTTTAATAAGAATTTGTTGGGTATTGTCAACATTTTTTGGAGATTACTGATTCTGTGAGGAAGATATTATTGTTCCTCTTTTACACATGAGGACACAGTGTCTCTGAAGGAGGAAGGTACTTACCAATATGTGTACAGTTAGTAATTGTCAGAAACAAAATTTAAACTCAGGTCTTCCTGACTTCAGTATACATATGGATGCTTTCTCAAATACCCTAATATTCCAATTTCTTAGGCTAGTCATCTCTTATGACCTATTTCTCCACTCCATCTCAAATTCACAGAAAAATAGTCATGCCAAATTGCCATCATCTACAAGAGTTTACTTCTATGTTTATGAATTATGAAATTCTTTTATCAGACATAATTTTTTTGGCTTAATTATCTTTTACCTATGCCTTGTGATCCCTAACCTTCTTCTTTATCTTCATCGTGACTTCCTGGGGGTAGGAACAACATTCCTGATGCAGTTTTTCCGGTACTGACACAGCTTCCCTCCCTCATACAACCTAATTGGTCCCAGGTGCTCTGATGAAGCTTCCAGATCTGAGTACAAAAGGTCTCAATTACATGTCGTCTTGGCCTCTTAGGATTAGGTGTATTTCCAAGACTTCACTTCTACATACCTGTTGCTGAACAAAGATGTAGAAAATCATACAACTCTTCTGAGGGATTCCATTACAAATGTATTTTACATAACCTCCCAAGGGCCTCCATTGCTTTTAGGCCATCCTATAATACTTCCTTATTGATTCCTTAGCCCGCTTTCTGCAGTGGTTCTTTCAAACCTTTTCATCCCTCCTTAAACCTCTCATGGCTCCATCTCCTCTCACTCTCTTAACTGAGAACCTTTCCTAGTATTTTACAAAAAAATTGAGGCCACTGGCCATGAGATCCCTCTTCTCCATTCTTCTTCATCTCATGTCACTCAAATGCTGACGACCCCTCCTATCTCACATGAAGAAGTGGCCTTACACCTTACCAAAGCTAACCCCTTTCCTTGTGCGAGCAAACCCATTTTATCTATCTCCACCAACAGATAACTGTCTCCCTCATGCCCACTCTATTACTTGTTTTCAATTTCTTTTCATTTGTTGGCTTCCTTCCTACTGACTACAAACATGCCCATGTCTTCCCCATCCTCAAATAACCATCCCTTGATTCTTCCTTCCCTGGTAACTACTATCCTATATCTCTTTTGACCTTTGTTGCTAAACCCTTTAAAAGACCATTATGATCAATACTCCCACTTTCTTCTTAACTCCTTATAATCCAATTTGCAACCTCATCATTTCACCAAAATTCTCTCTCCAAAGTTACCAGTGATCTCATAATTTCCAAATCCAATGGTGTTTTTTTTAAGTTCTCATTCCCTTGGACCTCTCTCCAGCCTTTGCCACTTACCTTCTTCTCCTTGATACTCTCTTCTCCTTAATGCTTTGGGACATCACTCTTTCTTGGTTCTCTTCCTACCTAACAGAATGTTCCTTCTCAGTTTCTTTTCTGGAGCCTCATTTAGACCATTGCTTCTAAAAATAGGTGTCCCACAGAATTCTATCCTGGGTTCTCTTCTCTTTTCCCCCTATACTACTTCACTTGGTGATATCATCAGTCCCATGGATTTAATTACTTTCTCTATTCTGATGATTCTCAAATCTACCTTTCCCCAAAGGGAGGGTGGAAAATATTTCTTACTCAGAGATCTTTGATGTTACTATTGTATTTAGGGTGCCACAATCCATGCCCATATAAGATGGCAAATATAATTGTGTTCACTTAACTTATTTATAGTTTCCCTCTTTATATTCAAGTCATTCACCCATTCTGAGTTTATCTTGGTGGAGGGTGTGAGATGTTGATCTAGACCTAATCTCTCCCATATTGTTTTCCAAATTTCCCAGCAGTTTTTGTCAAATAGTGGATTCATGTCCCAAAAGTTGGGCTCTTTGGGTTTATCATACACTGTCTTGCTGACATCATTAACCCCCAGTCTATTCCACTGATCTTTCCTTCTGTCTCTTAGCCAGTACCATATTGTTTTGATGACTGCTGCTTTATAGTATAGTTTAATATCTGGTACTGCTAGGCCCCCTTCCTTCACATTTTTTTTTCATTATTTCCCTTGATATTCTTGATCTTTTGTTATTCGGCAAATATAATTGATAAATGTTGTTTATATTTTGACTGCTCTCTCCACCTGACCACCATCTCTCTCCCTCTCTTTGGACCTCCGTATTTCCTGAGTCACAACAATATTGAAATTTGGTCAATTAATAAACTTGCAATGACCTTTAAGTGTTCAAATGAAAGGAAGAATCAATAGATAAGGCAAACTTCATTGTCTTATTTTCAGAAATTGCCACAGTTACCCACCTTCAATAATTACCAACTGACTTAGTCAACACCCAGCGATATCAAAACAAGATTTCGACTTGCTGGAGGCACAGATGGTGTTTAGCATTTTTTAGCAATAAGGTATTTTTTAATTGAGGTATGTACATTGTCCTTTTAGACAAAATACTATTGCATACTTAATGCACAATAGCAGTGATGGACAAACTATGGCCTGTGCAGATGCAGCCCCCTGAAATGTTCTCTCAGGCTGTGCAACATTATTCCTAATCTGACGAATAGGAGTAGGATACAATACAATGAAACTTCAAAAGAGTTGCCTTAGAAACAGACTGACAGATGAGCATTTCTTTCCCTTTGGCCCCCTCTTTAAAAAGTTTGCCCATCACTGCACTATAGTATAGTTTAAATGTAACTTTTTTAAAAAAACATTTATTAATATTCATTTTTAACATGGTTACATGTTTCATGCTCCTCCTTTCCCCTTCACCCCCCGCACTCCCCCCACCCATGGCCGATGCACATTTCCACTGGTTTTGTCATATGTCCTTGATCAAGACCAATTTCCCAATTGTTGGTAGTTGCATTGGTGTGGTAGTTTCGAGTCCACACCCTCAATCATGTCCACCCCGACCCATGCGTTCAAGCAGTTGTTTTTCTTATATGTTTCCTCTCCTGCAGTCCTTCCTCTGAATGTGGGTAGCATCTTTACCATAAATCCCTCAGAATTGTCCTGGGTCATTGTATTGCTGCTGGTACAGAGGTCCATTACATTCAATTTTACCACAGTATATCAGTCTCTGTGTACAATGTTCTTCTGGCTCTGCTCCTTTCGCTCTGCATCAGTTCCCGGAGGTCTCTCCAGTTCGCCTGGAACTTCTCCAGTTTATTATCCCTTTTAGCACAATAGTATTCCATCACCCGCATATACCACAGTTTGTTCAGCCATTCCCCAATTGAAGGACATACCCTCCTTTTCCAATTTGTTGCCACCACAAAAAGCGCAGCTATGAATATTTTTGTACAAGTCTGTTTATCTATGATCTCTTTGGGGTACAAACCCAGCAATGGTATGGCTGGATCAAAGGGCAGGCATTCTTTAAATGTAACTTTTATATGCACTGGGAAACCAAAAAATTTGTGACTCACTTTATTGTGATATTCGCTTTATTGAGGTGGTCTGACACGTATCTTCTAGATATACGTGTATATGATAGTCTTTAACTTAAAGACTTAAAGGAAATTATAAACAAATGAAGAAAACATATAATAGAATCATAATAGCCTTTAGAGAATAAATACTATTCTTTTCCCTGTCTCTTGAGTCTCATCTTTTTATCAGGATCTTGAATACTTCAGGCTCATTACCACTTTATGATGTGGAAAATACCTGGAAAGGGAAACCTGCTTTGGGACAGGTAGAAAGGTAACCAGTTAACCCCCCCTCCCACTGAACCTGCATTGTCAAAGTAACTAATTGGAATAATTTAGAACAATAGCCACGGTGACTCCTGCACTCTAACACTCTCTACTCCTAACTCCAAAACTAACTGCTTTAGCAACATAAGTAATTCTCCTCTCTCCAAGAGTCTTACTATGCCCAAATTTTCCTTTCTAAGACCAGTCTTTTCAAAGCCTTGAACTAGTGTTTTTTCATTTTAAAATTCTGAAGATGAAACTGAAAAAAACAATATCCTTTCTCTATCCAAAAGCCTAGATTTTGCTTTGGAAATTTCTTTCCTCTGAATAGTATATAACGATTCAACAATAATATTTTCCATGAACTTCCTTTTTGGACTGTGAGAAATACATATAGCTCCTGTGTGTTCCCCATGCGTACCCGAACTCTTTCTTGGCTGTTGTTAGCTCTTGGACTAAGAAAGTTCACTTTCAGGTTTCAGGTTTCTGGCCTTTCTTCAGCATGAGGAAAAAACTAGAAGGTAGCTAGGAACATGAGATATAGGAACCATCTTTACTTTGAATTTATTTTGTGAAATATAAATCACCTCTATAAAGTGAATCTTCTTGAATAGGCCTAATAATCCCTTCCTTCCTTGGTTCCTGATGCTTTCATTATACACTAGGGTAGAGGTTCTTTTATTTTTATATTTTAATAAATTAATTAACTAATTATATTTATTTTACTTATCATTTATTTATTTTATTTTATTATTTATTTATCTTGCCCTTACCTTCCATCTTAGAATCAATATCATGTATTGGTTCCAAGGCAGAAGAGCAGTAAGGGCTCAGTTGGGGTTAAGGGACCTGCTCAGGGTCACACAGCTAGGAAGTATCTGAGGTCAGATTTAACCCCAGGACCTCCCATCTCTGGTCCTGGCTTTCAATCCACTGAGCCACCTCGCTGCCCCCCCCTTTTCATTTTATTTTTTTAAGGTAGATGTTCTTAAAATGTGGTCCTTGAATCCCAATGGGAACCCAACACCCTTTCAAAAAGTCTAAATTATTTTTGAAATAAAACTAAGATTTTATTTGCCTGTTAAAAATTCCTACATTTCTCAACCACATATTTATATACTGCTGGATTTTCTTCATATACTTCAACCAAAACAGCATATAATAACAGATTGAATTCAGAAGCAGAGATGAGAATCCAGCTGTCTTCTGTTATGCCAGACATTAAAGAAATTTGCTAAAATATGTAAAATGATGCCATTTTAATCACTTTTCCTCAAAAATATAGTTATTATTCATAAAATGTTATTTATGTTAACATACAGGGGGTTTATTTTTGTTATTTTTAAATGAATTAATAAATATATATTTTAAATGATCCTTTTAAATTTCTATTATGGTAAATATAACTTATATTAACAAAATCTTTTGGGGATCATCACTAGTTTCAAACAGTATAAAAGGGTTTTGAGGCCAAAAAATTTGAGAACCAATTTACTAGAAAAAGAGACAAATTATAGTTGCTGTAGTGGCTTTTACATCTGGACTCTTGTGTGGACAGAGCCAAACTCAATAAGGATCTTTTAAAACCTAGCTACATGAATTCATTGTTACAAGGAACCTCAGGTATAAACTACTTCTTCCGATGGAGAACAGGTTTTGCTCTGCAACTTATAAAATAAGGGTTGATAAATTATGGTCTAGGGGTCAAATTCAGCCTGCTGCTTCTCTTTGTTTGGTTTGGTTCTAAGTTCTCAGACCATATAAAAATAGACAGCAGGCTGGATTTGATCCCTGGGCCGTGATATGCTGACCTCTGATCTAAGTTAAGTGACTTATCCCGGATCACAAAGCCAATATGTATTTGAGATGGGACTTGAATTCAGGTTTTCTTTCTTTTTTTTTTTTTTTCAGGTTTTCTTGATTTGAAGTCCAGCCCTCTTTCCATTATGCTATTCTGTATTTCAAGATGAAAGTTATCTAGGGGATAAATGAAAAGTCTTGGGTCCAAAAAAACTAGTTTCACAAATACAAGGTTGGGGAGACATAGATAGAAATGTATTTGAAAAAGATATAGAGAAGGGGATGCTAGGTGGCTCAGTGGATTGAGAGCCAGGCCAAGAGATGGGAGGCTCTGGATTTTATCTGGCTTCAGACATTTCCTAGGTGTGTGATCTCTAATCAACTATATATTAAGTGCCAAATATATGCTAAGTACTAGGGCTATAGGTACAAAGATGGAAATAAATTTCTATTTCCAATGAGATTAATTTGTGGTGAAGATAACATAATTATAAAGTTTATAAAGACCAATATATACAAGGTAATTTGGGAAGGCACTAGGAGTTTGAGGAGCAAATCATACATACAAAAGGAATAGCAGTCTGAATATAGTCTCCAGGCTGTAGTTTGCCAACCCTTCTTTTAGACCACAAGATGCAGAGCAAGTCCTAGTCTCCATTGGTAGAGGTAGTTTTATACCTCGAGTTCCTTGTAAAAGTGAATCCATGCATCCAGCTTTTAAAAGATCCATGTTAATTTTGGTCCTGTCCCCAAGGAGAGTCTAGATATAAAATAGCAACTGCAATTTGTCTCCTTCTCTAACATATCAGTTCTCAAAGTTTTTGGTCTCAAGATCCTTTTATACCTTTATAGCTTCATGCAGAAGATGGTACGTGAACTGTATCTTAAAGTAAGAGAAAGATTCTCAAGATGGAGATGGGTATTCAGAAATGAAACACTAATAATCCTGCTATTCTTTGCCCTAGCCTGATCACATTTAAATATCACGTTCAGTTTTGTGCGCCACTTTTAAGGAAGGATATTGATTAGCTGGAGAGTATCCAAAGGAAGGCAAGTGGGATGAAGAGATTCAAGATCATGAATGATGTGGATCAGCTGAAATTTCAGGGCTTCTTTTAGTCAAGAGAAGAATCTGAAATAGGATCATTGAAAGTTGTCTTCAAGTATTTGAAGGAATGTCATGTGGAAGAAACTTAGATGTGTTTGGTTTAGCTAAGAAGTCTGAAGTAGGAATAATGGATAGGAATTCTGAAGAAGGCTCAAACTTAGGCTTGATATATGGAAGTAAGTTTGTGACAATTAAAAACAATTGAACTCTATTAAACTATATATAAAAACTGCTAACGAAATCTATTCAAAAACAGAAGAAACAACTTTCCCTAGAAGTCTTGAAGTAAAGACTGAATGACCATATGTTGGGTACAATGTTGATTCTTAAGTATGTATGAATTACATAAGAACCAGGTGGACTCTTAAGTCCCTTCTACCCCTAAGATTTTCTGATTCTGTGAGCATAGAATTTGTAGAAATCTGGAGTTATACAAAGGAAAAGAAGGTCATTTCAAGATCAGTAAAGTAGGACCTGAATACCACCAGAGAAATCTTTCACTGACAACTAGGAAAATGGCTTTCTTACTGAGGTGGCCAAGAAGTGCCTCCAGGAATCTGGGTAATGAAGAGTAAAGGTACAACCAAATAGAGTTAAGGCTTAGAAGTGGTACTAACTCCAATCTATCTCAAGGCAGAAGTTTGAGCATCTTTATAGTTAAGGTTAGAAAAAGGAACTGGGTACTATGGGCCCCACATACTGTACATTGGCAAGCCAGTCTATTGCTAGACTTCAGTTTACATTAGGATCAGAAATCTATCTTCTGTTATCTTAATACTTTCTATACTCTGGAATTTGAAGTTATTAGTTTTTCCAGAGTTTCTTTGGAGAATCTCACACCTTATTTTGGCTAACCTAAGAAGAAAAAGGATATTTGCTCACCTGTCTTGGTCAAGGCAGAATGGTCTCCTAGAGGTTGGGTGTAATGGTATTGGTGAGTAAACCAGTCTAGAGTCCCAAGAGATCATCAGCTGATAGGAAATAGAAGCCTCAAAGGAATAAAGTCTGGATAAACTCAATCCCTCATACATTCTACTTCAATAATTTAAGGATCATAAATCTAGAAGTAGAAGAGGCATTGGAGGTTATTGAGTTAAAGATAAAATGATCAAAACCCAAGAAGAGTAAGTGGTTTGACCCATTAATTGTCTTGTCCAAGACCACACAGGAAGTAATTGTCAGAAGAAGGATTCAAACCCAGGTTTTCTGATTCCAGCACCAGTGTTCCTTGTGTGTGATACCATTCTGTGTCATCAAGGTTTAATGTTTATCACTAATCCATTGCTGATGGAGTTGTGAACAGATCCAATTACTCTGGAGAGCAATTTGGAACTATGCCAAAGGGTTACGAAACAATACATACCCTTTGATCTAGTAATATCACTACTAGGTGTATATCCAAAAGAGATTTTTTAAAAAGGGGGAAGGATCTACTTTTTCAAAAATATCTATAGCTGCTCTCTTTTATTGTGGCAAAGAATTGGAAATTGAAGGGCTATCCATCAGTTGGGGAAAGGCTGAACAAATTGTGGCATATGATGGTGATGGAATACTACAGTACTCTAAAGAATGATAAACAGGATGATTTCAGAAAAAGCTGGAAAGACCTCCATGAACTGATGCAGAGTGAATAAGCAGAGCCAGGAGAACATTGTACACAGTAATAGCAATACTGTGGAATGATCAACTGTGACAGACTTAACTGCTCTCAGCAATACAACGATTCAGGACAATTCTGAGGGACTTATGATTAAGAATGCTATCCACCTCCAGAGAAAGAACTGTTGGAGTCAGAATGCAGATGAAAGCACACAATTTTTGACTTGTTTATTGAGTTTTTGTTTTGGGGTTTTATATGATTATTAACTTGTAAAAATGAACAACATAAAAATATGCTTTGCATGATAATACAAGTATAACCCATACTAAATTGCTTGCAAGCTCTGGGAGGGGGAAAGGAAGGGAAGGAGGGAGACAATCTGGATCATATAACTTCAGAAAACCTAGGTGGAAATTTGTATTACATGTAATTGGTAAAAAAATTAATTAATTTTTTAAAAAAAGGTTTAACAACTGTGACTAGATTCCTTCAATGGAAGAAACCCCACCATAACTTTGGTAGATGGTTTAATGAGTTGCTATGGCCAATTATTACTCATGTGTATATGTGGCCAGACCTTTGGTGGTGTGCTTCTCTGAATAGAATGAGGCTTATTCTCAGACAACAGCCATTTCCAGATTCATACTTGAAGCTTTCCCAGTCAGAGGCAGCCTGCCAGAAGCTATATTCTCCTTGTATAGCTTCCAGCTACTGAGGGTCATCCAAAATTAAAGAATGATGGTCAGTTTGATACTTTGTACTCCTCATGGGCTGCCACTTTCCTTTGTACTCTTCATTCCCTTTCCCATTTCATGCCTTCTTTCTGGTTATTCATTTCCTTTGAGTCAATTTTAGGTCTTTCTGCTACTGATTTTTCTCTTTCATATCCTCTCTCCTTTGCCAGGTTCCCTGTTGATCCAATGTATTATATATTGCCAAAGAAAAACCTCTAAATGAAGAGATTGAAGGAATTGGATTTTGTCCAGGACTTTGTGATGCATAGAGTTATCTTGTCCTCACAGAGTTCCACCTCTAGCTAAATGTCAAAATAGTACTTTGGTTTTTAAAATTGAATGTGTTATTTTACAGTATAGGAAATCCCAGTAGGAAAAATCTCTCTACCAATGCTTGTTCTATCATTTAGAATCTTAGAGACTTGTCCAGGGACACTAAGAGCTTAAAGCAACTTACCAGGAGTCATACGATCTTTACATATTCATGGTAAGGTTTTGAACTCAGGTCACCTTAGCTCTTGGGGGCTTAGTTCTCTTTCCACAATGCTATGCTATTTCCCTTACTCTGGTTATAGAGGCTTTAATATGGGTTTTAAAAATTGTGATTTAAAAAAAAAAAGGCAATGAGCTAGAAAGGTGATCTGTCATCCCACTAGCAAAGGCATTTCTCTCTTTAAGACAGAGGAAGAAATTTACCAGTGTAGGAAGTTTTTACTCCATAACAGATACCTGCTGTAAAATCAAGAGATTATCTTCATAGGGTCACTTCCTTTGTTAATTGCAGACCAGGTATAATGATCAACTCTTTGAAAGAGGAATTGATCCAGAAACTACAATTCTCTCTCTTATTTAATTCAAGATCTTTCCTCAGTAAGCCCTATCTCAGAACAATCTCCTCTGTTGAATACCAGTCCCTCAAGAAAAAAAAATCATTCCAAACACAAGTACTCTTATTCTTTCTAAACCACATCACTACTGGGTTTAGAGATTTCTTAATTATAAAAAATACTTAAAGGTGATGTTAGTTCAATCTTCTGGACTTCATATCTCCTCGTAGTCATGGACACTGGGATTTAGTTCTGTCCTTTATACCTAAAAAGGCAGTCTGACGTAGTGCATAATAGACTCTATCCAGCCACAGGAAAATTTGGGTTTGAATACTGACCACTTCTGACCCTTATAAGTTCTGTGACCAGACAAATTTTTTATCCTCACTACACCTCAATTTCCCTTTCTGAAAATGGGCTATATAATATCTACATTACCTAACTCACAGGCTTTTTGTGGGGCTCAATTGAGATGTCTGTGAAATGTTTCATAAACTTCAAAGTTCCCTATAATTGTTAATTCTCTATTCTGGTGATTCAGTACTCTGGGGACTGAAAGGAGAAGAGTTTATTTTCCCCTTCTTCTTAACCACCCTCCATATTCTCCCCATCACCTCTCAGAAGTCCCTAGAATAAAAGAACTCCAAAGGGAAGCAAAATGTCTTTATCATTCCAAAGAGGTGGGCAAATTGGTCCACAGCCTGAGTCTTTTTGCTGAAGGTTGTATGATGGATTCAGGCTACTCTGAAAGCAACAAAAAAGATGGTATCCCTCCCTCTTCATACCTCAACCACATTATTCTCTAGTCTCTAGTAGTACACCTATAGGTGTTCTACTGCCTTTCCAGAAGCCTAAGATTTGCTGGGGAGGACAGGGATGTGGCTGAGATATGACTAGGAAGGGGTCATTCACAATCATCAAATCGCCATGGGCTCCTGAGGGGCTGTTCTGCTGGTGTAATACTTAGGTAGAGAGATGCCTCAGAGTTAGGCTCATCAGGCAAACTGGATAGTTACGTTTCTCTCTGCCTCTCCCCTTCCCCTACAAACCCAAGGGGAGAATTTTCTAAACAGGAAGGTCAATTATAGTAAATACTTAATTGATATTTAAAATGCATTTCTTTTCCCTTCTTCCCCCTATGCTTTAATATGCCTTATAAGAAAATTAACAAGAAAATTTGATAGCGTGAATACCGCATATTACTGTGTTTGTTTAAGGGGCACATCAGGAAATATCATCTAGAAAGAGATTTCATGCATTAAGGCAGAAACAGTTGCCCAAGCATTCTTAATTTCTCCTCCTGCTGAATCTTCCTTTTGGTGACAACAGCAGGAACAGCAGGTTTTTTCTAGAGGTCGTGTTGGTGGTGGGTGGGCCTTAAGTTAGATGACAAAAATGACAAACCTCACGCACATCCAAAATTTCACATAAGTGTCAAAGAAAAAACACATACATAAAAATAGCTGTTTATAGATGGAATAAAAATCTTGGGTTGTTTCCAGCTAAATATCCAGAGGATTTTAAGATGAGCATCTTTGGTAAAGTAGGGAAAGAGAGATATTTTGGCATCTTCCTCTTCCAGAGAATTAACTGAAAAGATATATATGAATATCTTGTTACCAGCTATGCATATGGCTTTGACAGGACTATATAGAAAGCTCTGACTAATATCGGTCCCAATCAGGAATTTGTGATCTTAGAGCATATTGTTCTTCTGTCTTTAAACACACTCTATGCATTTAACAAAGGAAGTGACCCTAGGAATAAAAAGAAGATATAACAACTTCTGATTACTCTCTAACAGCCTCATTTGAAAAGTTATAAAACATTCATATTTTGGAGGGTTTTTTTAATGGTGAATATCTCTTTTTAAAATGATTTTTCATTTTCCTCCCCCAGTTACATGTAAAAACACCTTTTAAAATTCTTTTTTCTTTCAATTTTGAGTTCCAAATTCTTTCTCCCCTGTCCTCTTCCCTGAGATGGTAAGCAATCTGATGAATTGATTTTTGAAAGACAGTTATGGTCACAGAATCTAAGCTTTGGAAGTGACCCAGAAAGTCATCTAGCCTATATTGTACCTGTCCAAAAATCTCCTGTTTAAAACCCCAAAATACTAGTCTAATTTCTGCTTGAAAGTCTATACTGAGAAGCAACTCAATAATGCTTTGATTTACATATCGGTTTTCCTTCACTGGAATTCTTAGACTATATGTTAAGATATTAGAAGGTAAGCTCCTGAAGATGCATGGAAATCAAGGATTATTTACATTTTTGTCTTTTTATGTTTTCTGCCTTGTAAATAGTATGTGATTAATTTTCAGTGGGACAGGTTGAGACTCTTGGAATAAGTAGGTATGAATACTGTGTGGTCTGTGACACAGATCTCATCGTAGATATAATATATAATTACATATATATAATAAAAATAAGTATAAAATTTATGTAAAACATATCTTTTAATTCTTACTTTCTGTCCAAGTAACAACTCTATGATAGAAGGATAAGGGCTAGGCAAAGAGGATTGAGTGACTTGCCCAAGGTCACACAGTTAAAAAGTTTCTGAGGTCAGATCAGATCTCATTATATTATACTTTCCCCAGACTCCCAACTCTTCCAACCTTCCCCATTTGTGTCAAGGATATGTCCCCTAAGCTCACAACCTTGATGCCACATTTTATTCCTCATTCTCTGTCATCTGACATATCTAATCGGTTGCCTATACATTATTTCTCCCATTTGTCCTCTTTTCCACCCAAAGAACTACCATTCTAGTTCAAGCCATTATCATCTCTTGCCTATACTGTTGCAACAACCTCCTAAATGATCTCCATGTCTCATTTCTTTTCTCTCCACTCTATTCCCAATAAGTTGCCAGAGATTTTCTTGGAGCAAAGGTCTGACCATGTCATTTTCCCCTCCTCATAAATTCCTATTAACTCCTGGATTATGATTTCATCTTTATTGCATCCTTTAAAATAATTTCCACTTTGCTTGTTTTATAACATGTTATGTATTTGTTATATATAATTATTATAGAATATACAATTATTAGTACAGTAGTACATGCATATTGTTTATATGTAAATAAATATGTACATATTGGGTTAATCACTAGATATTTTTTTCTGTTGTCGGTGAGTGATCAATAGTTGGGAGACCATTGGTATAGCAAAAATGGTACTGAACTGAGCCTGGAGATTTAGGTACAAATTCCACCATCAAGACTAACAAAAGGTGTGGGGGCTGGAGAGCATGAATTAGTCTATTAGACTGATGTAATCCCCAGGTGGAAGAAGTGGGGGAGTCTGCTTTGAAGGGGACCAATGTCTTGGAATGGAAGTGCCTTGCTCTGAGTTGGAGCCTGTGAAGACCTCTGGAGTGTTCACCAGGTGTTGTAGAGTTGGATTATTGATTGGCACATAGTCAGAACTGGAGTGTATTCAAAAGGCACCAACATATTTATAGCAGCTTTCTTTGTGGTGACAAAGAACTGGAAACTGAACGGATGCCCATCCACTGGGGAATGGCTAAACATGTGTTGTATGATTGTGATGGAATATTACTGAGCCGTAAGAAATGACAAGCAAGTTAATTTAAAAAAAACCAACATGTAGGAAAGACATAAATGAAGTTAAGAAGAGTGATATTAGCAGAACCAAGAGTATATTATATCCAGCAACAGAAATATTGTTTGAAGAATGACTTGTATATGTCTACCTTCAAAGAAAGAACTGATAAAAAGAAATAAGCAAGATATAGTTTTATATATATATATATATGCATATATATATGTTGTTACATGAAAATTCCCAGGTAAATCTCTCCCTCCCTTTCCTTCCTGCATAATGGAAGGGATCATAAAACAAAAATATATATAAAATATATATTTAAGATATATAATATAAACTATATCTCAAAATATACATAACATATTATATATGAGATATATTCTATGGAATATATCTCATATATGGGATATAGAATATATAAGCATATATATATTTTATATATTTTTTTCTCATATGATCCCTTCTATTGCTCAGGGAGGGAGGGATTTAACCAGAATTTTAACATAACAAAGAAACAAATAAATAAATAAATTCAAAAACTTTTTAAAAGGCACTAACTACTCAGCCAGTTAACTGTTCCTTGGTTACATTAACTTGCCTTTCTATTATTTAGGTGAAACAATATAAAGGTAGAGGCCTTGGAATTTCCTTCTCTAAGGCAAACATGTAGCCCATGAATTTCAGTCTTTATTTTTGGGCCGCTGAGTTTATTTTTGTTGCAGGGGATTGGAGATGGTTATTACCCTTTCAGCTTTGAAAGGTCAGAAAAGCAAGCAACCAGAAGGTTTGAGAACAGTCCATGCTGGATTTCTGACAAGTCATTTTGGCCATGACACCACAAAGAACAACCTTTAAGGCCAAGCCAAGGGGAGTTGATTGAGATGTAGACTGATCCAGCAGTCAGGTCTAACTTAGATATGAACTATGCAATTTATATGTAGAAGCATGCGAAGTCTGAGCTTCTTGTCACTGGGAATTAAGGTATTGTAGGGGAAAGAATGTTCCTAGGTGCTAGGGGAAATGCTTATCCATTTGTTCTTGATATATCTTTGAAGTAAATACCTCTTCTTTAAAGCTACTTGATATTAATTTGTTAAATGCATGAAGAGAATCAATCATTGGCAAAGAAGAGTAGAGGAAATATCCCAGAAGGGGAATTTGTCAATACTATTAGAAACATCTCAATTCCTCAGAAATTTCTGCCTCAGCTCTGGAAGACTGAGGCCAGAGAGTTATTAGCTATACTAACTATGCAGGTAACCTTCAGGTAGTCACCCCTCTGGACTTCAGTTTCCTCACCTTCAGAAGGACAGTGTTGGACTAGGTAATTTCTAGGGGTGCTTCTAGCTCTAATATTCTGTGATTAAAAACCAACAATGGCTTAACAGCCATCATATGAACCTGGAAGTAAGCCTGAAATTCTCAGAGGTCATTCATTCCTAGGACCTGGGTCACTAGGTGGACAGGACCTGGAATCAGAAAGACCTGAGTTAAAATCCAACCCTAGGCAATTACTAGCTGGGCAAGTTACTTAACTTTGCTTGCCTAAGTTCCTTCATTTGTCAGATGAGCCAGAAAAGTAAATGGCAAACAATTCAGTATCTTTGCCAAGAAAACTCACGATGGGGTCACAAGTTGGAAATGACTGAAATGACTGAACAACCACACTCCTAGAACCTATTTCAATTCCATCCTATTAAAGCAAATCACAGTGGACTTCTATTTCCCTAACATTTTTTAAAGTTAATTTTTTTAATTTACTAGTTTGTTACATTAAAATACCCAGGTAACCCCCCCCCCCACCATTCTCTTCCCTCTTAGAGAAGGCATCACTTGACAAAAATATAGGTAAAATCAGGTTAAAATGGAGGTCAAGCCCAGCTTTTAAGGGAAAGAATAATTCAAAAAAGGCAGCCTAAGGAGAAGATGGTATAGAGAAAGGTCCCTTTTACATTGCTTCCAGGATCCCAGAAAGATTTGAAAGAATTTTGTTATGTGAATCTTGGGAATTTTTTACTCATTTGCTGGAGGGACTATTTCCTTGAGTTACTGACAAGGGCACAGGATGATCTGAAGATCATTAAAAATAGAAGGGACTTTAGAGACTGTCTAGTACAATCTCTTTATTTTAAAAATGAAGAAACTAAGGCACAGGAAGATTAAGTGACTTGTTCAAGGCAACATAGATAATAAATGTTAGAGGAAGAATTTGAACCTAGGACCTGGGATTTCAGAGTCAGTGTGCTTCCCATTATACCATATGGTGCTGATTAGCCATTATTCTCTTGTGAATGGCTTAGCCTGGCAGCAAGGTTAGACAGCCATGCCTTTTTAAGGGCTTGAAGTGCTCCTCCTCATGCCTCCCATCTCAATTTGGTTTCCTCATAGGCCATAATTCAAAGTATCTATCCAAGTTAGGGATGTAACTAGGGGGCCTCCTCTATCACTAATCCTTTTTTGCAAAGTCAAGGCAGATCACTTTGGTAAGAAATTAAGTCATCTTAAAATCTTAATCAATTTATAGATGATAACATTCAGCTGGGTCTCCATGAGTATGAATAATGAATTCCCTGAAGTCTTATGTATTTGTATTTCCATAGCACATTTCCATTAGGTTGGACCCAATAACTATATTTTACATAATTATAACTTTGAATTATGTGCTTACGGGTGGAGAATTCAATACTGTATTGACATTAATTGAGACCTGGATATATGCCATTAGCATCTGTCTAAATGCCTTATATTGTAGGTCTAGTGTACTATTCTCTTGAGAAACTCAAAACTGAATATAAGATATGGGCACTGTTGTTTTTTCCGTATGGTAATCTGAAGGTCAGTTTCAAGATTTGAATTAATTTGGTCACTAACTGGCATGGGTAAAACTGACAGATTAAAAACATTCTTCTATTTTTCTTTTAGAAACTCAAGTTATTCATAATTAAAGCTCTAACTGCTTGCTAATAAAGGATGCCAGAAAAAAGTCTGAGTCACAGCTAAAATTAAAACCTAATTTTGATTGAAAGAATAAACCACATATATCTCACTCAGTTTAGACCATAAACAGGCAAATTTTAGCAAGCAGAGTTCTAATATGCATTTACATTTTAGGATATTTTTCACAGAGCTCTGCAATGTTCTTAGCTCACTGCTGAATTTTCTTTAAAGGGTGCTTTCTGTGATAAACACAACGTACAATGTCCTGTCCTGTCCATTGGTTGGACTTCAGGCTCACTCTTTTTTGACATTACTTAATTTCAAAACTCAGATGAATTTATTTTAAAAACTACACTAACTATTCATTCTTTAATATAATAAATACCTTTTTAAAGGAGAGAATCAGAAGGCATTGAACATAGCAAGCAATGAAAAATGTCATAAAAAATTAAAATTGCTTAACTTAATAGATAGGGTAAAACTGCTTCCTGATACAGGAGTAATTTATGAATAATTTGTCAGTGTATATTAATCACTGAATCAAGTTGTTTTGTTGGTCAAAATCAGCATCAATTTAGAATGAATATAAATGATATTACACCTAAAAAAGCCCAAATTGTCCTGTTGAGCGTGGAGGAAAAAAAAATAAAATGGATAAAGGAACAGATATTAATGCAGGTTATCACTTTTTCTATAGAAATTCAACCAATATAAAGGAAATTCCTATAAGAAACTATATTCTCCATTAAATAGCAGGATAGCTACCACATTTGGTCCCTAACACAGTTCTTGATGGGTTGTGTAAAGCTATGGAAATGGTATCAGATGGGGGAAAAAAGCAAAGATAGGAAGAACACCTTAGCCTCACTAACCAAATATACAGGAAGGTCACACTGTGTTGGGGTTATTTTTGATGTTATTTAGAGACAGATCCTCAAGACAAATTGGAGGTGAAGATACTGAATGAATGTAAAGAAATCAACACTGTAAGCATTATGAAAAAATCAAGGGAGAAGAAGTCAATACCTACCTACTAACTTGCAGGTGTACTTCCCATTTATGTAAAATATTTATGGAAATAATTAACACATTGAAAATTGCACAATAATATGAGCATGAAATTATGAGGTTGGAATGGGCAGGTTTTTGCAAATATTATTCAACAATAGCCCACACCTTTATAGACACAATACTGACATAAAAGTGTACAGAGTATGTTTCACTGAAAAATACAGCTTTCAAGACTCCAATGCAGTGTTCCCCATGCATTTATTAAGATCATATGAGATTTTTTTCAATAATTTACATTCGTAGTAAGTGTAAGAAGTCAGATTCCAACATAGGACTTCTAACTCTAGTGTTCTTTCTATGGCCATTTATCTCTCTAATGTTTTGTTTCCTCCTGTGTAAACAATAGATGTAGGAATTGGACTTTGGAATCTCTAAAATTTCTTCCTGCTTTAAATTGCTGATTCTAATCAGATCCTAATGAGGCAGCTGGTGGTCAGAGAATTGGGTTGGGAGTGAGGGAGACCTAAGTTCAAATATAGCCTTAGACTAACTGTGTGACCCTGTACAAGTCACATAACTTCTGTTTGCCTCAGTTTCATCAACTATAAAATGGGAATAATAATAGTATCTACCTTCCAGGGTTGTGGGAATTGAATGAGATAATATTATAAAGAGGACTTAGTACAGTATTTGGTACATTTGATACAAATGTTCTTTCCTTTCCTCTTTTCCCTAATCTCTGTCATCATCAATATTCACTGTTTCTGAACATCCTCTGCTTTCTCAACTTCCATCTTTTTACTCTGTTACCTTCTTCTTCCACCTCACTGTTACTTCTTGAAATTTTATCCATCCTTCAAGATTCAGTTCATAGTTTTCCTATCTGTATGGCCTTCCCAGAGCCTTTGAAGTGAGATGAAACCTTTCACACTTTCTAGGATTTCACACGTTTCATGCCATGCTAATTTGACTTTTATTATTTATTTGTATATATTTCTCATTCCCTGCTCTAAGATTACAATTTCCTTGAAAGAAGAAGTAACATCTTATTCACCTTTGTATCATCTCTAGAGCCTTTCACATAGCCTACACTCTAAAAATATTTGTTAAATTGCATTTAAAAATTGCACTCTTATCTCTTCTTATTTTTCTTCTATTGTCCTTTTGAAGATTCTTTTATTAATTAGAATATATTTTATTCTTTATATTCAAGTAATCAATTAACAAGCAAGTAAGCATCTGATATGTGCAAGGCAATGGAGATATAAAGACAAATGAAATAGTACCCACTTTCAAGTAACATATAATAAATGGGGAGGCAACATATATACATATAAACATGAAGTTCCCTTGCCCAGGAGAGGCACTACTAGGGATTTAGGAAATAGGTGATTTAAATTAAACTTTGAAAGAAAATAGGGACTCCAAAAAGTGAAGGTGAGAAGGAGGTTCCTTTTTGGTCTGGGGACAATCTACGCAGAAGCATGGGGTTAGGAAATAGAGCATCAGTTGAGAAAGACAGCAGAATGCTGAACCATGAAGGAGAATGGCAGATAAGGCTAGAAAAAGTGGGTTGGTATAAGATTGAGAGACTTTAAATGCCAGAGAGATATTTATACATGGTCCTAAAGGCAGCTGGGAGCCAAAGAAGTTTACTGAGATGAGTAAAATGATATAGTAGCAATATCCTTTTGGCAGCTATGACGAGATGGGATTAGAGAAGCGAGAGATTTAAGGCAGTGATCAACTAGGTAGTTATTGAAAAAAAGCTTATAGGCAAGAAGTGATGAGGATAAGATTTAGGGGGTAAGAAGGAAGGGATGGATACAAGAGATTTTTAAAAACATTATTAAGAGATAATTTTGTAACCAGTTTTACAGAATGAATAAGAATAGGTAAATGATTGGATATTTTGGAGTAAGGAAGAATGAAAAGCTGAAGGATGTTATTTGGATTATAGATTTGGCTAACCACAAAGACAGTTATGTTTGGACAGAAATATAGAAGCATGGAGGAATATTTTAATATTCCTTTAAAAAGTATTTATTTATTCATTATATCTAGAAATATTTTTTGGTAATTATTTTCTGACATTTTAGGAGTCAGATTTTCTCCCTTCCTTCCTCCTCCCCCCACCGCCCTGAGGCAATAGGTAGTCTGATATAGGCTGTATTAGTACTTTCATGCAATAAATATTTCCATGTTTATGTCATGATAGAAGATATATATCACACATACATTAAAAAATCTCATGAAAGAAGTAAAGTGGAAGATGACATGCTTTGATCTGCACTCATACTCCAGCAGCTCCTTGTTGCTATCAAAAATGACCAGGCAGGAATGGAGTCCAGGTCAGGAGTCAGAAGCGGCGGCAGAGGACAGCAGGAAACCCAGCAGTCCATCAGTGTCCCTAAGGACCACCAGGCCTGGGGCATTGAGCAAAATAATTCGCAGCCCAGCCCAGCGGCAATTAAAACCATTGTCCCTCTTCCCTAAAAGGCAGCCTAGAGACTGGGGAAAATAGGGAGAGGACTGGGCGAGGAAAAAGATCATTTCTGAGACTCTGGGTCCCAGAGCCGCATGGCTTCTTCTTAGAAAGCTATCTAGAAAATTGAGAGTTTGAATTTCGACCTTCTGGTTTGCCAAACTGTTGTTATCAAAAATGATGAAGGCAGATACTAAAAGGGAGAATAGTATTTTAATAAAAGCCGTGCTGATAGAGATAAAAATCATTAGACCGTGCGCCTATATTCAAACTCCAGCCTCAGCTATTTTTACCTTTCATACCTTCACACGCCCAGGTAGCTAAAGAGAAAGTTCAAAGTCACTTCCCTCCTATTTAAAGCCATCCCTCACCTTGAATACGTAATCCAAAACAGGAAACCCAGGAAACCCGTTGGACCACGGGAAATGTAGTTCCAAATATCCCAAGTGATTTTAAATAACACATCCTTCTTTGACTATGGATAGCATTTTCATCATGAGTCCTTTATGGTTATCTTGTAAACTTGCTTTCTTGATAATGATTTAATTCTTCACAGCTGAACATTGTATAATATTTCTGTTACTGTGTCCTTATGTGTATAAATATAGAGATGATGTCATTAGAAATGACAAATACTGGAAAAATAAAGAAAATAAGGGAAAAAATAAAAGATGGCATCTTATTTTTCTACCCCTCCAAGAAAATTATCCATAATAGGTGAAATGTTAGGAATAATTAGACTACATGCTAGGATAAAATCACAATGGAAAACAATATATCTTTTAGGAAGACCACCTGGATATCAATTTGTGTGTCCTTGTGATATTTTGTTTTCTTAAGGAAAACAAATTAATTTGATAAATTCAGAAAACACAGATGTTAGAAAAAAAGAAAACAATTTTCTGTAGCCTTGTGAAATCATCTGAGCCTTAAATGAAAAATAAAAAACAATTACAATGCCATCATCTATATATTTATACATATAAGGACAATTATAACAAGTAAATTTATTTTCTTAAATTTCAAATTATAAGCATCATTACATAGAATTTGATAATTGTCTGATAATTCAATTCACTTGTACAAACTTTAACTGAGGATGTAAGCGTTGGCACTGTGCTACATGTTCAGGGAGCTATAATGAAAATAGTTGAGCATAGGCAAAAGGCTTTTTGTTTTATTAGAACAAATTCCAAGAGCTATGTTGCCATCTCTGTCCCACTTCCAATTTACAGAACTAAACTCTCTGGGCACAGAGATCTGGCTAGAGTTGGAGCTTTCCGAATAGGAAAATGATGACAGAAGGACAATGGGAATTTTCTGCCCTTCTGTATTGAGAGCAAGGACAATTCCTTGCTTGTACTACTAAGGCATATGCTCACAGTCAAAAACAACAACACAATAAACAAACCGGAACCAAACACTATTCCCCCAATAAAATCTTTACTAACTCTCAGAAGTGATGTTTGGATCATTAAATATTTTAGTTGTAATGTTACAGTAAAAGTTGTAAAGGGATTTGTATAGTTCAGCAATTTTAACATTGCAAATTTACATATTCTAGAAGCTTCAGTGTAGTTGGAATAAGTGAGGCAAGCAGAATGCAGAGAATAAGAAGAATGGATGGCATTTATATATGGTTCAAGTTTGATAAAGCAATATATAGCTATACACTATATACATTATCTCATTTTGATCAGAATGTCCTACACTCTCAATATCTATTTAAGGAAGACAAAAGAATACCAGTCTTCTTGGAGCATATAGTAGTTTTGAAGACCATTTTAAGAGGCCCAGAATTGGGAGAATGGGAGAGGAAAATTCTCCTTAAAAAGCAGTGCAATGCAAATAAGCATCCTGGAAAGCAGTTCCTTTATCTGTCCTGTATATATAACATCCCATTAAGTGCTTTTCAGGTTTAAAGGCCCCAGACAACAATCTAGGAGAACTTGTCCAGGGGCTAGAGGTGTCCTGTGCTTGGTTGTAAAGCTAGTGCAATTTATTTGGGGATTATTCAAGCTGTATTATTTCAGTTAGAACCAAGCCATTGAATTAAAATAGATTTAGCAGTTGAAATCCTATACTGGTTTGTGTCTTTTTTAGTAATAAAGAACTATACCTATATCTATATGTATGTACTCATAAAATAAATAATATTCAGTTCAACAAAAATTTACCAAGCAACCATTATGTCCAAATCACTGAATTTGGCTGTGTCTTGGGGATTTAGGGAAATTCATTCAGTGGCTCTAGGTACATCATGGTTGGGTTTAAGGATATTGTAACATCTCATTTACTGAACATTTCAAACTGGTTTTCTTGTAGCCATCTTAAACTTAACACATCTAAAACAGAACTTATTATGTATCCTCCCAAATTACCTCTAAGAATGGCTCTATTCATTTTGAGAGCAACACCACCACAGTTACTTGGGTGCACCATCTTGTCATTATCCTCAGTTCCTCACTCTCCTTTAGCCCTCTATATTGAATTGGTTGCCAAATCTTGTCATCCCTACCTTTACAATATCTGTTTAATCTGTTTCTTCTTTATGCTTACGCAACTACCACACTAGTTCATGCCTTCTTCAAATTATTACCTTGATCATTGCAAAAGCCTTTTAATTGGTCTCCTGTTCTCATCTCTCTCTCTCTCTCTCTCTCTCTCTCTCTCTCTCTCTCTCTCTCTCTCCTGTCTCTTATACACAT
>NC_058130.1:548893586-549066962 GCF_016433145.1 Gracilinanus agilis
TGAAATTGGAGGTGGATGCAGGAAGTGATGAAAGATGCCGTCTTTAAATATGATGGTAACTTCCTGTAGAGGGAGTTGGTGCTTTGAACTTGGTGTTGAAGGATCTCTGGTGAGACCTCAGGCTGCTTCCATTTGAATTGTCATGTGGGTAAGTTAGGCTGACTCTTTCTTCCTTTGGTGTTTCTGGAGGCTCGAGCCTCAAGGAGGCCTCTCTTCTTAGAGTTTAATCCACCTCTGTGCCCCTCTGCTGGGGTCTCTAAATTCCTACCTGGTTCGGCCTCTGGTCCGGGCCAGAGTTTCTCTCTCTCATTTTCCCTACCTTCAATCTTCCTAATTGTAAATAAACCACCATAAAAGTCATCCTGACTTGGGTCTATTTTATTTTGAAATTGAGTTAATTGATTTCTGGTGACCATACCTTAAATATCTAGTCTGCCCTCTTACAGAACCTAGTGCGTAGTAAAAGGAAGAAAGTATTTCTCTCTTGTATTGTTATTATTGGTTTAAATGCAAGCTTTTTAGTACAACAGGGATAGCTTTTATAGGGACATCCTTCAGGATATTTGACACTGTATTCAGTGGTAAATTTAATACCGTTTCTTCTGTATATAAAAATATACAACAAATTTCACAATAATTATAGGTAATGTGTGTGCATACATAATCACCTATATATATTTGCTTTGCAAACCATATAATACTAATTATACACAGTTTTAAGATTAAAAGTATTTTTTATGTTTCTTGTTTGATTTTTACAGAAACCTTGTAAAATATGTACTAGTGTTATCCCATTTTACAGATAAAAAAATTTAAGTAACTTTCCCAGGGTCACAAGGTCTGATATGAGATTCAAAGTTAGGTCTTTTTGACTCCCAAACCCATATTATCCATCGTGTCACTAAGCTACCAGTCAAAGAAGACCTTCCCTATTTTCCTTCTATCAATGGGAATACTTTCATTGAGATATTTATGCTCTTTACTAGTCGTCTTTGTGGTATGCATTGGTGAACTGACCCAGTGAAGTTAGGGATCAATTTTTCCCCCTGTATCATCTGACCATCTTACCATGAGATATAATCTATAGTTTTGACTTCATTATTTTCTCTAACCAAATGAATTAAGTGAAAATGAAAAGCTTAGGAAAAGGATGTACGAATCTTTTGAATGTTGCCACTAAAAGGATAATTAGGATCTTCATAAGAGGCTTTATTAATTACCCATTGTGTGTAGAGCACTTTTTAATACCTGGAGTTCTGATGACATAGTTACTATCAATCATATATCACTGTTTCCATATATATATATATACATATAAAATTTGTGTGTGTATATTTATACATATATGTTTGTCTCTTCAATTATTAGTGTATTTTTAAACTTTAAAAACTTATATAAATATGTCTGTGTATGGGTAGTTAGGTAGAACAGTGGATGGACCACCGGGCCTGGAGTTAGGAAGACTTGAGTTCAAATCCCATCTCAGATATTTACCAGCTGTGTGACCCTGGGCAAGTCATTTAACTCTGCCTCAGTTTCCTCATCTCTAAAATGAGCTGGAGAAGGAAATGATAAACTACTCTTCTTTGCCAAAGAAACTCCAAATGGGGGTCATGAAGAGTAGGGCATGACTGAAATGACTGAACAACACTAAATATGTGTGGTATATGTATATACGTATGCTAACTATAATTGCCTAAGTATATATAGTTGTGGCTTTCAAACAGGTATTGCCTTATCTTGAGAAAGAGAAGTCAAGAACTATTTAGGGCCAGATATACAATCTTGGAATTTTGAGATTGAGGGGATCTTCAAAATTACTAATCTAACTCCTCCATATTATATACCTCCCCCATTTTCCTTCTATCAGTGGGAATACTTTCCCTGAGATATTTCCGCTCTTTACTAGTCATTATAGCTGAAAACAATGAAACAAAATAAGAGATGGGTTTAAAGCAAGACACATTTTAATGGAACACAAATAAGAATTTGGTAGTCAGGATGACAAACACACAAAATAGTCAAGTATGAAAGTGTTAGTATCTCAGCATAAACCACTTAGGATAAAGGATTGAAGGTTTGGGGACACAGAATTGTCTGAAGTCAGAGGAATGACCAGATGATTTTTCCATGGTGCTCTCGGTCCCATCAGCCACAGTGAGCACTTCTTTACTAAATCTTTCAAAGGTAATGACTTTAGGAAAGTGATTTAGCGCTGTCAGCTTTTGGAGTAGAGACCTTCAAACCTCCTAGAAAACCCAGTATATCTTCATTTGTGTTTTCATTGACCTCTAACTAAACTGATGGTACTTTATGTCATGTTCACTTTCCTTTCAGTCACTTGTTAGAACAGCTTCTCCATTAGCAGCACTCAAGTGAGTCTCCATATGTTCTACCCTGCCCTGGAATTTTCTAACCAGAACATTTTAAGCATCACAAATTCACCGTTGATGTAACTGTTAGCCTGTCTGAATTTCGATCCACAAAAATGTAGTTACCTACTTTTTTATACATAAAGTCACTTACTAAAGCTTTTATTTCAGCTCCTTAAAATTCTCATGTTTCAGTAAGTTGGGTGGAAATGGATGAAAGGGCAGTACAGCATTCACAGATAATAAAAAAGCTTTTGTTTTTTTTCCTCCTTCTAAGCTAAATCATCTTCAGAAAGAGTACTCTGAAGAAAAAAAAAAGTATTTTAGTCTATTTTGCCCTTATATGAGGACACCATTCCTCCTCTGAACTGATGGCCTCATTTTTAGTTAGTGACTGATATTTATTTCATCATTTGTTACAAATTTAAAGTAATGAAATAGCATTTACAAATATGTAGCTAAAATAGCTCCCACTACAAACACATGCCCCAAAGGCTCTGGAATGAGTGGGAGATAAGAACTGATTATAGGAAGTGAAATGGCCTAACAGTGACAAAGGAGAGGGTATGATATCATTTAAATTTTTTAAAATTTTATCCCAGATTTTATTGAAAAGTCATCTAGCTTAAATCCATTACAGATAATGTTGGTTCTTGGATATACACAGATACTCATTATCATTTTAAGTAAACCTCTGTTGCTATCTAGTGTTTTTTGTTTTTATTTTTCATCTATATTAAACATTTTTCATTTAGAATATTTTTCCATGGTTACAGGACTCATGATCTCCCCCCAACCCCCAATCCCTTCCCTCCCCACTCCTAGAACTGACAAGCAATTCTGTTGGGTCGGTATGACATCATGATCAAATACACTCATTATTTCCTCCCAGCATTCACAATAGTAAGGGTGAGTGTGAGTTGTTCAAAAAAGCTCCTTTTACTCAACCAGAAAGGGGAGTGAACATTAAGTGCTGCCTGGAGGTAAATGGGGGTGGGAGTGGTGAGAGGTGGGGATGTAGATGGGCTGGGATGTGATCTCTTTCTCTCTGATTACTAGAGAGTCAACCATCTTGCATCCATCAGATCTACTTCCCTCTGACTGGCCTCTGACACTTACTAGCTGTGTGATCCTGGGCAAGTCACTTAACTCTGTTTGCCTCAGTCCATCATTTGCAAAGTGAGTTGAAGAAGGAAATGGCAAACCTCTCTAGTATCTTTATGAAGAGTTGGTCATGATTGAAATAAATGGAGAACAATTTTCAGGGCTATTCCTGATATATAGAAATAGAAACTCTGAGGAATTTTTTGAGACATGGGATGTGGGAATATTTTGCTGACTTGAACTTTTCATTATAATGTTTCCCTTCATTTTGGCTATTCAGTCATGAAGAGAGCAAGTGGATTCTGCAACTGGCCTCTAGCAAGAAGAAGTCTAGGGGCAGTTGGGTAGCTCAGTGGATTGAGAGTCGGGCCTAGGGACAGGAGGTCCTGGGTTCAAATCTGGCCTCAGACACTTCCCAGCTGTGTGACCCTGGGCAAGTCACTTGACCCCCATTGCCCACCCTTGCCACTCTTCCACCTAGGAGCCAATACAAAAAAGTTAAGGGTTAAAAAAAAAAGAAGTCTACCATTTCCATCCTGACCAGGTATCCTCTTTTGATTAAGAGTGTGGTATCTCCTTCCTATAGCTATCTCCCGTTCTTTCTTTTTTTTATTTGAAAAATTTTATTTAATTATTTAAGGATATTTTTTCATGGTTACATGATTCATATTCTTTCCCTCCCCTCATCCTGTCCTCCTCCCATAGCCAATGAGCAATTCCACTGTGTTCTACAAGTGTCATTGATCCAGAACTATTTCCATATTATTAATATTTGCATTAGGGTGATTGTTTAGAGTCTACATCCCCAATCATACCCCCCATTGAACCATGTGAACAGGCAGTTGTTTTTCTTCTGCGTTTCTGCTCCCACAGTTCTTTCTCTGGATGTGGATAGCGTTCTTTCTCATAAATACCTCAGAATTGTCTTGGATCATTGCATTGCTGTTAGTAGACAAGTCCATTACTTTTGATTGTGCCACAGCGTATCCGTCTCTGTGTATGATGTTTTCCTGGTTCTGCTCCTTTCACTCTGCATCAATTCCTGGAGGTCACTGCAGTTCACATTCTCCTATTATTTCTGAGGACAATCTTTTCTCTCTTAATATCCAACCCTTTGCTTCTCTTCAAAAGAGATGATAAGGGCAACTGTATAGTGGGAGAATGACATGGCCAACAGATATAATTTCTCCCTGTCAAATTACTGAGGGTGGGAACAATGTTTTCATTTTGTCATTACTTAATTGTACTTATAGTAGATACTTGATAAGCAGTTGTCAAATTGGACCAATCCATAAACTTTTTTTTTTTAACCCATACCTTCTGTCTTAAATTCAAAACTATGTATTGGTTCTAAGGCAGAAGAAGGGAAAGGACTAGGCAATGGGGGTTAAGGGACTTGACCAGGGTCACACAGCTGGGAAGCGTCTGAGGCCAGATTTGAACCTAGCATCTCTAGTCTCTAGGCATGGTTCTCAATCCACTGAGCCACCTAGTTGCCCCCTCAATAAACCCTGAAATGTCTCCTGGCCATTAAGCACTGTGCTAAGTGATGATATTACAAAGAAAGTTAGCTAGAAAGATAGTCTCTGCTCTAGAGAAATTTACAGTCTAATAGGGGAGTCAGAAAGCAAATGGGCATAAAAGTACAAAAAAGATATAAATGATAAATGGGGAATATTTAATAAGAGAGAAAGCACTAGAATAGGAAAGGTGTCCTGAAGAAGATAAGATTTTGGCTGTAACTTGAAGGAAGCCACGGAAGCCTGGAGATAGAGACGAGAAGGGAGAACATTGCATGTCTGGGGGACAGCCAGTCAGTGAAAATGCCCAGAGCCCAGATGAAGTTTCCTGTTTGTGGAAATCAAGAAGGTTCTCAAGAGTTTCAAGTGAGTATAGACAAGACAGGTTTTAATCAAAATATTAGCCTTTTCATTGAAGCATGGTAAGGTGAAAATGATGTTGAAAGTGAGAACTGGGTTCAAGGACACTTACTAACCTTGATATCAGAGATTCAGGTGGGACCGTAGAGGCCATTTAGTCTGACTCATTCACTACAGATATGGAAATAATGGCCAATGGAGGTTTTAGTGACTTATCCGAGATTGAACAAGTAGAGTCTGAGGTGAGACAGAAACTCTTTAGACAGAGTGCTTTTCAGTGTTCCATGCTACCTGTATGTACCACGGGTACCCCCTGTTGTTCACCCCTCTCAACCCTTCTCTTTGTTGTCTTCCTCCATAGATTCTAAGCTCCTTGAGGACAAGGACTGCTCTAATTTTTTTTATCTTAGTGCTTAACACAGTGGCTGGCATATAGTTGGTAGCAACTTCCTAAAATGAAAGTAATAATAATTACACGACCTCCTCAAAGGGTGGCTACCTATTTTAAGGCTCAAACTAGATAATGTAGGTAAACTATTTTGTGACTAAAATGCTTTAAAATATATATTATTATATATAATGTATTATATGTAATAATAATATATTATTAAATCATATCATGTGTTTGGGTTCATATTTTGAATGGCTTCTCAGGGAAGAGGGAGAAATATCAGAAGGACATTTTGTTTGGCGAATTATACAGATAACTGCTGATACTAAAGAGTCAAAATGTAATCTTCCATGTCAGAGGGGGTAAATTAATTTGTTTCATTAGAATGCATTCAGATAAGAAGACTGTAGTATCAAATGATAAGAATAGTCAGAAATAAAATAAAAGGCTTTGATAATCTGAAAATTAGAATGACAATTTAAAGTTAGAAAACTCGAGATTTGCCTTCGTAAAAGGGTAAGTAGGTGGCATAGTGGATAGAGGGCTAGGTCTGGAGTCAGGAAGACTCATCTTCTTGAGTTCATATCTAGCCTCAGACACTTATTAACTGTGGGACCATGGGCAAGTCACGTTATCCTGTTTGCCTCAGTTTCCCCATCTTTAAAATGAACTGTAGAAGAAAATGGCATATCATTCCAGTATTTTTACCAAGAAAACCCCAAATGGGGTCACCAAAAATCAGACATGACTGCATAATAACAAAACAAACCTTTATAATGCTGCACAGCTGTGTTGAAGTCAATTGGCAGTGTGCTATCTGTACTTATCACAGGAAGGAGCCCTGTGAGACTACTGATAAATAAAAGATTGTGAATCTTTTAAATGAGTGCCATTTAGTGATTTAAAGTGCAGCAAAATGAAGAAAAAGAAGTTCTAAGACAGAATGGCATCAGGCTGAGTTTTTAAAGAGAAAGAATTGCTTTGATAATCACATTATGGGTCACCAGGCACCCCTGATTTGAAATCCCTTTTGACATTTTTAAATTGCCACTCCCTCCACATCCAGGAGCTAAAGGAAAGGAAGGAGAGTGTCTTGCAACATCAGTAAAATATATTTTTTTCTCCACAAGCTTCTTTGAACTATTAAAAGCGATATGAAGAAAGCAAGGAAAAATAATTTGAAATTATTTAATATGCTATTTTGAACTTGAAATGGTAGGTTTCAAGCTTATGGTTACTAAAACAATATTGGTATCTAGAAACCAGAGAATGACTCCATTTTCAGTTTAGCTCACTTAGACAAAAAAGGACACTCAAGAGGTGGGTAGGCTGTTAAAAACTAATAGTTAAGTTCATAATCCCACAGAGAGAAATTCAAAGATAAGCGGTATAAATTGTATTTCCTGAGCTCTTGAGGATCGAGGAAACAAATGCCTTTTCAAACCTTATGCCTTTGACATTACAAAAGAACAACTATATAATGCACAGAAGATTCATTTGTCTTTACGTGGCTCAGAAGAAGCATAACATTTTAGGGTTGAAAGAGACCTTTGACATCTAGCCTCATCTTCTTGTTGGGAAACTGATACTGGATGAGATTAACTGATTTTGAGGAATGACAAAGTTGATAGAGACCATGTTGTCCATCTTGTTCTCATGTAGGAATACCTTCTACAGTTTATACAACAAGGAATCCTTCAGACTTTCCTATGAGATCTTCAATGAGAGGAACTCTACTTCCTGAGGCAGCCCATTCCATTTTTAGTCATCTTTTTTTTTTTTTTGAAACCTTTATCTTTGGTTTTTGAATCAATACCGTGTTTTGGTTTTAAGGAAGAAGAGTAGTAAGGGCTGGGCAATGGTGGTTAAGTGACTTGTCCAGGGTCAAATAGATAGGATGTGTATGAGGGCACATTTGAACCCAGAAACTCCTGTTTCTATGGCTACCTCCCAATTTATTGAGCTACTTAACTGCCCTCTATTCCTGATTAACTGCCCTCTATTCCTGATCATCTTTAATGTTTTTTAATATAACAATCAATGTCTCAGTCATACAGATTTGTATGTTTTAATATAATTCAGTCAGGCCAGATCAAGCACCAGAGATTACATACAGATCAAGCCTTAAGGATCCCAGTACTGCTCATTTCCAGTGGACAAGGACTCTGCTATGCTGACAGGTTTTTCTGAAATTCGCCTGCTCATCATTTCTTATAGCACAATAATATCACATTAGAATCATATACTAGAACTTGTTTAGCCAGTCCTCAATTGATGGACACCCTCTCCACTCCATTACCAATTCTCTGCCACCACAAAAAAAAAGCTGCCATAAATATTGTTGCGCAAATAAGTCCTTTCCCCTTCTTTTGGAAATCTTTTTGAGATGAGAGGTCCTGGGTTCAAATCTGGCCTTAGATAAATCCTAGTCATATGACATTGGGCAAGTCACTTAAACCCCATTGCCTAGCCCCTACCCCTCTTCTACCTTGGAATCAAGACACAGTATTAATTCCAAGATATAAAGTATGTTATTTTTTAAACCTCCTCTTTGGGATTACAGACCTAGTGGTATTACCAGAGTTGATTCTTAATTTATTTTAAACAAATACTTCAGAGGAAAGCATATAGGGTTTTTAATATTATTTTCCCCAAAAGGCAACTGAGAGAATACTCCTGATCCATTTATTTACATTTTCATTTTTCTATAGAATCTTTATGAAAAGTATCTCTCTATTTTTTAATCATTGCAGACAAGATGATAGTAGCCCCCCTTTTTTACTACACTATTCAGAGCAGGCCCCATAGCTATTTTTGTATTAACCCATCTTGGTACCCACAGGGAAAGCATTGGGAAGGGAGCACAGAGGAGCACCCCACCTTTCACTCAGGCAATCTAAAATTCATCTAGGCACTATGGGGTCCATCGAGCCAGTGCTACAGTGTGCTCTTTACTACCAACCTACCTGCCAATTCCCATTTCCATTTCCCTTCTCCTGGCTGAATAGGGACTCCCTTCATTTTCATCCCTTTGGGAAGTATCCAGAATTTTCACTTATTTGGAGTACAAAATCCTTTCCCTCCTTCCTAAGGGTGGAGGGTCAGGTCACCAAGTCATATAGGATATATATGTTTTTTCACACACATGGTTATAGTTACCAGTCACAATTGTTGAGGAGAAACCATAAAATCTTATTATCTTACCCATTAATAGGTTCTGCAGGCCCCCAGACGCTGCTGCCATTTACCTTATTGGTGCACCCTAGGGACATCTGGGTCTTGTCTTCTGTTTTTCTGCCACCCCCTAAGCACTTCTGGGTCTTTATAGCTGCCCTACAGCTAAGCCCTCCTGTAGGTATTATCTCCTCCAATCAACATATGAGATCCTTGTGATCAGAGACTTTTCCATTTGTAGCTTAAAAATTTAGCAAAGTATTTGGTAAATGATAAGTACTTAATAAATGTTTTTTCATTTATTGAGAGTTTTGTTACTTTTAATTATTAATGTATTAAAATATATGACAAAGAATACAATAAAATATATGTATATAATTTGTTACAAATATGTAATAAGTTATAATAAACAAGTTGTTGTTTATTATAATGAGTTAAACAAGAGAAACACATTCTCACATTAGCTATGCCCCCAAATCTGTCTCATTCTCTTCCCTGCCTTTCCTCCTCAAGAAGGCAGGTAATAAAATATATAGATTGTACATATATTGTAATATAATATATATTTCCCTGTTCATCACACTGTAAAATAAGACACATATTGCTTATACTAGAGAAAAATTCATGGAGGGAATAAAATGAAGGCTGGTATGTTTCAATCTGTATTCAGACTCTGTTCCTCTTATGACAGTGGATGTTATATATTTTGATGAAAATATGAAGTGAAGGATCAGGCTTTCACAAATGACTTTCAATAACAGATCACATCTTCCTAGTCAACTACTGGACTAAAACATGTAAAGAATATTTCTATATATACTGTGTATTGATTATAAAAGAACTTTTGACTCAGTTAAGCAAAATGAAGTTTTAAAGACTGTCTTTTTATAAAAATAATTTTTTTTCTACTAAGAAATATTTACTTTCTTTCCCTCATTACTGAGACAAACAGCCTTTGAAGACTCTCTTCCAGAAAGATGTACCCAATATATATTTCACCACCATTTGAGATTTCTTACAATGCTTAGTCACAGAGGAAACGATATTCAGTGATCTTTCAATTGTCAACATCAAAAGAGACATAAAGCAGGAAGCTAGGCTCACGAGGCATTTGTCACCATCATGAAGAATGTCCACATGTAGTTCAAATGGAGCAGGAGAGGCATTGGTTGTGATCAGCAATGTGATGCTTTTAAAAAATATATACTGATAGGTTGGGGATCCAATGAATTTTTTAAAAACTCACCTTCTGTCTTAGAATCAGTACTAAGTATTGGCAGAAGAGCAGTAAGGACTAGGCAATGGGGGTTAAGTGACTTGCCCAGGGTCACACAGCTAGGAAGTGTCTGAAGCCAGAATGAACTTACTATCTTCTGTCTCCAGGCCTGGTTCTTTATCTATTGAGCCATCTAGCTGCCCCTGACCCACTGAATTCTGAGGCTTTTCAATTATGGAATTGTCTACATTGATACTCCTAGGTAGGACAACTCTCTCATGCTTGTGCCCAGCTCTATCTAATGATCTAATATCTTTCTTGAAATAAAGTTGCATCAAATGTTCCATTTCAGGCCTGATACTACTTTTCTGTTCCATTTTATGTCATGTCCTCAATTAGGAAGAGAAAAGATGAAGAAGATATTATTCCTCTTTTATTTCTGTTCTGTGAGACATCTGTGTACAAATGACTGATGATTTCCTTTCTGCCAATCATGAAGAAGCTATCTTCACAAAAAACGCATCAATTAATTCAGTTAATTAACTTCTTACACTTTTATACATTAGCAATAAATCACTTTTATGCTAAGCCTTTAGGCTTTGGTTTTTAAAAAATTGCTCAGGTCTTAAAGATGGTAAAATTTACACCAAATTACTGTCACTACTGCTAGACTTACCTTTTTCCTTCAAAACTCTTCCATTCTTTTTTAAAGGCAGAGGTAAAAAAGTTAACTTCCTAAAACTAACCTTTCCCTTATGTTCTAAAACCCATATACTCCATATTCCTTTAAAATTATATTTTATTTTTTCCCAATTACATGTAAAGACAATTTTTAATATTCATTAGAAAATAGAGTCCCCAAATCTTTCCTTCTAACCTTTCTTTGCTCTCCTCTTCCCTGGGAAGGCAAGGAATCAGATGGAGATTTTACATGTATAATCATGTAGAAGATTTTTCCATAATAGTCATTTTGAGGAAGAGATCTCAAACAAAAAAGGGAAGATGAAAGAAAGTGAAATATGGTATGTTTTGTTCTGCAAGCAGATTTCCTTGGTTCTTTCTCTGGAAGCAGTTAACATTTTTTATCATGTATTTCTGGTGTTGTCTTAAATTGTTGAGTTGTTGAGAATAATTAAGTCAATGTTCTTCTGGTTTGCTCATTTCACTTTGCTTCAGTTCATGTAAGTCTTTTTAAGTTTTTCTGAAATCATCCTGCTCATCATTTCTTATCGAACAACAGAATTACATTATGATCATATGCTATAACTTGTTTGGCCAATCCCCAGATGATGGATAATACCTCAATTTCCAATTCTTTAGTATCATAAAAGAGCCACAATAAATATTTTGTACAAATAGGTTTCCCTCCCCCCTCTTAGAGTTACATGCTTAGTGGTGGCATTGTTCGATCAAAGGGCATGCGCAGTTTTAGAGCCTGCTGGGCATAGTTCCAAACAGCTCTCTAGAATTATTTCATACTCTTAAAGAGATCTTCCTTCTAGAATTTTTTAATCTTTTGGAACTTTCTCTTCTAAATTCATATATAAAATCTTAAAAAATATCTGACCTTGCTATTCCATCTAGATATTTTCTTTTCTTACCTTTACTGTCAAATTTGATTAAATTGAAGGAAAATGATACAACTCTGTTCTTCATCATTCATTCCCTTTTCAACTCCCTTACTTCTGATACATCCAGCTTCCTTCTTCACTACTCTACTGAAATTGCTCACTTAAAGGTCAGCATAAATGACTTTTTCCTGTGTTCTTATTAATTTTTCAGCTGCACTTGACACTTTTGACAACCTCATCATTCTTGAATTATTTTCATTCCATGGTTTCTATCCTATTTCATTTCATTATTTTAATCCTTGCCTCTTATTTCTCCTTCACTTTCTCCTTTCTAGACTCTTCCTCCTCATCTTGTCCCCAAATTCTCTGCCAGTGATGGGCAAACTTTTTAAAGAGGGGGCCAAAGGAAAGGAAATGCTCATCTGTCAGTCTGTTTCTAAGGCAACTCTTTTGAAGTTTCATTGTATTTGTATCCTACTCAATGTATTCATCAGATTAGGAATAATGTCATGCAGCTGGATAGAACATTTCAGGGGACTGCATCTGGCCCTGCGGGTATGTAGTTTGCCCATCACTGTTCTAGGCCATTCCCCAAGGTTTAATCTTTGGCATTCTCTATAACCTCTACACCATAGTTTCTATACTCTTAATTTTCCTTTTCTATATTCTCAGTTGGTAGCTCTATGTCAATAGTTCTTAAGTTAATATCTCCATCTATGAATTCGCAGTTGGACATCTCTTCCCAGCTTGTCTCTGAGAAATTTCCACTTGATGATTCAATGTCATATTGTCCAAAATAAAGCTAGCTCGTTATCCCCCCAATAGATCTACTTACTCCTCCAAATTCCCAATTCCATTTGTGAGACTGTGATTCCCCCAGGCACTCAGGTTCCGAACTTAGGAATCATTTTGATTTCTATTCTGTCTTTCATTTCTGATGTAATAACAATAGTTAACATTTATATGCTTCTTTGAAATTTCCTAAGTACTTTTCATATATCATATTTTAGTCTTATAGCCACCTGTGAGACAGTTACTATAAGCATTCCTATTTCCACTTTACAGCTAAGAATCCTGAGACTTAGATTTAGTGATTTGTCCTGGGTCAAAAAGCTTGTATACATTAGAGATGGATTTAAATCAGTTCATAACTCTAGTCTTAACATTATTTCCATCATACTGCACTAACTCGCTTATATCTAATTTAGTACCAATTCCTGGAATCAGCAAGACCTGTGTATTCGGATCCAGAATCTGACATATTCTAGCTGGGTGATCCTAAGTAAGTCACTTAACTTCTGTTTGCCTCAGTTACCTCATTTGTTTAATGAGAATAATAATAGTACCTGCTTCCCAGAGTTGAGGTAAGGACAAAATGAGATACCACTTGTAAAGTGCTTTGCAAACTTGAGAGTCTCATATAAATGTCTGTTATTATTCCTTTGAGATATGTCTCATATCCATCATTTTTTCTTCATTTTCACTGCTCTCACTCCACTCCAGACCACCATTACCTCACACCTGGATAATTGCAATAGCTATTTTACTTGCCTGTGATCTCTGTGCCCTCTAAATCATCTTCTGCTTAGCTGCCAGACTAATTTTCTAAAACATCTCTTTCATCTTATCACCCTCCTTCTCAAAAAAACTACCCTACTTCTTCATTATGTATTAAAGTCCAAATTTCTTATCTTGACATTGAAAGTCCTTTGAAGCCTGGCCTCATTTCACCTGTCCACTTTTATCTGTAAGTACCCACTAACAGCATCTCCTTTACTCAAGCTAGTCTCCTCCCTAGCCTGTGTATTCTCAGCTATATACATTCCTGCCTGATACTATTTCACCATTTTGGAATAGATCTCTCTCCTATCTAAATACTACCTATCTTTCAAAGGCCATCTCAAGTCTCCTTTTCCAGTCCTTCCCAACAATTTCTTCCCTTATCTTTATATGAGATGATAATGATAATGATGATAATGATAAATAGTTAGCACTTTATATTATTTTCATTCATTCATTTAATTTAATTTAATTTATGTTATTAATGTTTATTCTTTACATTATTTATTTCATATATATTTGTTTATTTGTTTATGTTATTTATATAATTATAGCACTTTACCATCCTATATAAAAACTGATATACTGATCCCTTGGTTTGTGAAAAGAGGTCTAATACATGGGTTGCTAATAGTGTTATTGCTGAGATGTCTCTAATAAAGTTAGAAGTGTAACTGGCATATAGTAGGTGTTTAATAAAAGATACCAGATTGATTCCTGATTTGGGAAACACAGCAAAGGATCCTGAGAATTGGGTGGTGTGAGGGAATTTCTATAACCCAGCCCTGGAAGTTCCTGTGAAAGAATCAGCATCTGTCAAAGCTAGAGTTTCCAGAATGACTAGATCTCCTGGGTCCTCATGTGAGCGTAAATATTTGCAGTAGGCCACAGTGCTTTGGTCTTTATCACAGCAATGTGAGTCCTAGGGAGCTATGATGAAGAATATAGTCAGATTCTGACTTGCCTGGCATATATGAATGGAAAATTTGACTAATTTAGATATTAGAAAAGTTAGTAACTACACTGGAGATGGGAGGCGCTGGAGAATTTAAGGGATGAGCCCTGTGTGGCAGTATGTGCTAGGTCCCAAAGAATAAATATGTGAGACAGAGTGATAGAATCTTGCTGATGTTGGTGAAGGTTAGTCCAGGCCTTCTGTTCTACTGAGGTTAAACTCACTGGAGCATCTTTAGGATACACTTAAAAGAACAATATATCGAAACTTGGTCAAAGGCTCAGTATAGCTCCTTCACTTCTTTTCTTGCCTCTTCTGTGAGCTATGTAAGTCTTCTTTGGATTTTGGTTTATGTGTCTCAAGAGAATGAGAATCTGTAGGGAGCTTGCTCTGTTCTTGCCTGTCTAGGTTGTAGGAGTGCCAAGCAAGGGAGGCCAGAGTACAGGTGGATCAGCTGCTCAACCTGAGACTAATAACTTCCAATTGCTCCCTAGCAGTTGTGACTGAAAGGCAGCCTGCCTCATACAGTGTCAGAACTTCGTCTGGGGCTGTTGACTTAGATGAGACTAGCTGACTTGTTTTAGAAAAGGAGAGACCAACTTAGAGTGACCAATTATTTACAGTAGGTTGGAGCAAGGTCAAAGAATGAGGGGAGTTTCCAAGAGTTTCCATTCCTGTAATTCCTTTGGTATGAAATGTTATAGTTGACTGCGGTTTTCCTTTAAAACATTTAGAAACCCAAATACTGGTATTATCATTACGTATATTCCAGGAGAAAAGGGATCCTTGGTGGGACACTCTATTTTTTTTTTAATTTTTTAAACCCTTAACTCCTGTGTATTGACTTATAGGTGGAAGATTGGTAAGGGTAGGCAATGGGGGTCAAGTGACTTGCCCAGGGTCACACATCTGGGAAGTGTCTGAGGCTGGGGACACTCTATTTTGATGTGTCTGCAGACCCAACTGAAGACGTATTTAGGGAATGAAACCAGATACTCAACTTGAACTCAATGGAACCGACTACAATCAGTCCTTAATGATGCCTGGTCGTGGGCTCCCATATCTCAATATGTGCCAAAGAATGCCAGTTTAGTTCAATTCAATAAATATTTTTAAAGCATCCAGTATGTGGAAGGCACTTGTGGAGGCATTAATTGCTTCATTTAATACTTCTCTTTTCCCTAGCATTCAGAGCTGCCTGAACCACTGAACCACTGGGTGCACAGGTTAATAAATAATATGAGAATAAAAGGAGAGTGCAGGAATGCTTCAGATCCCACATGTCTGTGTGAAGGGAGATCGGGTTGTTCTTGTGACTATTTTTAAAATAAATTTAAATTGGGAATCATTCCTTCCCCTTTTCCAGATTGCCAGAAACACTAATTATTTCTCTCCCGTGGCCCAAGTTTGGAACACAACTAGCTGAACGATTTGCATGAAGCTACAAAGCATATAATTAATCGCTGTCAAGCACCTATGAGATGCATCTTTATATCAACATTTGCACTTTACTCTTTCTCAATTAAAGTGACAACAGAATAATCTTGAGATTTATTTAAGATTTTTTAAAAAGCATGTTGATTCTGGCTTTCTAGAAACTATTTCACAGAACTAGATTATATTGAATTAGGCACACTGTAGGAATTGCATTGGAAATAAACATTAAGTGAGGGTGAAGACTGAAGTTCTGCCATGAAGTCTGAGCATTTGGCTCCCTTATGAAAACTTCCCACCTCTCTTCCTGAGGTGTCAGAGACCAATAAATTGTATGAGTCCTTTCTGAGAGGCACTATCCACTGTCCAAATATTTGTAAGATTCTGGTCAAATTATGGAATACTAGGAAATCTAAGATGGATATATTTGCAGAGCATAAAATGAGGGGCCTGAAGACCTGAGTTCTAATTCTGGAATTTGTCATTTTCCAGTTGCATGACTTTGGGTAAATTACTTATCCCTCTGTACATTTGAAAGCACATTGGGAAACATCCATTTCTGCTGAAGGATAAAGTATTCTTTGAAATGTTTAAACTCTCAATCTGCAGTGAACTTTTGATGAGAGAGTGGCAAGGTGGAAAGATCATTGTACTTGACATGGGTTCACATTCTCATACTGTTTCTTAATGTCTAAGTGCTTTTGGGCCAGTCCCCTCATTGGCCTTAGATTATGCTTTCTCATCTTTAAAATGATCTAAATTCCTTCTACCTCTAATGTTCTAGGAAATCTGTAATTATTTTTTTTTTGCCTTTTTAGAACAAAAAATCATATCATAGTTTGAAAGATAGCCAGTTGCTTAGGAAATGAGAATGTTGCAATGGGTAGGACCCATGGCTAGGACCAAAAGGCATCTTCAAGGTCTTTTTTCATCTCTTGTACTAATAGACTGCAAGGTTCTAGTTGGATGTGTAACTTCGCTATGCTGAGTATTCCTACTATGCAAAAGGAGAATAATATTATGAATTAAGTAGAAATGACAGTCATTTTTGAGAGATGAAGTAAAGTGAAAGACTGGATAAATGAAGCCTAGAGATAATGAAATCTCATTCATTTTAGCCATGATTTTTGATCCTTTCCAAATTAAACTCTCATGAGGGAAGCTAATGAGTAACATTTACGATTCAGTTTTCTTTCTCTCTTCTTTCCAGTTTTTATAAAGATGCTAATGGCCAGAAAATCATAGGAAACTATATATCCAAAAGAGGAAGAATGAGGTTACTGGTTGTCCACTAGGTATATAAAAATGACTATATAAATACCTGCTAGAAGGAAATTTTGACTTTTTTCTACAATTTTCTTCTTAAGGTGTATGTATATGTATGTGGGGGGCACATCTGTATAAATGAGGAGAGTGAATCACAGAATAGATTGAATTAGATCATATTTGTTGTTCAGTTGTATCTGACTTCATAATTCTTTGGGGTTTCCTTGGTAAAGATACTAGAGTGGCTCGCCATTTACTTCTCTAGTTTTACAGATGAGGAAATTGAGGTAAACAGGGTTAAGTGACTTGCCCAGGGTCACACAGCTAATAGGTATCTGAGGCCAAATTTGAAATCAGGTCTTCCTGACTCCAAGCCTGGCATTCTATCCATGTAACCACTTAGCTGCCCCATATACTCTAGTACTTTGAAATTCCAAGAGAATCTCATGTCTTAAAGACAGGGCCTGTTTTTCATTTTTCCTTTGTACCCCAGAACCAGGATTAGTGTCTTGCACATAGCATGGACTTAATGAATAATTTTTGAATTGACAGCAAAGCAACTCTTTTATAGACAGAACTGTTAAAAGAAACACCTTCAGTTTCTTAGTTTTGCTACTGTGCCATGGGATGAAAGACAAAAAAACTATTTTCTGGAAAATGAAATGTTTTAATTATCCAAGTCAAAAGATTTTAATTTGCACATGCTAACTTTTATATCATGCCAACTTTATGCAGGCATGCAACAAATGGCACTAATTATCATCTGATTTACAAACCCACCTAATAATTCTCACCTAAACAAAATTCTGGTCTCACCTCATCTTCTTAGTAAAGACATGATAACAGAGACCTAAAGAGAGGTTCCCTATTAGACAGGCATCATTAGTTTGAAAAATATCCTGCTGTACATTCCGCTCAATTAGTACTCAATACTGTCACATCTTTGATAATTCCTAGGCTTTATTAAAAGGACAGAAGAATAAAGGAAGCATGAGAAACATGCACACAGAGGATGAAAAGATACAAAGCCAGAAGCCCAAAGAAAAGAGAAAGGGTGCACATAACAGGGAAGCACATAAACACGAACATTCCAGAAGATGTCTGAGGGAATATAAATGAATACCCACACATATAGAGTTGGAATAAGTAAAGATTTAAATTATATGTTATTACGGATCTGTTGTTTTCCCAAAGAATCCTGCTTCAGTACCTAAATCAGATGTTTGGCCAGATGTTATATGTGTTATTCTGGAATTAAGGAATTATAGAACTAGAGAGTCAAAAAAAGTTTCAGAAGTCATTTAGTCCACCTCTATCCAAAACATAACATCCTACTTTATAACTGATGTACTATCATTTAATCAAAGATTTAGAGCTGAGACTGTAGATGCCCTTCAATCCATGTTCCCACTCCCCTATATTTTATGTATGAGGAAACTGAACCTCACACTTGTCTAATATTAATAAGGTTGCAAATGGCACAGCAGAGATTCGAATCTAGGTCCTCTGACTCCAAATCTAACATTCTTTCCATCTTAGCACTCATTTCTACAGGAAAATTTCCAATGATTTTGAAATCATCTGTCTCCACAGCAGTCAGATTTTTTTTCCTGGGGTCATAATTTGTTGTTCTTGCCCTTGGTGATATTATAGATTCCCGTTATTCTTCTGTGGGATATAGCAAATAGGCTGCTTTGTCACTAAGAAGTCCAAGCTCACCTTATGCCAAGAGTACAGGCTCTTACATAGCTTCAACTCCCAAATAGATCATCTCTACTTACAGTCTTTTACTCTCCAGCCTTCTAACTCTCATGTCTTTGATTTGTATTCTTCTCGGGTATATTTTTTCTTCTTTGCTTTCCTCTTTCAGAAGCAAAGTATATTGTGAAAAGAGCATTGGATTGGAGAGTCAAAATTATAAAACTACCAAAATTTAGAGTTGGAAAGGATCTTAGAGATGAAATAGTAGTAGAATCAAAGAATTCAAACCGTTTGTTTTACATAAAAGGAAATAGAAGTAGAGAGAGTTTAAAGGAGCTACCTATTGCTTCACACCTAGGGAATGCCAGACCTGGGTCTTGCTTTAAATCCCTTGCCTTCCAGTCCAATGTGATTTCAGCTAAGCCGTATTGATTCATATATGTTTCATTTATGGTACTACTACATTTTGATTCTGTAGCCTTGGTCAAGATACTTCACTGATCTGAGCCTTTAGTTTCATATCCATAAAATAATGATGCTTCAGAGGGCTCTTATAATGATCAAATCAGAAAACATATTTGAAAGCACCATGGGATTTCATAAATCCTTTAAGTTGGCATTTTTATTACTTTGAAAAGTTGATTTCCCAAGAAGTATTTATGAATTTATGCCAACCTTAGCAAAACCAAATGAATGAATGATATTCCATATCATTCTGTTTTTTTCTGGTGATTAAGATAGATAGCAGATGCTGAGAAGACTCTAGATCTGTTGTGCATTGTTTTAAATACTTTAAGCATTTAATTGATAATGAATATTAAATTTAATTAATGCTTATTTTTCTGGTTAAGTAACAATATGTATACTTTTCCCCTTTTTTCTCTTTATTTACTGAGAATTCTAGAGGATTTTATTTTTAGGTCAAGTTATTTGTGGCTCTGTTAAGTCCTCAAGAAATACAGTAGAAAAAGAATTGGGATTGAAGTCATAAACTCTAGTTCTAGTATGAGAACTGCCATTTTTAACTTTTTGAATTAGGACAACAGACCACCTCTGAGCTTCAGTTTCCTCATCTTAAAAATTGAGATATTGATATCTGATTTGCTTATTACCCAAGGTAATGGCGAGTTTTAAATGAGAATGCATTTTGTAAACCACTGATTTCTCTTAAATGTCAACTATCATTATCATTATCATCATTAGCATATTGAGATCTATACAAATCCTATGAATTTTAGGAAAGGTTGGCAACTCCAAAAGCACTTTTAGTAATTTAGAACACATAAATGCCCAAATGTGATCATGCCAAAATTAATAAATGACATAGTATTTAGAGCTGGAAGGGGCCTTTATTAGTTCTCTAGTCTAATCCTCTCAGATAAGGAAAGTCCTGGAAAAATTAACTCTTTTGTCCAAGGTCATATGGGGAGTGGAATTAGGATTCAGTCCCAGTTCTTCTTACTTTTAATTAGTCATCCATTATATATGTTATCTTTGAAATAAAAGTTGTGTTGGTATGTATATATTGGATGGAAAAATGGGGAGTGGCAGGTGGAGTCAAGATGGCAGAGTGAAGGGTTATAATTGCAGGACCTCTTCCAAAATCTCTTCTACAAAACAATTACAGAAAACATGACAGAGGATTCTGAGTAGAAAAGCCTCAAGAAAAATGTACATAAAATTACTTTTTCCAGCCCAAGGCAACAAAGAAAGACAGAGATCTGTGGACGATAAGGTGAAAGTTGGTCAACAGTATGGCAGAAGTGACACCTCCTATGGGTTGTGGGACAGCATCACTCAGGGAAGGTAAGGGACTGAACATTTGATTAGAAAGAGATCCTAAGGGACCCCTGTACTAGCATGGAGTGCAGGATTAGATGCCATTTGACAGCTTTGTTCCATATTACTCAATTCTGGGGTCAAATTTTCAGTGCAAAGAGAAGTAGTCACATTATCACAAGGGAGTAGGGACCTGACCTCAATAAAGACCAGAGTGAGGACCTAGAGGGCAGTGACAAGACTTTCCTCCAGATCACACAACATTGAAGTCACCAAACATTTATAGGCTTTCAGACTGAGCTATGAAAGCAAAAGGATAAAAAAGATGGAAGCTCAAGCCAGTCATCTTCTCGGAGCCCAATTCCAAAATAAAGTCCAAATTCAAGCAGAAAAATGAACAAAAAACAAAAAATAACCTAACCATTAAACCTACTGTGGTGACAGGGAAACTCAAAACACAAACTCAGTAGAGACAATGACTTGAAAATCTCTTTAAACAAAGCCTCATAGAAAAATTCATATTGAACATAAACTCAACAAGAATTCCTAGAATAAAGGGATTTAAAAAAGAATAAAAATTGTTTCAAAATGGATAAGCATAAGTATGATATAATTTATTTATAACAAATTTATAACATTTATAACATCACATTATGTATTATCTTACAAATTATGTTATATAAAAATAAGTATCTATGCTTTCACAAAAAATATCAAATAAGAGCAATAGAGAAAAACTGGGAAAAGAAATGAAAGCTATACAAGAATATATGAAAACAGAAAAAAACAGCATGACAAAAGAGGTACAAAAACATTGAAGAAAATAACTTTTTAAAAAGAAGTATTGGCCAAATGTTAAAAGAAGTACAAAACATTACTGAAGAATATAACTCCATAAAACGAAAAATGGGCAGTACATACATATAATGCTTAACAATGTTTATGTACTTGGATTCAGGACTAATTTGCATATATGTTTATATTAAATAGCCTGGTCACGATGAATAGGAAAAATGATATAAGTAATATAGTTTCACAGGTATTAAGGAGATATATCAGATACAATATTATAAGAGACAGAGTAATGCACTTTTTAGAATTTTCCTTGATATATGGATAAAAGAAAGAAAGGAAGATGAATTAATTAGTTGGACCTAGTATCACATTGCCAAGCCCTCTGAATTTCCTTTTTTCTGAATGAGCAATCCAAAAGAAAGCTCATACGAGCTCTACAATAGGTTGCCTAGCACCAAGAATTACTAAATCATTTTAATAATCATTTAGATGATTAATAAATCATCACAATGACTTCTTGGGAATTATACAATAATATTAAGATAAAAGCACATTGATTAATTTAATGGCATTTGAAGTCAAAATCAATAGGATTTACATGGAATTAATTCACCTGAGATTAAGGAATAGAATATAGTGATGTGAATTCAATCAGGGCCCTACTACCCCACCCTTAGAAATCATAGAGGTTTGCACAAAATGTGGGGAGGAGGGATCATCCCACTTTAGTCTTTAGAAGTTTCATATTTTCTGGTCTGGTCTCAGGTTACCTTTGAGCCAAGGGTTGTTAATAAGCAGTTTTAAGATCTAATCAAGTCTTTGGGTATCCATATCAACCTAGACCAGGGCTGAATTTTTATTGTCTTAGAGATGATCTGGGGCTATGCCAGACAAAGTCACTGATGATTGATCAGTATATATTAGTAAGGTCATCCTGATGCCAAATTATATGCTTAGGTCAGAAACTAAATTAAAATCCAAAGGCAGAGAATTGAATGAGTGGTGATCTTCTTGGCTACCTGGATTCTAGATGACAGAAAATTATAAAACTATATTTCAGAAAACTGAATTGATTAATTGGGAGCACCAAAAGGCTAGGGACTATATAATAAGAGTCTCATAGGCATCAATAAAAATAAATTCTAGTAAATGGCCATCAAGATATCCTTCATTAAGCAATATATGGGTCTAAATTAATATCCATAATCAGTTATGTGGGACTTTGTGGTTATAGATTATCTTAGGGAGCATTGGGAATAAAATAACTTGAGAACTAGAGTTTTACACAATTAAAAAGTAATGTTCAGTTGATCATAGGTCCTGGGAGATGATTTAACAATTCTCTTTCCATTATCTTCAGAGTCATGAGGCTGCTAACTATTTTAGTCATTTAAAAATTTAGGAGGTCTCTTCTTATTTAGTCATGAAAATCCTGTACTATGAAATGTGCTTTCAGCTCTCAAGGAAGAAATTAAGAACTCTGAATACTAACCCTGGTTTTAGAACACATGAAGATGTTGCCAGTTATTTCAGGAAGTGTCATAAAATCTAAAAAAGCCTTGCAAAATATATTAATTATGGTGCCCTTTAATTTAGAGCATAAATAATTTATTTACAGGATGGTCACACATTCATAGTAGTAAAATGTCAAAAGAGGGTTGTGGTAATAACATCAAAATAAAACCCTAGAAGTGTATGTCTACAATGGGCAAAGGTATCGGCTATATAAGCCAAGACCCAGAGGAATCCTCTGATGAAGGATCCAGATCTTCCTTTCTAAAATTTGCCAAGTTGTGACTCCTGCCTATTGTAGCTGGCTATATGGTCCTTGGCTATAGCAGTAGATATAGGTCCAAGGATGTTGTTGAGCAGCCACTAAGAGAGGCTTAGGGATCATAGAGGCCAATGGAGACTCTCAAGTAGCTGATAATTAAATGTTTATACTTATGTTTTCTCTTCCCTTAAGAGGAGAAATTAGTTACTAAATGAAAGCTTCAGTTTATGATATAAAAGTTTAATGCTCTCTGTTATTAATATGCTTCTATTTTCTTTTACTATTCTAGGTACTTTCATTCTTTCCTTTAAAAAAAACCCACAACCTTACCTTCTGTCTTAGTCTAAGTTCTAAGACAGAAGAGCAAAAAGGCTAGGTAATTGGGGTTAAGAGACTGATTTGACAGTGGCCACATAGGTAGGAAGTATCCAAATTTGAACCCAGGTCCTCCTGACTCCAGGCCTGACTCTCTAGCCACTATACTACCTAACTACTCCTCAATGTTATCTACTAATATGATATTAATTGAGGCGATCTATTGAAGCAGGTAGCCTGTGGAAGAAAAAGCAGCTGACAAATAAGTGGGACCATTAGTTAAATGGTTCAACTGGTCGAAACACTCCGAGACTGACATCAGAATCTGGTGTAGTCAGCCACAGCACTAGATGAAAGACTGAGTTGAAAGAAGGGTTCTAATAGAAAGAAAGAGGAAACTTAGCTAATACTCATAGTGTCCTCTGGTGGCCACATGGAACAAATTGTGTTTTTGAATTCATTTTCTAAAACTCTTGAATTTTGATATACAGAACAGAGTGATTAGGAAAAAGAAAAAGAAAATTGCTTAATTGAGAAAGGTATATATTTTCTCCAATCTATTTCCACAAACTCATTTCTGGAATAGCCTTTGAATTATACTGTGAAAGGCCCCAAATATTTGGTTACTCCAGACTGAAAAAGTAGTAGGTTTTCAAATGATGCCACTCTATAGCTTATAATGCTGTTCAAATGATGGCAACTCATATTTGTATAGCACTTTAATGTTTAACAGTGCTTTACATACATTAATTTATTTTATCCTCTCACCAATTCTGTGAGAGAGATATTACAAACCTACCATTTAGATCTATACAGATAAAAGCCAATGGACGATGAGGCATATTTTGATAAAAACTTCTAGGAAATTAGACTGTATTATATGAAGCTATATTATAAATTTCCTAGGCTTGAAGCTTCAAAAGGAAAACAACAATAAAAGGCAACCATCATCATTATCATTATCATTATCACTCATGTTTCTGCAAAGCAATAGGACTTATACAGTACCATTTTCATAATAACATTGTAGGAGTAGACAATGCATATGAATTTTTTTTTCTATTTTATAGATGAAGAAATAGAATTTCAGAGAAACTGAGTTGACCTTTGTCATAGAGTAAATAATGGTCAGTGCCTTGCCTATAGTAGATTTTGAATAAATGTTTGCTGATTGAAGGGTCAACAGGCACATCATCTCTGACATTTCATGAGATAAATGACAAAATAGACTTCTGAAGAAGACTTTCATTTTTTATTCCACTAAGTCTCACATCTTATTCCATTCATATAAATCAAATCAACACACATTTAGTGACTATCTTCTATATAAAAGTAATGGGACAAATTTTGGGATGGAGGAAGAAAGGAAAGCAAGGTCCTAGCCCTCAAGGAATTTAAAACTTAGTAAAGAAGAATTCATTTTTCAGAGAAAGAATAATTAAGACTTCCAGAGGTGGGGCCAAGATGGAGGAGTAAACCAGAGCCCCTCCAGAGTCACCACAAGAATCCTCTCCAACCAATATATAAATATCTCAACAAAACAAATATAGGAGTGAAAGAACCAACAAGGAGACAGAGTGAAACAACTTTCAAGAAAAAAAAAACCCAAAGGTTGGCAGAAAACACCTGGGGTACTGGAGTGAGAAGGGAATAGAATCAGCAAGAGGCTGCAGCAAGGAGTGAAGAGCAAGCCAAAAGCAAGCCACATCCCTCCATGACACATCTACTGTTCCAGGTTTGGAACCTAAGATCAAGCTAACATTCAGATGATGAGATCCTGCCTGGACAAATAGTGGTCCAAGCCAACCTACAACCCTTGAAATTTGAATCCTGTGTAGAAGTCTGGAGTCCCAGCCCAGGGCAGTCTAGGCTGAAGAGAGCTGATTCACGTGAGCCCAGAGTGAAGCCAGGAGTCCCAGTCTGGGCTTGGGATGAGGACATAGTTCACAGTTTGGGGTGGCTGATAGTATGAAGGGGGACCCCCTGGATCTTTTTGCCTAAAGCTGAGGTCATAACTCCAAGACTGGGCAATCAAGGGTATGCCCAATTAGAACAAATACACAGCAAGACCAAAAACTTTTACCTAAGCCTGAGACTACAATTTAAATAGTTCCTGACTTGATCAAGTTCAGAGTGAGATCAAAAGCTTATACCTAAGCCTGAGGAAAGTTTTTATGCTATCTGTGGGAGACCTGCTCCCACAGGAACCAAGGGGCCCTTGGAGGAGAACAGCGTCACTGAAAGGAGATGAGAGACAGTTAAAGTATCACCTGTAGCCAAGATTCACAGAAACTGCTCTGACCAGGCTCAGGTTGACCTTATTTTTATGCACTTTAAAGATTACACATACGGTTGGCATAGAATTTCATTTTCAACATACATCTTTTCTTGGAGACAATGAATAAGTCTTTTTAAAAATTAATTTAAATTAACTTTTACTAAATTATAAAGTTGTTTGATTAACATTCTATATTTATCCTATATTCTTTGATTTAAACAAAAGGTGCAAAGCTTTGCAGAAAATGTTTATGTTCTCATCATGGGGGGGGGGGGTAACTGCACTCATCCATGAGGTACAAGACATGCAGTTAAGCTAAGAATGATTGTTCATTACACTAACCAATTAAGCTGAGAAAACTCTAATCAATTATATAATTAATCAATAATTATTTGTTATACTAACCAATTACACTTCAAAAGGATATAATCAACATTCATTGCATTAATAAATTACATAATCAATTAGACTTACAATCAACATAACTCAGTTACTAACAACTTTTCATTCTCCAGTAACTTTCAATATTTTTCAAAGGTATGTTTAACATGTTTCCTAGGCTGTAGAGTTAAAACAGTTTGGTGGAGTGGAACATACCAGCCTTCCTGAACATGGGAGTGAGGGATTTAAGTACAATTTTGTTGGGGATTTTGTACCTAGGAGTATCCCCTATATAACCCCTTATTCAGATTGGTGCATAGGGTCCTTAGTATATTGAGGCATCTGTTTCAATCCTACAGGCATTTGATTCTTATTTATGGCATTTGTATAACTAGGAAAAGTCTTTAACATTAGATCGCTATCTACTAAGTGACTTTAGGGGAATTTCTGTATTATAGCATGTAAGAGTGGGATTTTCCTAGGGATATATAAATGCTCTAGTAACAGCCTTTACTGTTCTTCTGCATTTCCCTAGGCCTGACTAGAGATATTGATCATAACAATTCCAATAATAAGGAGTGTTAGTAAGAGAAGAGTCACATAGGGGCATCTGAGTGGGTTTTTCCATCCTCCCTAAGAGCTGCTTTTCAGTCCTCAGATTCCATCTCCAACCATGTCAGACAGCATGGATTTGGTGGCTCCTGGCAGCTATCAGCATCTCCAGAATCATTTGAATCAGGAGAGGGGAGGGGACTCTCAGAGCTCTCAGACCTTAGTCCATCACATCATCCTCCAAGAACTGAAACTGGCAAAAACCCAGACAATAAGCTGAGAATAGAATTAAGGAAGGACTGAAGTTCATGAGGCTACCCCATCTCCCTAGAAAACAGCCTACCTATAATTAGATAGGAAAAAATGAGCAAACAAAAGAAGAACCTAATCCAAAAAAATTTTTTTGGAGACAAAGAGCAAGGTACAGACACAGAAGGAGACAGTGAAAACAAAGCAAACACATGCAAAGTCCAAAAGAAAAGTATGGATTGGACACAGATAATGGGAGAGCTCAAAAAGACTTCAAAAAACAATTAAAAGAGGCAGAGGAAAAGTGGGAAAGAGAAACGAAAGTGATGCAAGGAGAAAGGAAACTGATATAAGGAGAAAGGAAAGTGATGCAAGAAGAAATGGGCCAATTGAAAAAGGAGAACCAAAAACTGAGAGAAGAAAATCAGGTCTTAATAATCAGAATTGACAACCTAGAAACTAATGATTTCATGAGAAACCAAGAAACAATAAAGCAGAATCAAAGGAATGAAAAAACAGAGGAAAACATGAAATATCTTATTGAATCATTAAACTCCTTTCTAAATTAATATTCTTTGATTCTCTGATTTTCTTATGTAGTTTCCCAGTTCTCTGTGGTATCACTTCTTTTAATATGAGTAGAATCAATTCAATTCACATTTAGAAAAAAAAGTATGCTAAAGATGAAAAGAGATACAATGTTCAGAAAAGACATGGTTTTTGATGGAGCTTATTCCACATGGAGCTCACATTCTAATAATTTCTTCAGTATTTTGGTGATCTATGATTTCATCAATGTGAGTTTTCCCTCCACCCATGCTGACTCTTCTTAACTTTAATGAACATTAGTAGATGACCTAATGAGCTATTAGAACTAAAAAAATAAAATTAAATTAAGCAAAACAAAATCTGTAACAGTGACTAATCTATACGTGAGTTGCTGAGAAGTTAACTTGGCTGAACTTCATATAATGGACTTAGCCCACTAATGGGCTAGTATTCAGAGCTTTTCCTTAATGGTGGGACCTACCAGGGCATAGGCTTTGCTGGTATAGTTTTTGAGAGCTCAAGATTACTAGCATATGATGATGATATCTGATAGTCACTGTTAATCCAAGCTTCAATACAGTAAGATGATTAAAAATATTTTCAGTACTTGATGCAAAGTACCAGAAGAATCATGGAAGAACTAGAGGGGGGGGGGAGATTTCACTCAATATAAGAAAACCTTTCCTAAAATTAGAGTTGTTTCCAAATGGAAAGGGCTGCCTTGAGAAGTAGTGAGAAGCTACATACCCCTTTGTCAGACAAATGGTAGGGGAGATTTCTGTTCAGATCCTGGATGGAAGTTGATGGCTTTCTTCCAACTCAAGTTCTTTGATTCTAAGACTTGTAAGCCTTTTTTTCCTGCTATTCAAATTGATTCAATGACTGTTTTTAGCTAAGAGTGTGAACTTGCTTCTCTAGGAACTAATTACAAATAAAACCGAGTTCCCTATCTGTTCTGTCATCAGAATTGAGTTACTCATTCTTACAAGCAGAAACCCATCTCTGTCAGCTTCCACTGATTCAGTTAACAGTGACTTTGTACTTTTGGAATCCAGAGTCAGCATTGTCTGATTTGAATCTTTATATCATTCTGTAGTGCTAGAACTAGAATTGAATTGGTCTTGAATCAGAGAAAGATTGAGCCTTCCTCATATACTTTTATCTGGAACTTCCTGGAATTAAAACTACCTAGGGAACATGATGATCTTAGATTTTCATTCCATTTCATTCCCACCCACCTTCCACCCCACCCTTTGTTGTTAGCAGTCCAAATTCAACTGTGGTTCTTGGCCAAATTGCCTGCCAATTAGCTCTTTTTCCCGTTTTTTCAAGTTCAGAAAATTTTGTTCTTTCTGAAAATGGAAAGCTAAGCCTAGGCTGAAATGTTCCTGATGAAAACTCTATGCACTGACAACACTGCTAAACAACAGTGAGCCTATGTGCAGAACACAGAATAAAATAATTCATTAGGATTTATCTATTCCAGATATTTTTCCTCTCAGATTTTTCTATTTTCCAAGGGACATTTCACATTTCAATGTTCAAATCAAAAAAGGTTCAATAATAATCAAAGATAGTTAATTTAAATAGGAGAGAAAAAGTTGTACACTCTCCAAATTGCATCTTGAACATGCTTTCCTGTCAGAAAAGTCACTGACTCTTCTGTCTTCTCCTAATGGATATTTCTTGAGGCCTTGTTTTCATTAAAATAAAAAAAGAAACTCTAAGGCCATTAATTCATTCCTTGACTCTCTTTGGGTAAGTTTGTAGACAGGAACAGAACATCAAGCCTTGAGCTGAGTTCAGGGTTATTTTAAGTAATTATGGAATCTCATAGTTGGAAGGAGCCTCTAATCTAATGCATACAGAACAAGAATATCTTCAATGATATATTAGACAAGTAATACTATTACCTTTGTGTGTAGACTTCTAAAACTCACTACTGCCAGAGGCAGCCCATTCCACTTTTGTATAATTCTATTTTTTATAAGGCTTACATCTAGCCTAAATTTGCCTCTTCTTATTCACTTATTATCTCACTTTGCCCTCTGGGATCTTGGGGAAAAAAGCCTCATGGCAAGTTTTCAAATACAAGAAGACCTTTATCATTTAGAGATCCTTTGGATAAGTAAATACCACAAAGAGGTCAACAACAAAAAGAAAAGTCACATTGAAGTGTTTATAATAAGATTTTGTGGAAGCAAAATAGAGTAGAAGCCTATCTATTTGTGAGTGGTTAAATAAGTTGTGGCACATGAATAGAATGGTATATAATGATATGTTACAAATATAGTATATATCTTCTTCAGATAAAATCTAGCCTTAGACACTTACTTTCTGGGTGACACTGGGCAAGTCAATTAATCTGTTTGCCTTGGTTCCCTCATCTGCCAAATGAACTAGAGAAGGAAATGGCAAATCACTTCAGTATCTTTGCAAGAAAATCCCAAATTGAATTATGAAGAGTTGGACATGAGTGAAATGACTGATTAATCAAAAATTTTATGTAATATAAGATAAAATGAACAAGATGAATTCAGAGCCACATGGGAGGACTTACATGAACAGAGACAATGTAAAGTAAATAGAACTATACACAATGACTAAAGGAATAGAAATGTAAAAGAAAATGACTACAAACTATTTAGAAAGCAAATTCTGTCAAATTATAATAATCAAACTTGGTCCAAAGAAGTCATTTGAAAGGGTAACTTTCCCTTGCTTTCTTTGGGGATTATGGGTATGAACACGACACATAACAGTAGACTTCTTTTTTTGGTGTTTTAATTATTTTTTCCCCTTTTTAAAATTCTTTATTATAAGGGATGACATTTTGGGTGAAGGATACTTTGTGAAATGTACATGACATAAAAATAAAAGATATCAATACATTTTATTTAAAAATACATTAATATAGCCTGTCCATAAGTCTTTCCTTCAGGTAAAATACTGCTAGTTTCTATAAATGGTCCTCATATGACATAATCTTGAGGTCTTCTTTCCTCATCCTGGCTAGATTTCTTTGGATGTTCTATAACTTATCAAAGCAGATCCTAAAATGTGGCAGCCAACAGATATGGTCTTGTTTCTATCTTGTTCCTGGACAGCATGCTTTCTCTTTAGGTGGCCTAAGAAAGCATTGATTTTTCTTGTCTGTCATGTCACGTCATTGATCATTGTTGAATTTGTAGCCAGTTAAATCCTCAGATCTTTGAGGATCTAAAATCCTCAGACTACCTTATAGGTAGTCCTTCTCATTTTGTACTTGTCAAGTTGAGCTTCTGAATCTGTTTAAGACTGCCCATCATCATCACAAACAATGTGCCCAAAATAGATACCTTGGCACTTTGATATATCTATGTTCTTATCTATAAGAGAGCTCTTTTCAATGACAGTAATTACAACTCTATAGGGATTATACCTCCTTTCATTTTGAGTTATTTTTCTTTAGCAATTCCTAGAAATCCTCTATGAGAGTTAACCAAACATACTGAGATCATTATTTCTTTTGACATTGCACATTAATGAAGCAAGGAAACCAACAATTATCCTATGTTTTTATCACTTGACCAGATCACTTATTCCAGTTTTACATAATTGTACTATGGTCTAGGGCTGTGTTGGCGAACCTATGGCATGTATACTGGAGGGTGCTGCTCCCTTCCTCCTCTCCACATGCACCTCAGGGCATTTTTCAAATGACCCTCCCCTCTGCCCCTCAGCCCAATGGGAGCACTTCCTCCCTCCCTCGTCTTGGGTAAGGCAGGGGACTCACATGTAGTGTGTGAATTGTAGTTTGGGCACTCATTCTCTAAAAGGTTCACCATCAGTGGTCTAGGGCAAATGGGTCAAACACAATGGCAGAATCAGATTAAAATTCAATTGGGAAATGTTTAAGAAAATAAATAAAAATACAATGTAACATAAGATACTGTTAATGTGTGATTTTCTAAATCAATAGAAAGCCTGCAGAGATATACAATAAATGATTATTTATTGATTAATTATTTCTATTTGATTTTGCCACCATATCTCTATCATTACACATAAAAGCAAAATTTGGACCTGTTATCAAAGTCATATTCATCTTTATGTTTCCCTGATGATATATTTTATAGTGCTTTTGTTGAACAATTCTTGTTTGTAACATGTTGCAGAATAGTCCTATTTGACTAGATATGACAACTGCCCTTTGGATGATGCTCAACTTTACTTTCATTAACTTTAGAGACTACCTAATTCACAGCCTCATAACATCACCAAAAGAATAGTGGTATAAAAAAAGATATTTGTTTCAGGGAGAATCTTTGAGTCATTAAAAGCATTATACAATCCTACAAAAACAATATAGCTTAGGTCAGGGTTGTGAACCTATGACACGTATGCCAGAGGGGGCACTCAGAGCCCTCTATGTGGACATGCATGGCGTTGCCCCTGCACAGAGCTCACTAGAGCTCATTACTAGGAAGCTAAAGGGATACAGAGTGGGACTGTTCCTCTCCCCTTTTCACTTGTGCCTGAGGAAATTTTTCACATCACCCAACCCTCTAAAAGGTTCATTATCACTGGTTTATAATCTTCCTCCTGCTCAAGTCTAGATCCACCTCATAATACATTTGCACTGACTGTATAAGAAATATGAAGGGTTACGATGGAGATAGCGTGAATTGGGGGTGATAGTTTGTTTGTTCCAGTTTCTTCATCTATCAAATGACCTGGAGAAGGAAATGGAAGACCACTTTGGTATCTTTGCCAAGAGCACCTCTCCAAGTGGGGTCAAGAAGAGTCGAACACAACTTACCTAAACAACGATATTTCTACTTCATATAACATCTAGGGAATTTTGATATCCAAATGTGATGCTCTACTGTTACCAAGGATGTAAAGAATATATTATTAAAATCCTTATGAATCTTTTCCATTTTCATCTTTTTTTGACCTTCAAGTTAAAACTATTTTATGTTCCAAATAGAACTCATTTTTAGTCCTGCCCACCACCCTCAAATCATTGCTTCTCCACATTTCCTTATTTTTGCTTAGTATAACCATTCTTTTAGTCCCCCAAGATTGTAACCTTAGAATTATTTTTGATTCTTCCCTCTTCCTTATCACCCCCATGGTTTTTATTAAAATCTTATCACTTGTGTTATATTCATAGTCTGGGAAATGATGGATGCCACCTTGAATGACAGGGAAGGCATGGAATGTTCCCAGGTGCCGTGAGCCAGGGGAAAATGTCAGTTGGCTCCAGGAGTATAAATACCCCTGACAGCCACTTAGAGGGGGTCTCTCTGGGCTCTGGAGGTCTCTGGAAAAAAGGCTCTGGACTGGGAAATCTCTGAGTGGGTGGTGAAGGGAGGCAGGGAGGTCTATGAAGAAGAGGGTAGGAATAGATCTAAATATTTCCTGAAAGACTGTGAGAGCTAGTGCATCACTAAACCCTGAGAGTGAGAGAGCTGAGAGAATAAGATCACCAAACACCTGCATCAATAGCCTTCCCTATTCTCTGGCTTGGCTGTGGCCAGGCTGGGCCAGAGGTAGTGGAGAGAGTAAATCTCCAGCTTCTACTAGATCAATAGCCTCCAGTCCTAATTGTCAACTAGGCATAGATAATAGATTGATAGGGTCTCCAATCCCCAATCCTAGCCCGGTTTATCCTTTCCCTGATTATAGATAGAGTTTAATAAGTACCTTCCTGAGTAGTCTTTATATAATGACCCTTGGGGAGGGAGTCAAACACAGTCAGATACCAAATGTAATCCAAGGCAAATCAAAAGCCCTATATTAATCTATCTAACCCCAGGTTGGACCTGGAAAGGTTATCCATCTATCTAACCTCTCTAGGGTTCTCCCTGGGCAACTCTTAGAGAAAGGGGAAATTATAACAACTATCAAGGGTGATCGGAGTTGGTGTTCCTCCATCATCTGCAGCTGAGGAGAATACAGATAGATACATTCACATCACTATATACCTATATCTCCACAGGATCTCCCCTTTTGTTTATAACAGTTGCCAAGTCTTATCAATTCTACCTCTACAGTATTTTGAATATCCATTTCTTTCCCTTGCCCCACGCTATTACCATAGTAGTTCACTTCTTATTTGACATGTTATTGTTTGTTCAGTTGTTTTCAATTGTGTCCAACTCTTTGCGATATGATTAGGGGTTTTCTTGGAAGAGATATTACAATGGTTTGCTATTTCCTTCTTCAACTCATTTTAGAAATGATGAAACTGAGGCAAATAGGGCGTAGTAAGTATCTGAGGCTAAATATGAAGTCTTAAAGATGAGTCTTCCTGATTCCAAGCCCAGGGCTAAATTCACTGAACCACCTAGTTGCCCAGTATGGATCCAAGGCTGCCTTCTTCAAAAGATGTTGGTGCCTTCTTATTGGCACTAGGATAAAATAAAAAAAAATTCCTCTCTTTTGTAATTAGAACCTTCCACAATCCACTTTCCAGACTTATTCCCCTTCATGTACTTTATGTTCCAGCAAAATTAGCATATTAAATCTTCCTTGATTGAGACATGCTATTTCCTTCATCCATGCACTTGCATGCATTACTCCCACTCTTAGAAAATACTCTTTCACCTCTGTCTTTTAGAATTCTGAGCTTCCTTTAAGGATCTACCAAGGATAGGGGTAGCTAAGTGGTTTAGTGGCTTTTAATCAAGAAGATCTAAGTTCAAATCTGACTCCAGATATTTATCAGTTGTGTGATCAACAAGTCACTTAACCATTGTCTGCCTCAGTTTCCGCCTCTATAAAATGGGGATACTCACCTCCCAGGGTTGTTGGTAAATATCAGTTAATATAATATTTGTAAATTCTTTAGCATAGTTGCTATATAATGTTAGCTATTATTGGTTTCTATTGTCATTGTAATCATATTTAATCATTAATTACATGATTAAAAGTTAATTATAATTTATTGTCACTGCTTCATCACAAACAGATGATGCTAGAAAGTTTTGTACCTTAAGATTTCTCTGGATAAACTGATGAAGTTGGAGTAAAGAAGTCCTAGATCCAAATCCTTTTTTCAGACAAGTCAAATCTGAACAAGTCATTTGATTCCTCAATTTTAGGGTCCTTATGTGGAAAATGAGGGTTAAAACAATAGAATTATTAAGATGATAAGGTGGAAAACTCAGGAAAAAATGCCTGGAAAAGAATTCTCTAGGGATATGCTAACTGTCTTAAAGTACTGGAAAGCTTTGCATGTAGACTGTATTTGTTCTACTTCAAATTAGAGGACAGAAGTGGAAGAATAAGTTTGAAACTTCGAAGAAACAGATCTAGGATTGATTAATGACTGGATCTAGCCCAAAGTGAAATGGACTATCTCAGGGTGTAATGGATTCTGCCTCACTAGAGATCTTCAAGATAGCATCTGATAGTCACTATTTGAACATATTGTAGGAAGAATTCTTGGTCCAGTAAGGATTGAACTTGATGGTCTCTGAGCTTCCTTCCAATTCTGAGATTCTGGGAATGATCTCACATAAACAGGCTAGGCTGACCTTTTAAGTTGGCCCCTCCCTACCCCAAATCATAATTACCATCATTGCCTGAAGTTCCATTTATTAGGAATGTATATTCTTAAAAATGTAAATATTCTTAATTAAATTTAAAAAAATTTTTTTAATTCTTAAAAAATGTCAGAGACATTACCTCATTCATTTATGGTTTTCCTTTCTTACTATCATTTACTAGACATGGTGACATTGAAGGAACAGGAGCCATGTTTGGGAGTGAGAGTGGTGAAATAATTTTTTAATATAACCTTCTATCAATATCACTATGAAAATATAAGATGTTTCTACCCAGAATCTAAGAATCTACCAGCACTCTAATTGTGCAACTAGGGATTTCTGGGACTGTTTTAATGAAGACTTCTAAGAGAAAGATCCTGGAAGAGAATCTAGAAGGGGAGAAAGTTGCATTTGGGGGCTTGTCTTCCATCTTGACTTTTTTAGGACCTGCCTCCAGATGTGAACCTTTTTGTTGTTCCCTACAAAGACTATTAGAGATATTGCTGCTGTAGTTAAGAATGAAATTGATATGTGGCCCAAAGAGAATGTGACAATGGGTATTATAAATAATTATTGGACTACACTTGGTGCGATGACCCAATTGCCTTTAGAGATGATATCTCTCTCTTGCTGCTGACTTAGACAAAGGAAGCAACTATCCTAACTCCTTTCAATGAAAGAGAAGTTTAGAATTGGTAGTGCCCTGTGCTGCCTGTGTAGGTCCACATATTGCCTCCCTCTTCACTATCCTTGTGTTCTTTCCCTTGCTTTACTGTCCATTCCCATTGTTAAATGAAGAATTTAGCAGCTGCTGAGTTTTGTTACATGGTTAATGTTGCCAATATTATCGGTGATTAGGAGAAAGGGACAATCTGGAAAAAAGCAGAGAATATGTCCAACATTTAGTATGAAACACTGGGAGGTGGCAGTAGTATTGTTAGATTTGGAGGATATGCTTCTCATCTTCATATCAATGCCAAAGCAGGGTTATAGGAATATATATATATATGTATATATATATATATATATTTTTTTAAGGAATCGGCCAAGTTTATTCTACTTAATTCTCCAAGTTAAGTTATCAAGTTATTATGCTAAAGTCAGCATGGGAGCATCAAGAGACAGATGAAAAAAGACATTATTATATGGGAAAAGTGTGAAAACAGAAAGGAGGCATGATCCCCAAAGTAAACTTTACCTCATTTTTATTTCTGGAATTTTTCCTTCAAAGAGGATGAAAATTCTTCTTCCTTCTTTTTCCTACCATACCACATAATCTCTTACTTCTAGGTCATAAAATATAGACAAATGTTATAAGTTAAGCTATATTATGGTTTAAATAGCTTTTTATGTGCACAGTTGGTTACTTTAATACTATGAAGAAAATGCCTTTTGTGTTCCAGACAGACAATTTACAAATATATTTTTGGAACATAACCCATTTGCAAATTGGAGATTGTGAGTGATAGCAATTCTCTGGATCCATTCAAAGCTGTTATCATGTCCTTTCTTATGCTGTCTGGGACAATAAATGTAGTAGCTTTTAATAATTAATGACTGAAAAATAATTCTTAAATGCCTTTCCCAAGATAATGAGTTTCTCCTTCACTAAAGCCCAATTTTGATATTTCGACATGGTGGTGATGGTCCTGGGTCCTCTTGGACTCTACTATTGATGTTCAAGTTCTTTTTAGTTCTCCCAAGCTGAAAAGGTTTTGAGGGGAGACCTAGACACAGGATGCATGAGGTAAAGAGCATTTTGAGTCACATTAAAAGAGTTTCACAGATGCAGCTGGGTATAACATCTGAGGATCTTAAATAGTCACTACATAAAAGGAGTAGTCTTGTATTAATCAAGTAGATGTACAGTGTAGGCTAGTATCATATTTCTTCTCTGTACCTCAGTTTCTTCATCTATAAAAGAAGGTTGACACATCATGTCTAAGGTCCCTTCCAACACTAAGCCTTTGAACCTATAAATTATTATTGCCATCATGTACTCATTTTGCTACTGAACCAGCTTCCTTCTCTGGAGCTGACCACTCAGAATGACCATGGTTTATGCGATTCCCTATGGAAGGAGGGGAGAGGGTAGATAGAAAAATACTGCAATCCATAATGATAACCTCAGCTTTCTTCTTAGCAAGTCAGCCCCTAAAATACCCATGGAAGAGAATTCCCTCACTTGTTATACATCAGCTGCAGCTGAGAGCTTCCTTTTGCTCTAAAGGTTGGCTTAGTTCAATTTTTTTTCCACTGCAAAAAGAAGTCTGCCCAATGGCAACAGAATTATGGACTCTTACAACTATTGACAAAAGGAGCCACCCTCATTTGAAGTTGTGATATGTCAATAGTATTATAGTTGATAGGTAAACAGAGCCAAGATTTAAACCTAGGTCCTTGGATCCCAAAGCCCAATGTTTTTCCACTGTACCCCATTGCCCTCCTAAGTATTCTGAAATACTTTTATCAGCATCACCTCTAAGCATCACTTAATCTAATCAGCATTACTTAAGGTAGCTCTAAAAGTTGTTTGGATTCATTTATATAAGCCTCAAAAATATTCTCTCTATTATCTCATCATGGTGTTAGTTATATTCCACTTACCTAAAGGTTATAGAAAACAGCCTTTAACTTTGAACTGCTAAGTGTTATCTCTAACAACTTAACCCAGTACCTGATGCATAGTAGGTACTTAACAAATCTCTAGTGAATATTGACTGGAAAAGAGTCTCCACTTCCTACTCCACTTCTTATAAGAAAAACCCTTATCATGTTCATATCAGAAAAACAATTAATACTTCAATTGTAACAAGAAAATAAGGTTCAGTTTTAAGTGATAGTTTACACTGACCTTTGAAGGTCTAAGTATGCTTTGCTTCCACTTCTATTTAAAGATGAGCAGCAACACCCTGCAGAACTCAGGAAGGTGTGGGACTACTGAAGCCTGCAACACTGTAGGGATGGGTGGGCTTGGGAGAGCACTGTGAAACGATCAGGATGTTCTAGCTATGTTATCACTCTGTTAGTCACAAAGGTTACATGACCCTTTCAACAATATGTTCCAATCCTTCTAAAAGGACAGAGGAAGGAGGAATCATTCTCATGATGCTAGTGGAACTGGCACAGAAGAAGCTCAGACATTTTTCTTCAGGAATGAGGTTGCACTTCAATTTTCATAGCATTAGGGTTACTATATAATCACAGATTTATCCTTCCAGTGAAGCAACTCTCTAACTCTGGGGCAGATACCAAACACAGTGACGCTCTAGCAAGTGCTAGACAGCCCAAGAAGATACAGATACTACACAGTTCACAAATATCTTTTTATATGGCATCCCAATGGGTCATGTGAAAGGTAATTTTTTTATTCCCTTTGTCTATTTTAAGTTAATCAAGAACTTAAAGTACCCCTACTTAACACTTAGTAAGTCACTAATGTAGTATACAGAATTGGGGTCATATAGTTTTTTCTAGCTTTGGCTGAGTTCCAAAAGCTGTTAGAGGTGTTTTGGAATCTTGAGGAGAAGTGGCAGTTGACTGGATCTTCCGTAGAGGGAGGTGGTCAATGAGCGAGCTGCTTTGATTATCTAGCTTTAATATTGAAATTTAGCCTAGCTTTGATATATTTACTTAAGAAATTATTATTTTAGATAAATCCTTTATATCTTCCTTTCCTAATACCACCCTGCCTTCCCTCCCTTATCTTATGTGTCTGTGGAGTTAATAAGGAGAGTAATTAGAGAGGAGTTAAATCTGTGAAGAGTTATCTAATTGACAGCATTAGTTATAGTTAGTCAAATCATCATTTATTCCCTTTAAATAGCCATAGCATTTTGTAAAGCTGAGTTTAAAGGCAGGTCCTTACTCAGACTCCATCTTTACTTCCCTTCCCCCACCTGAGGTTCCTGAGACAACTGATAGGGCTTTCCTTTGATCCACCTTCCTAACAAACATCCTTCAAACAAAATAAACCCTTTTGTGTTTCAACAGCCCTATTAGTGTAATTTGTCTGTTTGTTATCAAGAGGGAAGAAGAGGGAAAAAGACAACATACTCTGGGCTTAGAGGGAAGCTGGGGCATCCATCTTGAAGGAAGGTGTTACTTCAAAACAGGTCCCTTCCTGTGAAATTAACTAAAGCTTGTTTGTTAATTTCAGTCTAGTCTATTTCCCTCAGCTTGTGTTTGAGTCTAAGTCCCAGTCTGTAAGCCTGCTGTGTTTGTATGTTTAGTTTAACTTCTCTTCTTCCTAAAAGATCTCTGTTTCCCTTCTGTGTTATACTCCTGACTTCAGTCCTATTATACCCTGAATCTCCTTTAATCCCAGCCTACCTGTAAATGAGATTACCCACTTAGCAAATCTCCAACATCCTCCTTTCAATTTCCCTTATCCCAAACACCTTTCCTCAAATTACCCACATTACACTAACAAAGAAAGTTCTTGCCCTAAAAGGACACAAGCACTGTCCCACTCTGGGCAGTGTGAGGCAAATTGAAAGGATGTGATGGGTTCCTGAGATGTGATAGACCAGCCCACAGTGAAAGGAAGGAGAAACCAGAGAGACAGGAAAAGTGACATGGAGAAAACTGCTTATAAAAAAGCCAGGTGAAGGCATTCTGATTCATTCTGCTCCCTTGGTGGCTCTTGCTGAGGGAGGACTTCTGCATTGGTGTCTCTGTGTTGGGATTCTGCTGTGTTGGTAAGATTCTTGCTGAAGAGACTACTGTGACTCCTGGTTGGATATTGGGACCTGAGGAAGCCTTTGTAGGAGTTGAGCTGGATTTCTTCAGATCAGCACTTATAGGGTATTTAGCTAGGCAATATTTTCTACCTCCTTCCTACATTTCCCTATTTACTATCTCTACCCTGCTGTAATAAAGCTACTAAAACTACTAACATACTCATAGTTTAATTTTTAATTTTTATAAATGGCAACCACAACAATTTAAAAAAATTATTATATTTGTCAAGCCCATTTGAATTATTACAGTCAGTAATGATCATTTGTAAAAAGAGATGATTTTCTAGTTAGCCAGCTAGCTAGTGCAGTGGCTAGAGTGCTGAGTCTGGAGTCAAAAAGACTCATCTTTTTATTCTGATTACCTTGAAATAGGTCTAATATTAGTCTTCCTATGTCAAAAGGTATACTCAGTTTTATAACTTTGGGGGCATAATTCCAAATTGTTCTCCAAAATGGTTAGATTAGTTTACATTTCCACCAACAGTATATCTTCTGAATTCATAGCTGGCCTCAGACACTTACTAGCCTTATAACTCTATACAAGTCACTCAACTCCATTTGCCATGGTTTTCTTTTCTGTAAAATAACTGGAGAAGGAAATGTCAAACCATTCTAGCATCTTTGCCAAGAAAACTCTAAATAGTTATTGCGCATGTAGAGTTGGACACAACTGAAAAATGACTGACCAATGCACTTTCCCCACCAACTCTGCTTCTCTGAGGTCCTTTTTTCATTATTAAACTTATTCTGCCACGGAATGTGAGGGTTGTGGTCAGTCTATTCACTAGCAATGATACTCATTGTACCATTTAAATTTAAATACCCAAGGCAATGTGGATTCTGATGGGGAAATTGGGCACAACTTGCTTCAATTACTTCTCTTATTGTCTCAGCTCAATGAGATTCTCTGGGACTCTAATTGAAGAAGAGTGTGTAATTTGTATGAGTAGAGGGAGTTTGAACCAAGCAAATCAGATCTTCAAGTATTTAAGATTCATGTTTCTTAATTGCATAGTATTTGCAGAGTTGATAAAAGTCATAAAGGCTTTTTATTTCATAAATATTTTTTTCATAAATGGAAAAGATAGGTATTTATTTACCTAAATTCTTTGTGTCCTCAGACACATACATAATAGAAAAAGCTACCAAGTCCATCACAAATATTACATGTAATAAGAATCTTTAGGCTATGAACACAGATTGCATTTTAGCTTAAACCAGGAACCTCCTAGGAGAGATTAATGAAATGTTATCTTTGCACTGAAGGTGTTAAAGGGCCAGGAAATTTGACAGGGAAAACAAAGTGATATGAGCATGTCTCCTCAATCTTTGCTCCATGATCCTTCTCTTTACAAGAAAGAGGATGAAGAAAGGAGCAGAGTGGGGAAAGAGTGGTCACTTTTTGGCTGCCGAGTAAATATGTGATCTAAGTTGGGTGGAGACCAGTTAGGATTCAGTTAAACACATGGAATTTGGAAGAAAAGCAAGGTCAGAGAGAGGTGAGCATGGAGTCTGCATTTTTCACTATGACCATCTGTGTAGACCTTGATAATGTTGTCCAGCCATGTTCTTTGGGGACCAATACTCCTGTCACTCATTAATTTTCAAAAAAAACCCTAGGGTTCTAGATCTCTTAAATGGGACACAGTGAGTGTCTATAGGGAGGAAAGCAATGAGGAAATCAACAAGATGAACAAAAGGATGGTACTGAATGAGGGGAGAAGAGTTTGGAAAGGCACAATAGTGCAGGAAGCAGAAAGAAAAGACTGACAACATGAGCAGATCAGATATGCTCTGGTTGAATGCAGTGGCTCTTTAAACAGGATGCTTTGAGCACTATGTTGGTAGTGAATTGACTTGTGGGCAGGGTCCAAAGTGTTTAACCGAAGGACATGCCACATAAGAGAAGCTCGGAAAACATTGGCTTTTGTAGCTGTGCTTGACAATTGGGGGCTCGAAGTATTCCATGGCTCTGAAACATTGTTTATCCATCAAGAGGGAAGGATTTGAATTCCCCTCCTCCCTGTGCTAATTATATTCAACATAGTTTAAAAACATTTGGAAAAGGAGAGTGTTTTTCCACTGCTAGGTGAGCAATCCAACTTTGTAACAGTGGTGCAGTTATGGTGGCCAATTTTTTTTCTTTCCTATATTAAAATTTTAAAGTATTTTTTGCACTTTTGCCAGGGTTCTGTTAATGTGTCCATGTGAACAATATTATTAGGTTGTATCTGCTACTTAGAGAACACACTATTATATAAAACTTTTCTCAGTTTTGACTATGACTTCCAAGAGAGATTTAATTTATAAATATACTAAAAAGTGGAAGTCCTAGCAAAAGTTCTCATCTACTTTGGAATGAAAGTTATATATCAGTTAAGGTCCTCTTCTCTGCACTCTTAGTCATCTGATATACTCCCAATTATCATCATCATGAGATGACTCTAAAAACTAGTCCTGATATGTCTCCTGAATTGTTGCATTGCTGAACATCTCTACTTGAAGTTCCAATCAATTTTTCAAACTTGATATATCCAAAACTGAACTTAGCATATTCTTTCCTGAACTATCCTTTTCTTAAAACTTAGCTATATTTGTTGAGAGCATTGCCATTCTTCCAGTTACCAAGCTTTGTAAGACTTCCAAGTTGATCCCCTGGATCCATTTACCCACAAGCTTAATAGAAGTCCTCGTTGTCTTTACTTCAATTACAACATAATTAACTCATTTCCTTCCCTTCAGTTTCTTCCCCCTTCAACACATCTTTCAAGCCATTGTCAAAATGATTTTCTACCCATAGATCTGACCTAATCACTCACTTCAAACACTTTTAGTAATTTCAGATCTTCCACAGCTGTCTCTAATTGAAAAGAAAACTGGTTCAGGAGTAATCAGAGAATCTGGATTCAAATCTTGACTAAGATGTTCATTACCCATGTTAGGTCACTTACTACTCATGGGCCTCAGTTTCTTCATCTGAGAAAAAGGAGGAGTTGGTCTAGATGGCCTCTGAGGTCAATCAAACAGTTAAATAATCAGTCAAGAAGAATTTATTAAATACCTACTATATGTTAGGCACTTTTAGGCCTGTGATTCTGCCTTTGCATGCTCACTATTTTGTTACACTTTGTGTATTGTTGTTGTTCAGTTGTTTCTAGTTGTGTTCAGCTCTTTGTGATGATCTCATTTGGAGTTTACTTGGCAGAGATATTGGAGTAATTTGCTATTTCCTTCTGCAGCTCATTTTGCAGATGAGGAAATGGAGGCAAACAAGTTTAAATGACTTTCCCAGGGTCACACAGCCCGTAAGTGTCTGAGGTCAGATTTAAACTTAGGAAGATAAGTTGCCCTTGTGTACTCTACATGCCAGAGAAACTGTTCTCATACCTTTTACCTGGACCTTTCAGAGAGTTGGGTATAAGCTCTCATTTACATAGTTGGGTTCAGTAGTTCCTTTTCCCCAAAATCAGAACTAGGGAGTGACTGATAGAAAGACCCAAGAAAGAAAAGACTATTTTAGGGGTCATATGTGGACTTTTAACAATTTTCTGGTGACCTTTGTTTCCAATAACATTATGGGGAGACAGACTCTGCTCCCACTCTGGGCATAAAAGAATGTCTTTGGTATCCTAAATTAGAATTGAGAAAGCATTTCTTCCCATATATGAATTTATATACCTGTAAATTTTCTACCAAAATCTTGTCATAGGTGGTACAGATTTACCTGAAATAGTTAAATTATTTGTACTTAGATTTAAAGTTCTTTAGGGTAGAATATGTTTTTTTTTTATGATCTAACCTGATAATTTCGCTACCATTAATAAGCTGTATGAGAAAATGTGTGATAAATTCCAAAGAACCACTGACAAACTTTTACAACACATATAAAGATTGTGAACATTTTGAATAGATAGATAATAATATGATCAGCATATCAGAGTAGGTCTTAAATGACTGCAGGATGTTTGGCATGGCAACAATGGAGACTTTTAGGAAATTCCTAACTCCTGAGAAAAACTTTGCCTTTATTTTTTAGGAAGTTTTTTTTCTTTTATTCACCTTAAACTTGCCTTTCTGAAGCTTCCTTTTGTTGTTCCTAGCTATGCCCTCTTGGGCTACGCAGAACAAGTCTAAACCCTCTCATAAAACATCCTTTCAGTTTCTTGAATATGGCTATAATGTCCCTCTCAGTCCTTTCTTCTTTAGCTTAAACAATCCCCAGTTTCTTCAATAGATCATTTTTTGGAGGGAGGGGATAACTGTCGAGTAGAAGGAGAGTATCATTGAAAATATTCTGCCAAATACTTTGAGAGTAGTTTTAAAGTTTAGGTTTAGAGGACTACATAACTGGAATCAGGCATAAGCTAGCCTCTAAGGCTGTGGAGCCTTTCAAGTTTCCTAGAAGACTAAATAGGTCTTGGCTCAGGTGATTAGAAACTTTAAAAAAATCTGTGACACATTTCTTAACTATTATAAAATAATTTAAAAAAAGATCATGTCCTAATAACAACAGCTCATATATATGCTACACTCTAAGGTGCTACTAATGTATTCTTTCACAACAGATGATTAAGGCCCCATTTTATAGATAAGAAACTGTGTTCATACAGCTCGAAAATGTCAGGATCAGAGGTAAACTCAAGTCTACTATCTAAATCAATCATTCTTTTTACTATATGCAAGGGTACCTCTCATTCGTCACTTTATTATTTTTTTAACTAGTGAAGTAGACTAGAATGTTATGCTTATATTTTTCTTAATTATCTAAAAATGACTAATAATTTAAAAGTACCCTTCTCACTCTGTTTTTTTTTATTAGTAGAAATATCTCTACCTTACATTGATTAAATACAAGAAGGAAAATTTTTTCCTGCTGCCTTTTTTTAATTTTAATTTTTATTGATTAAAGAAAAAATTTTCCATGGTTACATGATTCATGTTCTTTCCCTCCTCTCCTTTAACCCCCTTCCCATAGCCAACATGCAATTCTATTGGGTTTTACATGTGTCATTGATCAAGATCTATTTCCATAAAATTGATATTTGCACTAAGGTGATCGTTTGGAGTCAATACCCCCAATCATATCCCCATCAACCCATGTAATCAAGCAGTTGTTTTTCTTTTGTGTTTCTGCTCCCACAGTTCTTTCTCTGGATGTGGATAGTGTTCTTTTCCATAAATCCCTCAGAATTGTCCTAGATTATTGCATTGCTGCTAGTAGAGAAGTCCATTACATTTGATTGTATCCGTCTCTGTGTATAATGTTCTTCTGGTTTTGCTCCTTTCATTCTGCATCAATTCCTGGAGATCATTCCAGTTCACATGGAGTTCCTCCAATTCATTATTCCTTTTAGCACAATAGTATTCCACCACCAACAGACACCACGATTTGTTTAGTCATTCCCCAATTGAAGGACATTCTCTCATTTTCCAATTTTTTGCAACCACAAAGAGCATGGCTATAAATATTTTTGTACAAGTCTTTTTCCTTATTATCTCTTTGGGGTATAAACCCAGCAATGGTATGGCTGGGTCAAAGGGCAGGCAGTCTTTTAAAGCCCTTTGGGCATAGTTCCAAAATGGTCGAATGGTTGGATCATCTAGAATGGTTGGATCAATCACAACTCCACCAGCAATGTATTAATGTCCCAATTTTGCCATATCTCTTCCAACATTTATTGCTTTCCTTTGCTGTCATTTTAGCCAATCTGCTAGGTGTGAAGTGATACCTGAGAGGTTTTTGATTTGCATTTCTCTAATTACAAGAGATTTAGAACACTTTTATGTGCTTATTGATAGTTTTGATTTCTTTATCTGAAAATTGCCTATTCATGTCCGTTGTACATTTATCAATTGGGGAATGGCTTGATATTTTGTACAATTGATCTAGCACTTTATAATTTGAGTAATTAGACCTTTGTCAGAATTTTTTGTTATAAAGATTTTTTCCCAATTTGTTGCTTCCAAGAAGGAAAAAATTGAAGAACTGTAAATTCACCAGACCTGAAATATACTAACATTTTCCTTCTCCTTATCCATCCAAATCTTGTCAGTTCTTGAATACAGAGCTCACATAACACTTGCTCCAACAAAGAGCCTGGAGCAATCTTGCTTATCTAAAATCTCCAATAATAGTCTGAATGTCTCTGCAATTTATTTGACAATTAAATATCCATTACCTTAACTTATAACTTCTCTTATCCTCAATTGTTATTGGAATAAATTTTTTTTGTTTTTAATCTTTTCTTATGTTTTTGTCATCTTTCTAGTAGGACTGATATACTTTGAGGGGAATGACCTGGCCTTATACATTGTTATATACTCCACAGCACCTAGCTGATTGTCTTGAACATGATAAATACTCAGTAATTCAGTAAATATCTGCTTTTTTCAAGATTTGCAAAATGCTTTACATTTATTTTATTAGATTCTCACAACAACTCAATGGAATTGTTGCAGTTATTATACCCATTTTATAGATTAAAGAGAATAAATGATGTACTTGAGGTCATACAAGGAGTATGTTCTGAGAGAGAAGAGAACAGAAGCTCACATATTTCTGGCTCTAAGTTATTATAGCCCCTATGACTTTCAAGTGACTCTCTAGACATTATACAACATTCCCTCCCATCTCCTTGTTTTGTTTATTTTCAAGTAGATGAAAGAAATGAAGAAGAAGAAAGTTTCTTGCACTAATTTCCTTTTGGTTTATCTGACATCTCAGATTCATATCCAGAGTAAGCAAATCTTTTTGGCTCTTCATTAACCTGCCATTTAGAAGATGTTAGAAAATTTTAGCTATGGAAAAGAAAGAAAAACTTAGAAGAAATTTCAAAGGCAAAACATTTTTTCTGAAATAGCTGGAGCCAACTTGAAATAAAAATGAATTATTAAATGAGTAAACCAACAGAAAGCTAGTGCAGAATGAATTAAATTTACCATGTTGTAGTGCTTATAATATTCCCAATTTTAAATATATAGAATAATTGAAATCATATATTAAAATAATAATTTAGGTTTAGACCTTTTATTTTTATCAGATTTTGAAACTGTTGATGTGGAATGTTTTCTACCAATGGAGAACATCAATTCATTTGTCACTTTTAGTCTTAAGAGAATTGTTAGGGTTTTTAGGGGGGAGCAGAAAAGGAAGACTAAGTGACTTTTTCATTCTTTTATTTTAAAACAATTACCTTCTATGTTAGCAGCTATACTAAGTATTGGTAAAAAGGTACAAGAGCAGTAATGGTTAGACAATTGGGGTTAAGTAACTTACCTAGGGTCAACCAGCTGGGAAGATGTCTGAGGCCAGCTCTGAACCTAGGTCCGCCCAACTTCAGGACTGGCTCTCTAGCCAATGAGCCACCTTAGCTGCCCTGACTTTTCATTCTTTTACTTCAAAAGACCCAGGATTTATTTTGTCAGTTTATTTTGTGGTCTTCTCCTACTAATATAAACTGCCACCCTTCCATAACATGGTAGACTATTTCATGAGTTGTAGTGGTTGGAACAATTCATTGTATGGTGGCTAAACTTCATATTGCAAGCCTCTCAGAAATGATCTGGAATAATGTGGCATTTATTTTGTACATATTCTGTATTTACTTATCCAGGTATACCTTATTTGTGCCTGGAAGAATGTTAGTTCCTTGAGGGGAGGAACTGTTTTCATTTTTATCTTTAAATATTGAGTACCTAGCACAATGCCCACCACTGATGTCATCTTTAATAAATGCTTGTAGAACTGTATTGAGTTAAATAGACAGAAACTTTTGTGTTTAAGTGGACTGGAACTTAGTTCAATGTAAGCTCCAATATGAACTAATGTGAGAGTAAAATAAATGAATGTGATCTTGGGTTGTACTAATAGAAGTTTAAGATCATGAGAGGCTTAATATCCTAAAAATCCTACTATCCTTTACCCACATCAGATAAGAAAGAATCAGAGGAAGATGTTTTTTGACCAGGAAGGACCTTAGAGCTCACTTAGTCCAGTGGTATCATCATTTTTAGAAAAAGGCTCACTAAGCCATACCTAAGGATCTCTGTAGGCTATATATTCAATTAGTTTTAAAAATGTAATTTTATCTATGTTTTATTGTCTATTTTGTTAAATATTTTCCAACAGCATTTTAATCTGGTTTGGGCAGCACCCAAGGAGTGTTGTAGCTGCATATGACCCTAGTGTTTGATACCTCTGATCTAATCCAACCTCCTTATTTTACAGACGAGGAAACCAAGGCTCAAGGAAATTAAGGAGCTTCTTCAAGGTCACACAATGAGTGTAAAAAGTGATAAAGTCTGGATCTGAACTCAGGTTGTTTGATTCTTTCCATCATAGTATAACATAAAGTATTTTGACCAACTATGACAAAGCACATGGAATGTTCCAATTATGTAGCTCATCTCACAGTTATTCCTTATCTGTAAAATAGGGAAACCCAGAGGTTCTCAATATATTGTCTGGAAACCCTTGGAGGTTCTCAAAATCTTTCTGGAGGTCTTTTAAATAAAACTAATTCTATAATAATACTAAGATATTTAAATTTCTATTATGGTAAATACTGATAGATGCCATTTTAACAAAAGTTCTTTGGGAAATAATAATTTTTAAGAATGTAAAGGGGTCCTAAAAGCAAGATTTTGAGTATTTTTGGTCTAACTGATATGTTTCCTTTTAGCTTTAATAATCTTTAAATCTATCAACCATGTTATACAAAGAGGGCTAATTCAAGAAACTAGGGATGGTTTTACTGAAGAGAAGACATCAAGGCCAGGAAGGTCATGATAGTTATTATATAATGTCCTAAAAGATTGCTAGGTGGGAGAAGGCTTAGATTTTTTTCTAATGGGCCTCAGAAGACAGAATTAGTACTAAAACATGGTGACTATGGGGATTAGATTTCAGATCATTATAACTTGCTAACTAAGCATTGTAAATGTCCAGAAATGAATGCAATGGGCTACTTTGGAGAGCAAGGTATTTCTTGAAAGCAGGAACTGAATGACCACTTATTAAAAATACTATAGACTACATTCATCTTTTGAATACTGGAGAGACTAGATAACTTCAGAGAGCTCTTCCAGCTCTGATATTTCTTTGTATTTTCCACAGTATTGAATATAATAACTTTTCACAAAGTAATTGTTTGGTAGATACCTAGTTACTGAGTGATGCCAATTTAAAACAACTAAATTATTATTAGGAAGGCTAGCAAAAACAATGAACTTAGGATTTAGGGTTTGATAGGAAACTTGCTTTACTTGCAGAAAGAACAATATTCATTAGTGTTTTTCATGAATACAGAAAGGTAAAACATCTGCTTTTTGGTTTTGGGTGGAATTTTTTAAAATATATTTTTACAGGCTTGAAAAATAGTTCTATACCATAAATACCCTTGTATGAGTCATTACTTAGCTGAACAGCTGCCTACTCATTAGCCAAATGTTTTTCACTTTGTCATACAGTTAAATGAATCTCATCTCTTCTCTACTTCCATCTCCCAGTAGGCAAGAAAATGATGTACAGGTATTTTCTTGCAGAGTTGAAGTGGCAAAGACCTCCTTTTGAGCCGTGGGAGGAGATGGCCTCTCAACTCCATGACAAGGAATATTTAGAAAATAGATTTTCATAAATTAGCTTTGAGTTAAGACTAGTTATTTGCAAAATATAGCAAATGTAGACCCAAATGCATGTAATGCAACTCCAAACTTATATCCTATTACTTCCCAAATTACAGCTTAGATATAATCATCTGGTGAGATGATTTTCTCACTATACTTCATACATACCAATCTCCTTTCTATCATTCCTTTGCCCTATAACCCATTTTTTGGTCTTGATATCATCTCAGAATTAGAACGTTTGCTCTCCTTCTGTCCACTCACTAGTCATGCTTAAAGTCCTCTTGAAGGAAGTTTTCTCTGCCTCCTCTTGCCCATGCTGATCCCTCTCTTCTAAGAATTTTATATTTAATGCCACTGTCAAAAAGGTCAATACTGCCCTGTTCACGTGGTTAAGCATTCTTCCACTGAAATGTTGCTCAGATTCCTTATTAGAACATGGAGGTGAACCTATATTCTTTTTTTTATTTTTGATTCATTTTTTTAAAACCTTAACTTCTGTATATTGTCTCATAGGTGGAAGAGTGGTAAGGGTGGGCAATGGGGGGCAAGTGACTTGCCCAGAGTCACACAGCTGGGAAGTGGCTGAGATCAGATTTGAACCTAGGACCTCCCGTCTCCAGGCCTGACTCTCAATCCACTGAGCCACCCAGCTGTCCCTGAACCTATATTCTTGAGGGTTTTTCCAGCAAATCATAAGCTCTGGCAAATTCTACCAAAATGGAACAGTTTTACAATTGCGTATCTGTCTTCTTAAGAATACCTTGGCTAATTTCAAAGAGGCTAACCACAGAAAGCTTAGCCATAACATGAAAAACAGTTTTGGCCACTATAGTCTGTGAAATAGTGGATTATTTCATGATGGGGTTGTAAACTGCATTAGTCGGAGTAAGGAAGAGATCCCACACTGATAACAGTGTGTATCAGGAAACAAATTGTATATTTCCTAAATTTTCTTTCCTGTCCAGACCCTAGCACAAGGCTTTGCACAGATTTTAAACAAAAATTAGTTGAATTGAATGGAGGCAGTAATAAACACTTGATGCTTGATCATTTGGCTGATATGGACATATGTGTGAGTATGTATGGGCATAGGAGGGGGTGAGTGTACATATTTTGGTGCCCAGAACTTATATATACTTTACATGTTTTGCTTGTGAATGCCCTTTCAGTGAGCAGAATGATGTTCATGATTTATTAAAAGATAAGGATGGATAGCCCATACAATGCTGCTTCTAACTGATTAAATTCCACTATCAATCACTAGCGAATAAAAATTGGTTATGACCAAATCTTTGACCCATTTCAGAACATGAAGCAGGTTTCTGCTCACAGTTCCATATTATTTCTACTGTTTTTTCTTAACTACTTATTAAGGGAGTAGGTGACATCAGAAACTCTTGGCATACAACATTAAGCCCGTAAAATATGCTTTAACACAAAGACATAGTACTAGATGACATGTGCTTTAAAAAATATGTAGTCCAGATGGCTCAATAGCTCATTTCCCCTAATTATTAGATTTCACTTTTCTCCCTGGTATCTTCTACTGCCTTTGAATCATACAGAATAAAACAATCATCTGTAATTTCCACTCTAGTTAGTTATGGTTCAGCTGCTTGAATTGACCGGAGTTGTTCAAACTTAACAATAGTTCTTTATTACAAACAATCTTACTCATTACAATGAATAGTCTATCCTGATTCTTCTCTCTTCCAAATGAGGTTGCTAGCTATTATCTTTTTTAAAGATCATGAAAATTATCATTCATTCCTTCCTTCAAGAGAAAAGGAAGGCTTGAAACTTTCTTGGAAAAGCTACTGGAATGACTTTGAGGAAAGAATGCTGATTTTTAGAGAGGCAAAATAGTAACAGTGGTTTTTCAGAGCTGCTGTCTAAAATTTCTAGGTTCATTTTACTTTGATAAAAATTTTTCTTCAGAGGAACACCCCTAAGCAATCTTAAATAAGTTTGTAAAGTTGGTTGATGCCAAGTTTGGAGAGTTTTAAGTACTATTCAAAGATCTTTGAACTTTGTCTTTTAACAATGGAGAACCACCGATGTTTTCTGAGGGTTAGAAGGGTGAATTAAGAAAATTAATTTAGTAGTATTATCTACAGTGGAATTAATAAGAAGCAATCAACTTAATGGAGACTATCAATTAGAAAGCTATTGCAATAGACTAAGCAAGAGGCGATGAGGACTAATCAAGATTTGAATTGCAGCTATTCTGCTTACTATCTGTGAAACCTCAGGTATTAAACTTTTAATCTCTAAGTTTCTATTTTCTCACTGGCAAAACAAGAGGTTTGAATGAGATGAACTCTAGTTCATCTGTGTCTTATATCATATGATATTTATTGTTCATGGGTAGGCTGAGCCAATGTAATAAAAAGTATGATTTTACCTTTTACCTATCCAGTGCCACACCAATCAAAATACCCAAAAGTTATTTCAAAGAGCTGGGAAAAATAATAAAATTAATCTAGAAGAACAAAAGGCCCATTATATCAAGGGAATTAATGAAAAATCATAAGATAAAACATAAAGAAGGGAATAGAAAAGAGGACTCATAAATGACAATTTAGAATTATAATTCTTAGGATTTGTTGTCAACTGGATTAAAGAAAGAAACAAAAGCAGGAATGAAAAAATGATACCAAGAATAAGAGGCTGGGTAATATCAATAACAGCAGTACAGTTAACAAAAATAGTACCTTTAACAAAAATCAACAAAAACAGCCAAATCAGAAGGATGAGAACATTCCTGGAGAACAATGATGACTTCAAATTTGGACATATAAAATTTGTGTCTGAATGTCAGGAAAGATTTGAAGCACACATGTGATGGTTGGAACCTCTGGCAGTGGATGAAATCACAAAAGAGAGAGGTTAAAAAAAAAGAATCAAGAGTAAAGTCTGTGGAAGTATATTCATTTAGTTGGCAAGAGGATGAAGAGAAACAATAAACAAAAGAGATAGTGGTCAGAGGAATAGTTAAAAAGATAAGGGAAGCAGAAACCATAGTGTCATGGAATTCCTGGGAGAAGTGAATACCAGTAAAAATAAAATGATTAATAGTGTAAAATGCTGCAGCAAAGTTAAAGTAGATGATGACAAAGGTAAAGACTTTGACTTCAGCAATTTGAAGATTATTGGCAACACAAGACAATAGTTTCAGTGGAATGATGGTGAGTGTTTGAGGGTTTGAGAAGTCAGTGACTGAAGAAAAAGTTGGAAGCACTAAATGCAGATTTGTTTTTGTTGTTTCAATTACATCTAACACTTTGTGATCCCATTTAGAGGTGTTTTTTTTTTTTTTTTTTTTTTTTTGGCAAAGATACTGGAGTGGTTTGCATTACTTTCTCCAGCTCATTCTGTGGATAAGGATAATGAGACAAACAAGGTTAAGTCTGAGGATAGATATGAACTCAGATCTACCTGACTCCAGGCCAGGTGTTTTATCCATTGTACCACCTGGCTGCCCCAAATGCAGATTACTTTTTTTCTAAAAATTTAGAAACAGGTGTCATGGTAGATGGAGGAAGACTGTGGGCTTATGTAAGCTTTTTTTTTAAAACCCTTACCTTCCATCTTGGAATCAATACTGTGTATTGGTTCCAAGGCAGAAGAGTGGAAAGGGCTAGACAATCGGGGTCAGGTGACTTGCCCAGGGTCACACAGGTAGGAAGTGTCTGAGGCCAGATTTGAACCTAGGACCTCCTGTCTCAAGGCCTGGTTCTCACGCCACTGAGCCACCCAGCTGCCCTCAGCTTATTTTTTTAATGGAATGGAGATGAGAATAATTATGTTCAATGGGGAAGGAGCCAGCAGAGAGAGAAAGTGGAGCTTTAGGAGAGAAATGCAGTGATTGATGGAATGATGGAACAATGTCATTGAGATGAGGGAATCACAGGCAAAGCCTTAACTTTGAAGAGGAGAGTCACTTTTTCCTTGGATAATAAAAATAAGGAAAAGAGAAAATATTAATAGAAAAGTTTCAAGATGTGGAGGTAGGAATTTGACCTGTACAATATAAAAAAGTTATTATAAATTTAATAATTTACTTGATGAATTTGTTGCCCAAGCTCAATATCAAATTTTGCATTTCTATATTTATATTTAATTTAAAGCAGGACATTTCTTTTCTTTTAGATTAATTTATTTAGAATATTTTTCCATGGTTACGTGATTCATATTATTTTCCTCCCGTCTTCCCTCCCCCTCCCAGAGCTGGTGAGCAATTCTATTGGGTTATACATGTATAATTGTTCTAAACTGATTTCCATATTATTATTATTTACAACAGTGTGATCATTCAAAGCCAAAATCCCCAATCACATCTCCATTGAACCATGTGATTAATCATACATTTTTCTTCTGTGTTTCTACTCCCATAGTTCTTTCTCTGGACGTGGATAGTGTTCTTTCTCATAAGTCCATTGGGATTGAAAGCAGGACATTTAAAAAAAAAATTAAATGAGAAAAGTCATTAAGCTTTTCATAATCATAAAATTAGTGATCCCACTATTGAACAGATATACCAAGGATATTAGAGACAGAAGGAAGAGTCCCATAAATATCATAATATTCAAATCAGAACTTTTTATGGTAGCAAAGAAGTAGGAACAAAGTGGGTATTCATCTTTCAAGCAATGGCTAAACACATTACGGTAATATGAATGTAATGGAATAACATGGTGATGTAAGAAATGACAAATATGAAGAATTCAGAGAAATATTGGGAAATTTATGAAATGATGCAGAAGAAGCAAGCATAAAATAGAGATACATAGAATTATTTCAATAATGTAATGTAAAAAAATAACAACTCATAACACTAAAAGGTAGTCAAATTCATATTCATTACAATGACCAATTTTGGTCTTAGAAAGGACATCATAAAACACATTTTTATGGGCAAAATGTTACATATGGTGTCAGATGTGGTCCTTTTCTTGCCAGTTTTTTTTACTAAGACAAGTTGGAAGAAGGAGGAAAGTTTACTGGAGATGATTATGGTATTTTTGTGGAAAAAAAGCATCATTAAAACTTTAAAAAAGAATAATTATTTAGTGGACTACATAGCAAGATGCTATTTTTTATTAGTTCAGTTACAGATTTATAGACATATGTTCAAGGACTTATTTAGCTTAACTTTAACTCTTGTACTAGATTCCAGAGCTTATTGTAACTAGATGAAAAGAAGAGGGATTATTTTATATTTCTCCTATATCCCAGAAAACAATTCTAAAAAATAGATATACATATGTCAAATTGTTTTGCTCTTTTCTAGGTCTATTCTTTTTTCTCTTTTTCAGTAATACTTTATTTCTCATTTACATGTGAAAACAATTTTTAACACTTCTTTTCCAAAATTTTGAGTTCCTAATTCTCTCCTCTCCCTTCCCTGCCCCTGCCCAACCAGGTCTATGTGTAAGATCTTATTTAGACATTAACAGTGTTAGAGGTGGCTCGATGGTTGTACATTTTCTGAACAACATCATTTTCTCTATTCCTTTAATTGATGATACAAAAATTTGATGAAAAATCCAAAGGGAATCTCTTCCTCATCACTTAAGCTTATGAAAAGAGAATCATTTCTGATTTCATAGGTATCTTAGTCTAGGTGGTCAGCCTGAAGCAACAGGGCTAGCCCTCTTTGTTGTTCAATTGTTTCTGTCATTTCTGACTTTTTGTGACCACATTTGTGATTTTTCTGGCAAATATATTAAAATGGTTTGCCATTTCCTTCTCTGCATCATTTGAGAGATGAGGAAACTGAGGCAAACGAGGTTAAGTGACTTTCCCAGAGTCACACAACTGTTCTGTCTGAGGTTCGATTTGAATTAAAAGGATCCCTCTATCCAATGGGCCAATTAGCTGCCCACTCATCTGAGTCCAGTTGAACAGCCTGAAGCAAAAATGTAAAAGGGACAAAGGTTGTCATTCTCATTTTTGTTTTTGACCAAGAGAAGTGGAGAATGAGCAAGGAATGTGAAATTTTAGTGTTTTTCAGTATCCCAGTTTTCTGTACTCTCCTACCCTAATGGAACCACTTCTCACCCTGAATGTCTCTTTCCTAAATTTCTACCAGACCCTCCAGGAATGTGTGAATTATAACATTCCTTGGGGAAATCTGCATTTTGATCCTTCCTAAAGCTTTTAAAAAGAAGGATAAATTAATTGTAGGAAAGTTTGGGGTATCAAAGAAGAGTGGGGAGGAGTAGCTATGGTTTAGTGAGTTTTCCTGGGTGCTCTTTATAAAAAACTCTTATCTTTTGTCTTAGAATTGATACTAAATATCATTTACAAGGCAGAAAAACAGTAAGGGATAGGCATTTGGGGTTAAGTGGCTTGCCAAGAATCACACACATAGGAAATATCTTTGGCCAATTTGAATCCAGGACCTCCTATTTCTAGGTCTTGCTCTCTATCTACTAAACATTTCTCTACCCCTGGAGTACTCTCTACCACTGGAATCACTCTTAAAGAAGGCTATTCTGACCAGTAGAAAGAAGTGGCCTTTCCTTCAAATTATGTAGAAGAACACTGTTAGAGAATTCATAAAATGGCTTTTAGCTGGCCCTACCCCATGCTCCTATCCCTCAGCCCAGACTTCCCCTTAGGAGCAGAGAATATGTAAGAAGACCATTTAATGTATGTTTTGTATTAGGTCTTTGTTTTGCTGTAAGTTGGAATAATTCTCTTCTCTAACATGTATTGATATGATTATGTTAATGCACTTGTCATATGGTAAGTATTTAATAAATGTTAGTTTGACTTGACTTGACTTGTTGACTTCACTTTATATGGATAATAAAAGTTCACAATTAAGTGTCTCTCCATCTCTGCCTGTTCCACTTGGGAAGATACAGGTACATGAGAAAATTTTCATTGTAGGTGCCAATTCTTTATTTTATCTTTCTGTTCTATTATGATTTTGCTTATGGGATAAAAACTATACCCAGATGAGGAGATACAGGTCAACATTGTCTCTGTCACTTAAGAGTCTTTGAGAGTTTCCCAGGGTTCATTATGATGTTAAACAATATTCTCAGGGTCACATAGCCTGTGTGTGTCAGGAACAAGATTGAACCCAGGTCTTCCTGGCTACAAAGTCATTTCTACTATGTCACAGTTGCCTACTCCATAAACCAGAAAAATGGCCTTTCTTTGAATCATTTTTTTCATTGCCAAATTTAGATATTTACAAGACTCAAGCTCTAATGCCATGAAGTCCTCAATGTGTTTACTTCTCTAAGTGATTGATCTAATTAATTATTTCCATAACAGAGAAAAATCTGGCTTTTAGAAAGTTCCTACAGACACATCTTTTTGCTTTTAATGATTTCCTTCCTTATGCTTTTAAATTTTTCTGGGAAACAAAAAAAGAAATTTAATTTGATTCTCGACTTGGTATGCCAATTACAATTTTCATTCATTCATTCAGTCTCCTTGGCAACAAATATTTGTTAAATGAGTACTGTGAGAATTACTCTGCAATAGGCATAGGGGGAGATAAAAGGTTTTAACAAGGCAAGTCCCTGACACCATGGATTTTATAATCTTAGAAGGGAATAACACAGAAACAAAGATACACAATATTTAAAGGTATTTTGGCATATGGAACAAAGAGATATGTGAGATCTGAAGAGGTTATCATTACTATTGGAGAGGATTAGGAATGATTTCATATAAGAGGCAGTGAAATTTTAAAGGATGAGTAGGACTTCACTGGATGAATAAGGAAATTCTAGACCTATAGAGAGACATAGCAAAAACAAGAAGTTCTGAAAACAAATGGCACATTTGAGCTGAGAGTAATTCAGTCTAGATGGAATATATAACACAAAGAGGAAAATAATAAGAGACAAAAGGTAGGATTGGGACTCTATTGTAGAGAATCTTGAATTTTAGGCAGAGAAGTTTGAATTTTGCTTTGTAGACAATAAGGAGGCAATGAGGATTTTTAAGCAAATAAGTGACATGATTAAATCTATAAAAAAGGAAGTTTAAACTAGCAGTAGTACTACCCATGGATAGAAGAAAGGGTAGTAGTCAGAATGTTTATGAAAGGCTAATTCAATAGTCAAGCCTTTAACAAGGTGCTATGGGGTAGTGATGGTGAAAGTTGAGTGGATGTAATTGGGGGAAAAATTAAATTAAATTTAAAAGAGAAAGTAGAAGAGGATAAATTCAAGAAATATTATACATTATAGAAATGAAATTAACAAAAATCAACTGGAATTGAAAGACTTTTTGATAGCTTATGTGATTTTACTGCTCTGCAAATAGTTCTTATTTGCACATACCTTTCAACATCTAGGAGTTAGAGAATTTAGGAAAGTTTTTTTCTTGAACACAGTAATTGAAAGTTGACTCAAAAGATTGTGCTTGTTGACCTGAGTGTCTGACATTACCTACCTGGCTATGTTTATGGTACCTTTTATTAAGACGTAATTTCTTTCCTTATCTCTTTTAATTAGATGATTTTTCACTTTTTGCTTTGCCTATGATCATAATTGCTAGCCCTGATTTTTTTTAACAGCTGAAGCATAATAGATTTTGCTCTAGCCCTTTATCTTACTTTGTGTGTCTCCCTTTAAATGTGTTTTTTGTAGACAACATATTGTGGGATTCTGGCTTTTAATCTATTCTGCTATTCTCTTCTGTTTTATGGGTGAGTTCACACCATTCACATTCACAGTTATGATTACAGTATGCCAAATGGTTTTGTGCTACTGAATTTTCCAGCCACATCGCAGTCCTCAAAGACAATTCATCAAACTATGGAGAGATTTCATTCTTCAAAGATAAAAGAGCACCCAGATAAGAAAGCCTGATGCTTTATTTAAATATATTGGCTGTTCTTCAGGTTTCCGAGATAATTTGGAAGGGGAATAAACAAAGACAGTAAAAGTATGGCTCTAAAACTGACTCCTAATTAGGATCTCTGGAGCAGAAAGAATTGTATATACTTTCTAGAGAAATCAAAATCAATGAACATTTATTACTGAGGTTAAAATATTTGGGGCTTATAAGATATTAGGTTACTTGAGATGCTCAGTTCTGAAACACATGCACAAAGAAGTTTCCATTTCTATTTTATATTATTACATCAAAATAATTCTCCAAAAAATTTAGGTATTTTAAAACCAAAAAGCTCCTTATCTCTGCCTACTGGCTTTTCTGGTGAAATTAACAAATATCTTATCTTCTAAAAGAAGTCTTTCCCAATCCCATTCAATTCTAGTGCCTTCCCTCTCAATTATTTTCTGTTTATATGGTATAGAGTTTGTAGTTATTTATTTGTTTGTTGCCTCCCCAATTTAAGTGAGAACTTTTTGAGCGGAGAGTGTGTTTTTTGTTTCCTTTTTTATCCCCCACATTTAGGACAGTACCTATCACACAGTAGGTGCTTAATAAATATTTATTGTTCCTGCAACAAATATAATAAAATGTGTCAAATTCAACCAAAATTAATACTTTCAAGCCTTTATTTCTCTGGGGAAAAAAGCCTAAAAAGTTGATTTGCTGAATGAATACCTGAATGCTTATGGTACACTTTAAAAAACAATTCACTGGAACACAGCAAATGGGACAATTTTGTCTCTGATATTTGAGATTTCCATTTACTATCATTTATTAAATATTTGCAGACTTAGTGATTGGCTATTTCTCAGTCTGGATACCCTGAGTGATCAGGAAGAATCTTAACCACCAGCAAGTCTATACCAGACTAGAAGTCAAATAAGGTGAGGAGCCAAAATGAAATGCAAAGATTGATTGGCATGCTAATAAAGGGATTGTTGTTTGCTGGGAGTTATTAGAGGGAGGGAGAAAGAAAGAGGAGCTTTAGTTGATATAGATTTGGCTGATATGGATTTTTTTTAGAGTAAATAGCTAAACAGTAGCATTTTGTGGCATTTGAATGAACCAATAGGATGTAATCTCTCCCAGTAGGAAAGCTGGTCTGGGAAGTCCCAAGTTGTGCTTTGTCCTTTGAAGCTAAAGAGTGTGGAGTGCAACCTGGTTTTGTGTATTTAGCCTGAGCCAGAGGGAAGTTGTTATTTCATCTACTGTGGAAGGGGCTTGGGAGTGGGGGATGGAGTGGAGGCCATTCAGTCAGGTCCATTTATTTATTTATTTATTTATTTACTTATTTGCTCATTTATTTATTTATTTATTTGTTTGCTTGTTCATTTATTTATTTATTTATTTTTGGTTAGTCTGCAACAGAATAGCGTATAGATAGTTCAAACGGGATATTTCAATAACAAAGCTGTCATTCCTCTTCCTAAGCAAAGAGGTGTTCTTTGCAGCAGCCCAAAGATATAGTCCCTCTTTATCAGGAAGTTTAGCTCCTTAAAAAAAAGTCTGGAGGGGCCTTTGACTTTCTTTACATAAAGAAAACAGACTGCAAAGTCTTTTGATCTTTTAAAATTAGTTAATTCCCTTTTTGTTCTCCAGCAGTGGAAGTTCCCACCAAGAGTAATTTTACCAAGTTTTGTTTTAATAGGTACTTACTTCCACATTTTAAGTAGCAGTGATTTAATTTGTGTGGTTGCTCCCTCTACTGACATAGACTGCGATTGCGCTCCTTAGCAAAAATGGAGTTGCTGTGTGTGGCTGAACAAAATCATTACCCAGTCATCAACCTGCTGCTAGCAAACAATGGCAGGCAAAGCAAGGCTGCTCCTCTGATGATAGACAGATAGACCATTGTCAGGGCTCTGCTTATGAAGCTTTTCAGGATTATAAAGGCTGCTAGATCTCATGTTCCATGGGGCCAGTCTTTGAGAATCTAGGGTCGTCTTCAGGCCGGGGTGAGCCATCAGAATGTGACTCCATCAGAAGTACTCAAAAAACTGAAGAAGAATATAATTTTGGAGATGCTTCAAGAAAGATGATCTCAATGGGATGGGAGAGACAGAAATAAAGGGGATAGAAAGGCTAACAAGAGGGATGAAAGTTGAGTTGGGGAAGAAATAAAAAAAGTAAGAAGAAAGAAGAGTCACTCAAATCATGCAGGGAGGGGGATTCGAGCCTCTGATTTTGTGCAAATGATGATAAGAATATTATATAGGTGAAGTTTGCAAAGTGTTTACATTTATTATCTCTTACACTTTACAAAACATACCTGAGAGATAGATAGGTACTATTGTTATCTCCATTTTATAAATATAGAAACCAAAGATCAGTGATGTTAAGTTAACATGTCCAAGGTCACAATCCTAGGATGTCTAACTGATTAAATCTCTCTAGCTTTGGCATTTTTTCCTATTTCACAATTTCTCTTTATCAGGATAGGTAGGGAAAGATACCTCTTGAGCCTTTTCTTGCGGCAGAACTGGACAGCATACACCAGTGATGGGCAACCTTTTGAGCTTGGTGTGTCAAAATTCACCAAAAAAACGAGCATAACTTGGGTGGTGTGTCACTTCGAGAAAAAAAAAACATAAATTTGCAATATTTATGGTTTAAATAACAAAAATGTATAATTGTAAAAAATAAATATATTTAATAAACCAAAATAGGTAAATAATATAGGTAGAATTGTCATCTATAGTGCACAGTGTCTACACTACACTATAGCAAATGTTTCATCCTCGGCATGTGGCCCCATACTTCTCTGTATGCGGCCGAGTGTCATCAAAAATGGCTACGTGTGTCAGTGCTGACACGTGTGTCATAAGTTTGCCATCACCAACATACACAAAAGATAAAGTGATTAAGCTTACTTCCTGTTCATGGCAGGAGAAATTGTGGAACATGAGGGTGGAGAATATTTAACTGAGGAATGTGAATATTGGTGATGAAGTAGTGAGAAGATTTAGGCAAGGGGCAGTGGCTGATGGTAAAGAATAATCTCTTGGTTTCTAGCTTCTAAGAGCATCTATTGACTCTTCTGAAATTACCCCTTTTAGCAACCATGAACTTTCTATCAGCATACTATTGTCTGAAACTCCTTTAACAAGAGCCAAATAATTCCATTTAATAATCTGAGATAAAAGACTTACAAAGTATTAGGAGAGTTAACATGCTAGTGCAAATGAGTTTTAGTCAAAGTGGAAATTATAGTATCAAGGCCTTTCTGATTTCAAGAATAAGAGGGACCTAGAAGATGGGAAGGCAATGTATCTAAAAGAAGTAGTGGTGGGGTATGGGGAGGCTTTGGAGATCTAAGACAAATTTCGGTAATTTCATAAGGTGGCAAAGACCCTTTCTGGATTGTAGACAAAAAGAAGTCATATGAGGAAATATTTCATATTCTCCATGACTGGACATGCTTGTACTTTATATAGGGTAAAGAAAAGCATAGAGAAGGGGGGCAATGAAGGTGAGAATATGACTAGGAGCTTTGCAAACCTTAGAATTTTGTGCTGAAAAGGGCCTTAGGATCACCTCTTATTTTATAGGTGAGGAAACAAAAACCCAGAGATTGTAAGTGAGCATGCAAAGTCACAGAGGTATAAGCGCTATGCACATCAAGGCATGCTCTTCTTAAATTACATTCATATGAAAGACTCCCTTGTCCTCCAGGGAAAACTGATCCTCTGAGTTCTGAATCTTAGCTGTTCTAGTTCATTTATGTGTTGGGTTCATAAAAAGGCCGAGTGACTTTTTCTGTGGTTAGAATTCTGACCCAATAAGCAATGACATTTTACATTGTTCAACTACCAAAGCTTCCTCCAGTTCATATGGAATATCTTTTCTAATCAGGAATTCCAAAATGGGAAATCTTGGCCATCATCTGTTTGTTGCATTATTTTTTCTCTTTCAATCTTCTTTTGTATTCTCTTTCTTCATGGATATCCACAGAGTCTAAGATGCTAAAGAATAGAGATCTAATGGACCTGCCTGGAGAGTTTGTAAATATCTATCTATTTGGGCCCACCCCTTCCCTTTTCTCTTTTCTTTTTCCATTACTTCTCTTTTCTCCCAGTCACTCCTGATTTTTTAATTAATTAATTGACTTTGTTATTGACATTAGCTAGACTATGTTAGTATTTTGTCTTTAGCTATGGTATAAATAAGATACAGATAGATGACCAGGATACTCATCAATTTATAACATAACATAGAAAACTTTACTAAAAACCACACGCAGCTTTAAGGAAAATCCCTCAAGCATAGGAAGGGGAAAGAGATATATTCAAAAGGGATGTTTTTGCTGTCTTAATTTCAGATAGATAGTGGACAGCAGTGTGATCAGGACTAGATTTTGGTTTTCATCACCAACAACCTATATAGTCATTCAGTCAGTCAGCCTACTATGTGTCTAGAATTGTGTTAAGTGCTAGGAATATAAAGAAAAGAGGGAGAAATAAAAAAAATAAACAATCTTTGCTTTCCAGGAACTCACAGACTCATGTAAAGAAAAAAGTTAGAAAGAAATCGAGTTATAAATTACTTTGTAAATTATTGGGAATGAAAAGATTGTTGCTGATTTGAAAAAAATAAATCAAGAGAATAAATTACCTATGGGATTATTAGCATTAACATTCTCCAACAAGCATATTCTTAATGAGTTAGAGAAGGAAGCCAGAAATTTTCTGAAAGCTTATTGTCACATAAGTACCTCTGAGAAGGAGAAGTAGAAAGATGGGTGTGAATGGGGAGGGAGAAAGCTACAGATATCTTTATTTCAGTCTGGGGATCCTCTTAGTTTTTTTACTGGGTCCACAATACTTTGGTTATTTAGGGCAGAGGAGACAGTTTCTTTCCACATATCAATTCAATCCAAGGAAAGGGCAGGTTTTCCTTCTCTTTCTCTTCTTCTCTCTCACTGTGTCTCTCCGTCTCATTTCTTTCTGTCTGCCTCTTTCCCCATCTCTCTATCTCTCTCTGCTCTCCAAATTCAAGGAGTTAATGATTCCTTTATGGGACATTTCTATATATATGCTATCTCCAATGAAAGACAGTGTGACCATTGGGAGCACTTAGCACAATGTTTGGCACAGAAGTACTTAAAATTGTTTGTTGACTGACTGACAACAGAAACTTCCTACAAAGTTTCCCATTGTGGAAACGGATATATTGTATTGATTCGAATGCTAAAACACTACCTCACGAGAGTATACTTAGTCTGAATTGTTTTCATTTTTTTTAAGACCCTTTCCCTCTGGCTTAGAATGGTTACAAGGTATCCATTCCAAGGGAGTGGTAAAGGCTAGGCAGTGGGGGTTAAGTGACTTGTCCAGGGTCACACAGCTAGGAAGGATCTGAGGTCAAATTATAACACAGGATCTCTTGTCTCTAGGCACTCCTGCACTACTCACTGAGGTACCTAGCTGCCACCTTTTAAATTCACTTATTCATTTATTCATTCATTCATTCATTTATTTATTCATTCATTCATTCATTCATTCATTTGTTTATCTATCTATCTATCTATCTATCTATCTATCTATCTATCTATCTATCTATCTACTTATTTATTTATTTTTATTTTTTAGCCTTGCATTTTAGATGATATTCAAACACTTTGGAAATCTTCAAGTATCATATAAAAGTAAATCATCACCATCATCACATCACCATCATCATCATCATCATTATTTTATTCCACTTCTTATACTCTATTGTTTTTTTAAAAAACCCTTACTTTCTGTCTTATGATACATACTGTGTATTGGTTCCAAGGCAGGAGAGTGGTAAGGGTTAGGCAATGGGGGTTAGGTGACTTGCTCAGGGTCACACAGGTAGGAAGTGTCTGAGGCCAAATTTAAACCCATGACTTCTGTCCCTGGACCTGGATCTAAATCCACTGAACCATCTAGCTGCCCAATTATGCTTTATTCTTAAAGATACCTTAGAATAATTGGACATATGAAAAATTTGACTCAATAGTTCCAGTCTTTTTGGTTTGGTTATATCCTTTAAAAAGACTGGTAGCTAGGTGGTATAGTGGATAGAGCACTGGGCCTAGAGTCAGGAGGACCTGAGTTCACATCCAATGTAGGACACTCACTAGCTATGTGACTCTGGCCAAATCACCTAACTCTGTTAGCCTCAGTTTATTCATCTGTAAAATGAGTCAAAGAAGGAAATGGCAAACCACTCCAGTATCTTTGGAGTCACAAAGAGCTGGACATGACTGAAATGACTGAACAACAACAACAATGACATGAAGAAAGACAGAATTATATAATAAATAGTGCTTGTTAACAATAGCATCTTTAACTTTCCCAGATCAGGTCAAACTCCTTATTGAAAACATGGTACAGCACAGTCAGTCAGGAAACTCTTCGAGGTCCTGATCTTTCCCAGGATCACCTGAGATTGGTACCGATAAATTCTATCCTCCTCGCATGTCTTCCCCCTGCACCCAACAAATAGCAATAATAACAGATACTTATATATAATTTTATGGTTTGTAAAATCCCTTTACATCTATCTTATTAAATTTTCTGTACATCTATTATTTTATTTAATCTTCAAAATAGTCATGATTATTTGATTGCTGTAACAAAGTATTATTACATCCATTTTACAGATAAAGAAACAGGAACATTGCTAACTCAAATGATTTGCCCAAGACAACACAATAAGCTAAAAAGTCAGTATTCAAACTCAAATTTCCAAAGCCAGTGCTCTTTCTTCTTTATCACAATTACCATTCTTCCCAGGTGATGTGATGTTATGTTATTCAATTTAACAAATATTTACTAAGTGATTATTAAGTGTGACATACTGTGCTAGGCAAAGGGAAGGAAAAGATAAAACCAGAATAACCTCTTCTCTTAAACATCTTCCTTTCTATGGGGATAATGTGCCTATTTCCACTAATAGATCAATCTCCTCTCTTGGTCAGAAGGGAAGACTCCTTGATCTTTGACACATCTAGAAGGTGACTGTCTAAAAGGCTGAAGGCCTGGACTGTGTAACGATAAATGCTTGAGAATAAATACTAAGGTCAGATTCATTTTAAAAAAGGAAAAGAATATTAATAAAAGATGAAGTCATCATCAGGATTGATTTTTATTTTCTCATATAATATTTATTGAGCATGATTGTTCAAGGCTCAAGGGCTAGATGAATTGCAATGTAGAATACCGAAAACATTTGGAGATGTGATTATAGAATTACTCTCCATATTTGGGAGATCTTGAGATGATTAAATGTTATTCAAATTTCAAAAAAAAAAGTAAATAAAAAGAGTAAAAGTACAGACAGATATAGAGCACAACCTTGGAACTGGAAGACCTGAGTTCAATTGCTGCCTCTGGCAGTTAGTGGTTATATGCCCCTGGACAACTCATTTTACCTGTCCCCTATTCTCATTTTTCTCATTTTTAGTATGGAGATAAAAATAACCCTTTACTCTAGTGATGATCAAAGGACATAATGTATATAACACATCTGATGGATCTTACAGTGTTACATTCTTATTCTTATGCCAATCTAAGGAAATATTTTAGAATCAGGGATTAAATAGATTACTTGTAAATACTTAAAATATAAGCAGTGGTTTCTAGAGTTATTCACTTACTAAGACCAAGTCATCCTAAGGAATATTAATTATTGGCCTGTTTTTTACATTGGCTTGCCATAGAGATCTATTCATTTTTTAAAAAATTAAGTTCCTTAAATATTTTCATATTTTAATAGATTTGTGATTTTTTCATGTGAATTTTACCTCCATTAAAAAAACAGCCATGTCTTCTCTCAGTCTGTGAGATTCTTTCCCATATATGCTCATGAAACTTTTGTAGAGGACCTATACAGCAGCTCAAGGGCTCGACTATGACTTTTAACATTTTGTGGATATCTGTACTGTACTCAATTTATCCATCTATAACTCTTCACACTTGTTACGTTATTGGATCATCTTCTCTGATAATGTTTCCTGAGCTCAATTTTTATGTCACTTCTTGGGTACTAATATATTATAGTCTACTTATATCCAAAGAGTATCTCTCCTTTGCTCATACCTACTCCATGGCATCACTTACAATTTGAATTCATACTAGACTGTTGTTCTTTGTTTTACTATATAGCATCATTAGGAAGATGCTGATGTTAAAAAAAATTGGGTTACCTTGGGAAGCAGCTTGGGATTATTGTATGCACTGTGCAATTTTCCAAATGAAATTTTGTCCTATTTCTTCTGCTGATCCATTTTTTCATTTAGTTCATTGTCGATTTGATCCAGACCAGAGGTTGGCAAACTATCATGGAAGGAGGGGGCAGAGGGATGAAGGGCAAATCCAATTCCTTGCCTGTGTTTGTAAAGCTCATGGTTTAAGATTTTGTTTTTCAATTTTAATACAATAAAAGTTTACTTTAAAATGTAAAAACTATTTTTTAAAATAATAACCCTCACCATCCATTTTGGAATCAATAATGTGTATTGGTTCCAAGGCAAGAGAGTGTTAAGGGTTAGGCAATGGGGGATTAAGTGACAGTTTGGAAGTGTCTAAAAGCCAGATTTGAACACAGGATCTCTTTTCTCCAAGCCTGACTCTCAATCCACTGAATCACCCAACTGCCCTTGTAAAAAAACATTCTTAGTTCTGAATGACTGCACAAAAATAGTGGGCTGATTTTGACCATTGGCCTATAGGTTGCCAACTCCTGATTTATATAATGGGCATTCTTCATCCATCTATTTTTCTTTGTGAACTTTTGGACCAATCTCTTTTGAATGTACATGATTCTCACCGATAAGGCTCCTAGTACTTTGGGTTTGATGCAATCTGCATTTAAATGACATCATCATCTTTGGGAAATGGTACATCACTGTGTTTTGTCTGAATTATTGAACAACAGTGGTGACTGTGCCACCCTTGATACAGATCACCATAGGATTATGAGCTAGTGCAAATCTCTTATTTTATAGATGAGGAAACTGATGCCTAGGAAGATTAGATAATTTGTCCAGGGTCACATAAGTAGCAAGCAGCAAAATCAGCATCAAACCCTGGTCTTCTAACACCAAATCTGTTGTTCTTTCCATACCACTCTCCACTTTCCATCTGTAACTGCCTGCTTTGAACAGCATGGAACAAGATGTCCCTCCCAGTTGATCACTAGAGGTCTTGTCATTATGCTATTAACTCATCTTCTTAACGCCCTCAGATTCCTCTCCCCTCTTATTGGAGAGCTAGACACTGGAACAATAAGCTCCTCCTGAAGTTTTCCTTTATAAAGGGCAGGATTTGGATTTTACAACTCACTGTCCACTTTCTATCTGCAGCCTTCCTATTTTTGAATTCTACAGAGCAAGATGCTCCTGCTTGGGGTACCTTTGGTGCTTGTTCCTCCTTTTCAGATGCCTTTTTTTTTGAGTTGTATTTCCTCATTAGATTGTAAGTTCCTTGAGGGCAGGGAATCATCTTTCCTTTTCTTATTTGTAGCAATAGTGCTCAGCACAGTGTGAGGCAGAGAGTAAGCACGTAATAAATGTTTATTGATTTATTGGATCATGAAAGCTTTAGTCATTCCAGTCAAGCCGTAAGAATTTATTAAGCATTTACAATGTACCAAGCATGGTTCCAAGTACCAAGCATACAAAGACAAATATGAAACATAATTATCTCTGTGTCTGTAGCTGTCAAGGAATCTTGCATGATCTTGACACAATGTTGGAAGAGAGTCTTTAAGACTGTTTTTATCGGGGCAGCTAGGTGGTTCAGTGGATAGAGTCAGGTATAAAGATGGGAAGTCCAGGGTTTAAATCTGGCCTCAGAAACTTTCTAGCTGTATGACCCTGGACAAGTCACTTAACCACAAATGCCTAGCAATTACCACTCTCCTGCCTTGGAAACCAATACAAAGCACTGATTCTAAGGTGGGAGGTAAGGGTTTTTTTTTTTTTAAAAGAGGCTAGTTGCCATATTAGCCAAAGCACTTTTTAAAATGAGAAATAATAAATTCATTGGTGTTATGTATCATGTACACCTTTCAATCAATTGTGTAATTTGGTATAGAAATTTATTTGTGAGTGCCTGCCTGTAATCTTTTATATCTGCCTCAAGAAAAGCTTCAATATGGGTATAGATCATTTTATAATCATTTTTTGATGATAATAGTAATAATAAATATCATTTATGTGGCACTTTAGGGTTTGCAAAATGCTTTATATATGGACTTGATCTTGCATAATCCCAACAGGTTTTGTACTATTACTATCCCATCTTAAAAATGAGGAAACTGGCAGGGAGAAGTTAAATAACAAGGCTGGAAAGGATTCGAGGCAAGATTCAAATGGAGGTCCTGCTAACTCCAAGTCTAGTGCTCCAACAACAAAATCAGTGAGTTGTATCAAAAATAATCTATTATAGTAAGATAGCTGGCATAGCCTCCTAATTACTTTTTTTCAACTATCTATTTCCCCCCCCCCAAATTTTCAGTGTCTTCTATTCTTTGAAACAGTTTGAAAATTGATCCTTCAATGCTTTAAAATTTTTATCACCAGAAACATAAATTTCTCTTATGTATATTTGGTTTGCACATGTTGTTTTTCTTGACTTCCTCTTCTATTTCCACTGTATTTTTTTCATATAGCAAATTAGATACTGAGGTTTTAAAAACCTGAAGGAGATGCTTTGCTTAGGATCTTACAAGGAGACAAGATTGCTACAGAATGCTATCAAACAACAATAGTTTATATTGTGCTTTAAATTTTGTAATGCATTTCCTTTAGCACAACTCCATGAGGATTCCATTTTTCTTGGCTTGTTTGTCCACATTCCAGAATTATCTGTAAATGCTTTTGGATTGATCTGGCTTAGTTATCAGTCTTTTAGCAGACTCATTTTGTCTTCTACCATGTTTTGATAACTTAGAAGGTAGAACTACTCATAATCTTTCTTCAGGTGCAATTGAATTTATATTCTTTGGGTTAGAATATAAGGAGATCAAGTGTCCACTGGCTGAGGTGGTTTCTGAGTCCTTTTGATTTACTTACTGTGGTGATTCCTTTGTAATCACTCTATCTTGGGTTGGAAGTTGTGATAATCAAAACTGACCTACAAAGTTCTGGAGTATACATGTATTTTCTGTATATTATGCAGAAAGAAAATAGCGTGGAGAACACAGAGAGAAAAACCCTCAACATGATTAATACACATAACAGGTGACTGTAGGTTGTCTGGCATTACAAGTGAGAAGACATCTAAGAACCAATTACCTTCTGAGGTAGCTAGGTGGTACAATGTTGGACCTGGAAAGAGAGTTGGACCTGGAGTCAGGAAGACTAATTTTCCTGAGTTCAAATCTGACCTCAGAGACTTAATAGTGTAACTCTGAGCAAGTCATTTAACCCTGTTTACTTCAGTTTCTCCATCTGTAAAATCAGCTGAAGAAGGAGATGGGTAACCACTGCAAGGGTCTTTGCCAACAAAACCCCCAATGGTGCCACAAAGAGTCAGACACAACTGAAAATAACTGAACAATAACAAATCTGTACTGTACTTCTACCCATTGTTTCTGGTTCTCCCTTTAGAGTCAAAAGAACAAATCCCTCCTCTATATCTCTCTATATTGAAAATTTGAAAATACTTTTATGCCCTCCCTCCCAAAACTATGTCCTAGAATATTTTCTTTTTAAAAATTTCTTCAACTAATTCTAGTTTTTAAAAATGTCATATTTCTTCAATGCTATTTTTTGTTATTTTTTAAAGTCAATTATAGTTAAAACTTGTAATTTATTTTATTATTATTCCTATTGACTCCCAGAGGAGCATAGGGCTGCAACCATCTCACGCCAATGGACTCTATTCTGGGCAACTTCCCCCAACTGGACATCTCACGCCAACGGGCTCTGTTCTGGGCAACTTCCACCAACTGGGCATATCTTTGCCAGGTCTGTTTTGGCCTTCCGACTTTTCTCCTCCCTGGTGGGTTCCATATATATATATTTTTTTCATAGCATCCTGACTTAAAACTTGTAAACTGATTGTTAAAATCCATAAAGCCAAAGACCCTTAACCCAACTCTAATCCTAACCTGACCCTCTAACATTTTTCAAGAGCAAAAAATCCCGAATATGCTTACATGATATTAATTGACTAGATGATAAATTATCTAACTGATTTTTCTGTGCTCATTGCACAAACTATTGAGATACTAGTTAATGCTTTCAGATGAGCATAAAGGCTTTCAGAAGAACACATTTACTTTATTTTATATTGTCTAATTTCTGCCATTCTTTTGTATTTGAAAGGGTTTTAAACTGTGTTGTCAATATTATTGTTAATCTATTCAACATGAAATATAACATGATTGTTCATTTGTTTAAACATCGTGGAAAACATTAAAAAACAACAGCCCCGTATCACAAAACGTAGCCTCATAAAAGAAGCTGCATATTTTCCTCTGATCCTGTATTTCGCACTCCAAATAGTAGGGTATCTACTTTGATCACCTTTTGATTTTCGAGATAATCACAGAATCACCTCTTCCTAATATCACAATCTGATTCTTAAGCAGAATTAACTGAAATTCTGCCTCACATTAACGCTCAATAATTTTCTTTTCTGGTATCACACTGAAACTTTAACAGACCAGGCTATCTAAATCTTGTTTCATTTTTTCTATTCTATTCTGAAAGTTGGAAAGTCTTTCCCAGTGCTACAACATGTTTCATAATTTTTTTTCTTTTAAACAAGGTCTCCCAAAGGACAACTGACTGGTCTAGTTGGCTTTTTAAAGGCAGCAGCATCTGCCTGAAAACAAAAATAATGTTTAATGTATATCATTTTAGAATTTTTCAGAATGCCCTGTAAATGAGTTTGATTTCTTATATTGTAAGAGGTATCTAACCAAAAGTAGTGATGAAGAAAAAAATAACCATGATTTCTTTCCAACTTTTTTCATGAAGCCTTATGTGCTTACAAAATATTCTACTCTTTTTTCTGCAACTTTTTTGACTTATTTGGCCACACTTAAGGGCATACTGATTTGTCCTAGGGGGCATATGAGCCCTTTAGTATCATGAACAGACAAATAAATATTTACATTTTTCATTGGAAATACCAGAGATCCAATATTCATCAATCTTCCCTAACCTCCACTTTGGCCCTGACTCCCTCCTAATTCTCAGACCTCATCTGTTCATGAGACAGCACTGTCAGCAAAGCAATTACTAGGGAAGAGTCTATATATATTGGTTCTCTAATTTCTCCTTTTAGATGTAAACCCATAACTCCCTAGGGGAGACATTTAGCTATACTGTATAAAGGTAATGGTGATACTAAAGGCTCAAAATGACACAGAGCAGACATACTGGTGACATTGTACAACCTATGAGAAAATCCCATATACTTTTACAGTTAAAAGATCCACACAGTATACTGTCTTAGTTCCTCTGAGTGTTTGTTTCACTTGGATACACTAAAGATGTAGTATCTTTCAGCACTGGCCAGAAGAACACTAGTAATTAAAAGTCAGGAGAAAGTCAGATAGCCTGACTAGTCTCTGTATGCCTGTGTATTGATTTGTTCCTTTCTTCACAGCTAAGATGCCTTGAAGAGATGTCTATTTATAAAACCAGAGATTTTAGTAACATTCACAAGAAAACAAGAATTTGGAAAAAGTTTTTCCCCTAAAAGTTGACTTTTAATCAGTGTTTCTTATACTAGCTTCTTGTATGTCCAAGGAACATTGGACTATTGTAATACTTGTTGATGTAAAGTATTATTATGAGGAAAATAGTTTTAGTGATTGAAAAGTCCTTAGAAGTCATGCAGCCCCTTTGTTATGTAGAAAAGAAAACTGAGAGAAAGAATAAGTGATTTGCCCATTGACACATTGGTAGTAAATTGTGGAGGGAGGATTTAATCCCAATCCTCTGTGAGATCTTCTCATTGTACCCTCATTGCCTATATGAAAAATATATTAATGTCATTCCCCCTAGAGCAGCTAGGTGGTACAGTAGATAGAGTGATGGGTATGGAGTCAGAAAGATCTGAGTTAAAATCTGGCTTCAGGAACTTACAAGCTGAGTCACTTAACCTTGTGTGCCTCAGTTTCTTCATTTCTAAAATGAATAGGAGAAGGAAAGGGCAAATCACCAGTATCTTTACGAAGAAAACCCCAAATAGGTTAACAAAAAAATCAGACATGACTGAAATTCCTGAAAAACAACAAAAACAATGCAACCTCCATGGTCATTCATACATGATATTGTGCAAGGGGATAGTTTTACCAATTCTACATTTCTATAATGATTATGCTACAAATCAAATAGTGGTAAGAGGTGATGCTATTACGGTCTAGTGAATGCTTTGAGAGGATTCTGTTTCTAGTCATCACAAATATTAAGTAAGTACAAACTAACAGATACAGAAGCTGTCTAATAAAAAAGGGAGTTCTCTGCCCAATTTCTTGAATTTGCTAGGAAGTAAGCTTTGGCTTATAGTCTTTGGCAGTCTAAAAAGTGAAAATGAAAACCTAATCAATGAAACCAATTGATTTGTCTACATAATACAAAAAAGATAATTTTTCAGGTTATTTTTCATTGTTTGATTTTTTCATCCTCTTTACTGACATGACTGGATCACATAAAGCAAAACAGTTTTTCCCCTAAAAGTTGACTTTTAATCAGTGTTTCTTATACTAGCTTCTTGTATGTCCAAGGAACATTGGACTATTGTAATACTTGTTGATGTAAAGTATTATTATGAGGAAAATAGTTTTAGTGATTGAAAAGTCCTTAGAAGTCATGCATGATTTTACTGGGGCCTACTCTCACTACTGGGGGCTACAGGCAAGTCACTTAATTCCATTTGCCTTAGTTTCTCTATCCGTAAAATGAATTGGAGAAGGAAATAGCAAACCACTTCAGTATCTTTCCTAAGAAAACACAAATGTGGTCACAGAGAGTCAGATGGGACTGAAACAAATAACAATAACAAAATATTTTAAAATAGAAAGTATTTATATTTTTATCTGGTTTTGGTTTCAAAATTTTTCACAATGATGTAATTGGAATATCATAGTTTAACAGTAACCAGAACAATCAATATATCAAAGTGAGACCTTTGTTATACTTTCCTTATCAAATGGGCTAAATTGAATCAGCTGGTTTTGGGAATTCTAACTATAGGATTACTTATAAGAATAGAAGCAAGTAAAATGAGATGCTTTGATTTTTACATTAAATTAATGTTGTATGAGATCACGGAAAGATGTTTCTGGGGCTGGAATGGTTATGAGACTATCGCCATCCATGTGTAAGGAGAAACCTAGGGGAAGGATAAAAATGAGTTTGAATTCCTAATATGGGGAAGTGCCATAAGATATGACCCATGGAGAGTTTTTATTTTCAGTGATACAAATACAAAATGGTTTCTGGCCATCATACTGTTTTCTATGATAAGACTTTGATGACAAAGTTGCACCCCAAGGCAGAAATAGGCTCAGAGACCAGTTGTAGATATAAATGGCCATGAGAAAAGTGACAAGAACACAGCAATTGGCAGTAAGAGAAAAGATGAATCATTGTCTGATACGAATTCCCAGATGTCCTTGAGGAGGTTTGAATTTAGTACTGAAACTGTTTTCTAAATCCTCAGTTTTAGCTTGCTATATATTGTTACATACAATGTTAATGGATTCTTCTAGTCTCAGGTTATTTATTTTTTTGCCTGTTTCCAAAATGGGAGTACTAGTCAATAAAGGAGGGGCAGCTAGGTGACACAATAGATACAGTGCTGGATACAGAGTTAGGAAGATGAGACTTCCTGAGTTCAAATCTGGTCTGTGTGACTCTGAGAAAGTCACTTATCCCTGTTTATTGCAGTTTCCTCATTTGTAAAATGAGCTGGAAAAGAATTTGGCAAACTACTTCATTATCTTTGCCAAGAAAACCTCAAATAAGGTCAAGAAGAGTCAGACATGATTGAACAACAACAAGAATAAGTGAAAATTCAGAGAGAAGGTAGCATAACCCGTCTTTGATAGTAGATCAATCCAAGGTAATTGACAAAGATTTTGGAAGCTTAAAGAAACTGCTGAAGGTCATGTAGCTAATCGGTATCAAAAATGTAATTTGAACCAAGTTTCAGTATTCAAACTATTGTACCTATACTGCAAATTTGAAGGAGCAAGAGTTTAGCAGCAACTTGTAGATCTTGCAAAATTAAAATGATTTCAATCAGAAAATTTGAAGTTATTCTCTGAAAAGTGATGCTTTTAAATATAATAAAATGCAATATATCTTATAAGCTAAGTAGTATATATGATAGTATTTCCAAAGGTCTGTGATTCTTTAATATTCTCTGGACTTTCTCTCTAATGCCACAGAAACCTCTTTAGCCTCTAAGTTCATTCTACTTCTGGATGTTTCACACAGGATATATCCTCCACTTCAACATCCTCTTCCTCTGCTTAGCTGATTTCCTCCATTTTAGGGAAAATCCCAAGCCAGTGATTTCTCTTCAGGCTGCAATCCTGACTCTCTGGATTTCTCTTATCATGCTGGGTGAGTTCTTCCCCCAACCATTTCTCAGCTTCCTTCCTCCCCCACCCTTTTTTTAAAAAAGCTCACCTTCTATCATAGTATTGCCTTTAAGGCAGAAGAACTATAAAGGCTAGGCAGAAGGGGTTAAGTCATGTGCGGTGCCCAGTCACATAGCTAGGAATTGTCTGAGGTCAAATTTGAACCCAGGTTCTCCCAACTCTGGGCCTGGCTCTCTGTCCACCCAGTCACCTATCTGCCCTTTCCAGCTTATTTTTATGTGTTGGCTTCTTCAATTAGAATGTAAGTTTCTGGGGCAAGGATTATCTTTCTTTCTACTTATATTTGAATATCTAGTCCTCAACAGTAATAGGCAAATAGCATGTACTTAATAAATGCTCTTTTACTCGATAACTTAGTAAATCTTCATGAGTTGCTGAACAAAGATATAACCTGAATGCTGTTTTTGGATACTAAATTATGAACAATGCATTTTTAGGGGGGGCTAGATGTCTCAATGGTAAAGACTGGACATGAAAAGTTCTGGGTTCAAATCTGACTTCAGAACACTTCCTAGCTGTGTGATGCTGGGCAAGCCACTTTACACTAATTGCCCAGTTCTTACTGCTCTTCTGCTTTGGATCCAGTATTGATTCTCAGATAGAAGACAAGGATTTTTTAAAAAAAAATAATGCATTTATAACTCACAGAAACATTTTCTAAGTTCACAAAGAGACTTTAGATCTTTAATGATCCTTAAGAATTATCGGATATATTTCACTTTCCAAACATATACTTAAAGAATACACACAATCAAAACCAGAAAAACTTCCCCCATTGCTTCAAACATTTCAAACTGAGGTTAAAAAGTGAAAATGAAAACCTAATCAATGAAACCAATTGATTTGTCTACATAATACAAAAAAGATAATTTTTCAGGTTATTTTTCATTGTTTGATTTTTTCATCCTCTTTACTGACATGACTGGATCACATAAAGCAAAACAGATCATGAACATACAACCTCAGAAATGGAAGAAACCTCAGGGATTCTCCAGTCCAAACTACACCTGGCAGAGAATCCACTCTATAATATCTCTAAGTGATTAAATGGTCTGCTTGACATTTAAAAATGAAAATACTTCAAAGGTATTGTTGAGGAGCAGGAAGGAGAGTATTTAAGAGGAAACTCTAACAAACTAATATTTACCTTTTCTGGAAAAGCCTCCTGTGTACAAATATAAAGTAGAGAAATATAAAAGTTATTAATTAGTATCATTCTATCATTGACTGATAGAATCTTAGAAGCTATTAATTTGGATAATCATAGGTAAAAATATTCTAGATAAATAGTATAAAACTTAATAGAAATTGGTCCTTGAAGCCAACATATTGGCTTGGAAAATTACAGATTAACATTATCTAAGTCGTATTGTAGTTTTATTTATTTTGTTAAATATTTCCCAATTGCACTTTAAAAAATAAAACCACTATGTTCCAAGGCAGAGGAATAGTAAGAGTTAAGTGACTTGTCCAGGGTCACACAGCTAGGAAGTATCTGAGGTTAGATTTGAACTCAAGACCTCTTCTAGGCTAGGCTCTTAATCCATTGAGCTAGACAGCTGTCCCCACAATTACATTTTAATCTTGTTCTGGCTACATTTGAAAGTAGCCTGTGGGCCCTGAGTTGGATATCTCTGCCCTAAATACTCTGGCAATTCACATAGTGGTAAAAGCTTTGCCAAACTTTTATATCTGAATTCTTGTTTTTTCCTGCTTCCTCTTCCTCATGTAGGAAATTTCATTTTGAAATATTCACATATTAGGGAGACAAAGTACCATTATCTTAATTCTCAATCTCATCACTTCTCACCTGGACTCTCTCAATTGGTTTTCTTGCTTTCATGCTCTTCCCTCTCCATTCTGTCCTCTACAAAGGTATGAAATGAATACTCTAAAAGCTCAGCTGATCAAATCACTCTCTTGCTCAAGAAACTTCTAGAAGCTTTTGCCTCTGGGATAAAACACACACCTCCATCTGACATTCAAAGCCCTCAAAATCTGGCTCCAACCTCTCTTTCCCAGTTCATTATACATTGTTCTCCATCACATACTCTATAGATTCTAAACAAGTAAATATTTACTGATTGGTCCTCAGACATGGGATTTCATTTCTTGTTTCTGTGTCTGTGCTCAAGTTGTCCTTGGTTCCATGAATACTTTTCCCTACCTCATTTCCTAACTTTCTTCAGGATTCAGTTCAACAAGTATCATTTCCTTCAATAGTCCTTTTCAAATTTCTTAAGTTGTTAATTATTAACCCCTCTCCCAACAAAATCATTAATATAGTTTACATATGTTCCATATTGCTTCTCAGTGAAAATACTACTTCTTTTTAGTACAATGTAAGCAACTTGAAGAGTGGGACCATTTTCATTTTGGGTGCTGCATCCACAGTACAAAACATAATGTCTTCCTACAGGTGAAGAAGAGATAATTGCTTTGCCCACTTGTAAATGTTCCTCTTTCACGATTCCCAAGACACAGTGGTTTTAATCTCTATGGAGAATAGTGTGGTGATACAAGAAATCTGATGATAGTGGGAAAAGAATCCACTGAAAATAAATATTCTGCAGAGCTTGTTAAGGATTCTTCAAAATAAAAATACTCAACTCAAATAGACTACCAATTGTTTTGTGCCCTCCATGAAATATAATATTTTACAAAAAAAGTGAATTGCAAGGTTTGGCGAAAAACCAGTAACAGATAATTCTTTGATTTTCAATAGCTATTGATATTGATACTGATATTCGTTAGCTAAGTAACTAATGTATCTGTCAAGGCAATATTGTCCTATTTCAAGATTTGGTCTAAGATTATAAAGACAAAGGAGGAAGGTTTGAAGACTAATTTATAATTAATTTTTGAGATTAAATGATGGTGAATTTAGAAAATATCACTTGCTATTTTATTTTAGTATATCATGATAGTGAAGATTCTTTACTTGCAATAAGAATACATTTCATTATCTTTCCCCTAAACTTGCCTCTTTTTCTACCTTTTCCCTATATTGTATGGAAGGCACAATTTTACTTTGTCACCCAGATTTACTACCTTGGGAGTCTTTCTGTCATCTTCAATTATTCACTCTCCCATATTAATCACTCGCTCTATTCATATGTAATCACTTCCTAATTGTGTTTATTTCACCTGCTCAGACTATCTCCCATTCATTTCATTATCTTTCCTTATGGGCCATTTCCCTAGTTCTGTTCCTCATAAACTTTTTCTTAGACTATTGCCATAGCATCCTAATTGGATGCCTTGTTTTTGGTTTTCTTTTTCTCTGATATATTTGCCATACACCTGCTCAGTTGATATTCCTAAAGAACAGGTCCCATTATATAATTTCCCTATTCAAGAATCATCAGAACCCTCCTATGCCTCAAGTATAAAATAAAAATTCTCTTTTTGGTATTCAACACTCTTTTTAAGTTGGCTCCAATACATTTCTAATTATTGTGCCTCATGTGCCTTTCATTATGTTCCAATGAAACTAGCCAATTGGCTATTCTCGTACTTGACATCCCATTTCCCCCCTCTACGCCTTTGCACTGTGCCTATGATGCTCTCCTTCACTTTTTCCTCTTACAACAACTAGCTCCATTCAGGGCTCAATTCTAATGCAATTTGTCTATGTACAGTCTTTCATGACTTTCCTTTGCCCCAAGTCCAGCTATTAGAGTTTTTTCCTCCAAATTATTTCATATTTTTATTTGCATTTTCTTTGTTTATGTTTATACTTGCTAATCTAGAATATAATAAGCATTACATAAATACTAATTGAATAAAATGAAAGAAATTGGGTTAAATATGAATTTGTAGGATTTAAATAAAATATAAAGAAATGGTTTACTCTCAATTTGTTAAAAAAAACAAACAACCTTCATGAAGAACTCCAGTAAATTGAATAGATTCTCTTCCATGTTGGATGGGTCCTTTTTGGAGTTCATTGAAAAACAAAAACAACTCTCCCAACCTGAGAAGGTATTAGTGATTTGTGATCTGTACCCATATTTAGTGAAATAATAGTTAAATAATGAAGTAATCAAATCGATGAGATCACAAATCCATGGAAGTACTGAAATAATCAATTAAATATTAGTCCTTTTAAAAGCAAGCGTTCAGATTGCACTTTAAGGCTTGCAAAGTGCTTTATATATGTTATCTTATTTGATCTTCACAACCACACTAGAAGGTCAGTGCTTTTATCATCTCCATTTCACAGTTGAGGAAACTGAGTTTGAGACTTGCTTCGGGTCACACAACTAGAAGTATTTTCGACAGACGTTAGACATGGTGGGAAACCAGTCACCTAGCTGACTCAGCCCTCATGGGAATTTTGGAATAAGTACTGAAGTGTAAGGAAGCATTAGCTGTGGGAAATTCCTGGGCTGTGGAAGTTAATGTGAAATTGGAAATGCATTCAAATAGGCTATGAAAGGCGGAGGAGCTTCCTGCCCCAGAAATCTTTTTTGCCTCTCCCTCCCTTCAATTTTAGTTATAGAGCAGTGATAGGACACAGTAGACAGAATACGGTATAATCGACAGAATGCTTAAAGCCTCACAGTTAAATCTAGTTTCAGACATATCCTGGGCAAATCACTTCACCTCTCTCTACCTTGGCTTCTTCAAATTTACAATGAGGATAATGATAGTACATCCCTCACAGGTTATTATGAAGACCAAATGAGATAATAGCTGCTAAACACTTAGCACAGTCCCTGGAATATATTAGGCACTTAATAAATGTTTGTTTCCTTTCTTCTTATTAGCTAAGTGACCCTGGAAAAATTCATTTGTGCTCTACCTGCCCTATATAATATAGGAATAATAATAAAATAATATTATATATAAAATATAGTATAACATATAATGATTATATATAATATATAAAAAAGATATATGCAAATATAAGAAAAATCTTAGTTAATTTTTAAGGTTACATTTTTAAACACTGTGTGGTATTATTATTAAAATTCATATAGAGCTGTGAACAATTTCTTTTAACATTTTCATCAAACCCTTATGAAAATAGGTAAAGACTGACAATAGGAATCATACCCTACTCCACCATCCTCCTTTGCCTTCAACCTGAAGACACATATTATATCAGAGAAGGACCTCAATTACTTCTTCTGCTCCATGAATCTGAGTCCTGAGACAAAGAAAACTCCACTGAATATATAACAATGTTTGCTTTGTCCTCTGAAAAAATATTTCCTTTTCTCTTATGTCACCAAAGTCTATTCCATCCTGTATTCCTAGTTGATTATTAAATTTTGTGTGTAGAAATACATTGGATACATAGATGAATGAATGTCTACATATGTATCCGGATAAATCTGTGTATACAATGAATGCTAGGATGGATAAAGATGTTTACTTAATAGGTTTTTGTTATTAATAAATCTTTGAAAATCAGAATTTCATGCCTGTTGATTTGTGCTAATTACTGGCCTTATCCTTCCTCCCTGTTCATCCTGTCTCAAATAATAAGTGATATTGCCATAATTTCTATCATTGATACTTTTACAGTCTTTAGGGCAGGGCACAATTACCAGTCTAAATTCTCTCTCTCTCTCTCTCTCTCTCTCTCTCTCTCTCTCTCTCTCTCTCTCTCTGAGAGTAGGAAGAAGACAGAAGATGGAAATGAAATTAAATTCATTAAATGAAAAACAAAATAAATGTGATACAGAATCTATATGCTCCCAAGAAAAAATTAGGATACAAATATATATATATATATATGTGTGTGTGTGTGTGTGTGTGTGTGTGTGTGTTTTCATTTCCTATTAAGGCAAAAAAATGAGTATTTTAAAAAGAATTTGCTGATTTGAGTATATTGTTATGGGAAGAGCAACCAGGAGACTTTATTTGGTCACAAATGATTACAAAAATCTTTGAGTTTATTTTTTCCCCTCTTTCTGATAGGTTGTTATATTCCAGACCAGTGGTTCTCAAAATGTCACTGCTGAACCATAAGTAAAGGTGCATTAAAAGGCCAAAATGGAGGAACCTGACCTCTTGCTCTCCTAGGAGGCTTTTCAAATGAGGCAGACAAATTGCTATAAGCCTTTGGGTGGGAGAGCCCCTTTCTTACTTGGTTTCCATTCTCTCATTTCATTAATCTCTGTTGTGCTCCTTCTTTCTTTTTTCTTTTTTAAAAAATTAAATTATTAACTTATTTAATTAATTTAGAATATTTTCCCATGGTTACATGATTCATGTTCTTCCCCCCCCCCCCCCCCTCACATCCCCCATGAGCAATCCTACTGGGTTTTACATGTGCCATTGATCAAGATCTATTTCCATATTATTAATATTTGCACTAGGTTGATCATTTAGAGTCTGCATCCCCAATCATATACCCATTGAACCATGTGATCAGGCAGTTATTTTTCTTCTGTGTTTCTACTCCCACAGTTCTTTCTCTAGATGTGGATAGCATTCTTTCTCATAAATCCCTCAGAATTGTCTTGGATCATTGCATTGCTGCTAGTAGACAAGTCCATTACATTCAATTGTGCCACAGTATATCTGTCTCTGTGTATAATGTTCTCCTGGTTCTGCTCCTTTCACTCTGTATCAATTCCTGCAGGTCACTCCAGTTCACATGGAATTCCTTCAGCATAATAGCATTACATCACCAACAGATACCACAATTTTTTCAGCCATTCCCTAATTGAAGGGCATCCCTTCATTTTCCAATTTTTTGCCACCACAAAGAGTGTAGCTATAAATATTTTTGTACAAGTCTTTTTCCATATTATCTCTTTGGGGTATAAACCCCAAGCCCCTTGGACTAGGCCCCCTCCTTCCCATTTTTTCATTATTTCCCTTAATATTCTTGATCATTTGTTCTTCCAAATGAACTTTGTTATAGCTTTTTCTAATTCAGTAAAAATTTTTCTTGGCAGTTTGATAGGTATAGCACTAAATAAATAAATTAATTTGAATAGGATTGTCATTTTTATGTTAGCTCATCCTACCCATGAGCAATTAATGTTTTTCCAATTGTTTACATCTAGTTTTAATTGTGTAGATTCTTTAAATAGAACATCATATCATCTGCAAAGACTGATAGCTTGGTCTCCTCATTGCCCATTTTAATACCTTCAATTTCTTTTTCTTCTCTAATTGCTACTGCTAGTATTTCTAGTAACATGTTAAATAATAGAGGTGATAATGAGCATCCTTGTTTCACTTCTGATTTTCTTGGGAAGGATTCTAATTTATCCCCATTGCATATTATGCTTATTGATGGTTTTAAATTGATACTGTTTATTATTTTTAGGAAAGGTCCTTCTATTCCTATATTTTTAGTGTTTTCAGTAGGAATGTGTGTTGTATTTTGTCAAAGGCTTTTCCTGCATCTGTTGAGATAATTATGTGATTTTTGTTGGTTTGCTTGTTAATGTGGTCAATTATATGGATGGTTTTCTTCCATTCCTGGTATAAATCCTACCTGATCATAATGAATAACTCCTGTGATCACTTGCTGGAGTCTTTTTGCTAGTATTCCATTTAAGATTTTTGCATTTATATTCATTAAGGAGATTGGTCTGTAGTTTTCTTTCTGTTTTTGATCTGCCTGGCTTTGGAATCAGTACCATATTTGTGTCATAGAAGGAATTTGGTAGAACCCCTTCTTTGTTTATTTTGTCAAATAGTTTGTATGGTATTGGGATTAATTGTTCTTTAAATGTTTGATAAAATTCACTTTTGAATCCAACTGGCCTTGGAAGTTTTTTCTTAGGGAGATCTTTGATAGTTTGTACAATTTCTTTTTCTGATACTGGATTATTTAATTATTCTATTTCTTCTTTTTCTGTTAATCTAGAAAATTTATATTTTTGTAAATAATCATTCATATCACCTAGATTACTATATTTATTGCCATATAATTGGGCAAAATATTTCTTCAAAATTACCTTAATTTCATTAAAGGTGAGGTCTCCATTTTTATCTTTGATACTGCTAATTTTGTTTTCTTCTTTCCTTTTTTAAAAATTAGAATAACCAGTACTTTATCTATTTTAATTGTTTTTTCAAAGTACCAGCTTCTAGTCTTATTTATTAATTCAATCATTCTTTCACTTTTGATTTTATTAATTTCTCCTTTAATTTTTTTGATTTCCAATTTAGTTTTTATCTGGGGATTTTTAATTTGTTCTCTTTCTAGTTTTTAAAATTTCCATGCCTCATTAATTGGCCTCTGCCTTCCTTAATTTGTTGATATATGCACTCAAGGATATAAATTTTCCCTTGAGTACTGCTTTGGCTGCAACCCATAGATTATGATCGGATGTCTCATTATTGTCATTCTATTCAATGAAATTATTAATTGTTTTTATGATTTGTTCTTTAATTAACCAATTTTGGAGAATCATATTATTTAATTTCAAATTTATTTTTGATTTACCTCTCCAGGTACCCTTACTAATTTTTATTCTTATTGCATTGTGATATGAAAGCGTTGCATTTATTATTTCTGCTCTCTTGCACTTGCTTGCCATGTTTTTATATCCTAGTATATGGTCATTCTTTATAAATGTACCATGTTGTGCTGAAAAGGTGTATTCCTTTCTGTCTTTATTTATTTTTCTCTACTTATCTATTAACTGATTTTTCTAAGATTTCATTCAGATCTCTTATCTGTTTCTTATTTATTTTTTGGTTTGATTTATCTAGATCTGAAAGAGGAAAGTTCAGGTTTCCCACTAATATAGTTTTATTATTTTTTTTCTCCTTAAGCTCCAATAGTTTCTCCTTTAAAAATTTGGATGCTCTACCATGTGGTACCTATATGTTGAGTACTGCTATTTTCTCATTATCAATATTGTCTTTTATCAGGATGTACTTGCCTTCTCTATCTCTTTTAATCAGATCTATTTTTACTTTGGCTATGTCAGATATCATGATTGCAAATCCTGCCTTCTTTTTTCTCAGTTGATGCCCAATATATTTTGCTCCAGCCTCTTGACCCTATGTGCACCTACCTGCCTCATGTGTGTTTCTTGTAGACAACATATGGTAGGATTTTGGTTTCTAATCTACTCTGCTATTTACTTACATTTTATGGGTGAATTCCTTCCATTCACATTCAGAGTTATGATTACTCCTGTGTATTCTCCATCATTTTTATTTACGCGCCTAGTCCTGACTCTTCTTCTTTCTATTTCCTTCTATACCAGTGTTTTGCTTTTAATCAGTCTCCTTAATCCCCACTCTTATTTTACTTCCCTTCATACCCCTCCCTTCTTATTTCCCTCTTATTTTTATGAAGGATTTATTAAATTCTCTCCCTCCATCTCTTTCCCTCCCTTTTGGTACTCTCTGCCCAACTCCCCCCAACCCCAGTTTTTCCCTCTCAACTTCCCTATAGGGTAAGATAGAATTTGACACCCCAATGGATCTAGATGCTCTTCCCTCTCAGAACTGATTCCACTGAAAGTAAAGTTTAAGTATTACCTATTAGCACTTTCTTCTTCTCCTTGTTTTCATAGTATTCTTACTCTACCCCTCCCATGTGCCTCTTTATTTGGTATAATTTATTCTATTTTTCTTATTCCTTCAAGTTCTCTTGGTGCCTTCTTCTATTCCCCAACCTCCTTCCTTTTTTACATATCATTTGAAACTACTTAGTACCCCAACCTCTACCTATGAATAATTCTTATAACTACTATGATAGTGAATACAGTTTTGAGAGTTACAAATATCATTTCTCCACAAAGGAATATAAAAAATTTGACTTTAATGAAGCCCTTACATTTTTTCCCCTCTTTTTCTTGTTTACCTTTTCATGTTTCTCTTGAATTTTCTATTTGGACATTACATTTTCTGTTTAGTTCTGGTCTTTTCTTTACAAATACTTGGAAATTTTCTTTTTTGTTAAGTGCCCATACTTTTCCCTGGAAGTATATAATCATTTTTGATGGGTAGGTGATCCTTGGTTATAGACCCAATTCTCTTGCCTTTCTGAATATCATATACTGAGGCTTGTGGTCCTTTAATGTGGAGGCTGCCAAATCCTGTGTAATCTTGATTGATGCTCCTTGATAACTGAATTGTCTCTTTATGGCGTCTTGCAATAATTTCTCCTTAGCTTTAAGCTCTTGAATTTGGAAATTATATTCCTAGGTGTTGTCTTTAAGGGTGATCTATGGAATTGTTCAATGTCTATTTTGCCCACTTGTTCAAGAATATTAGGGCAGTTTTCTTGGTTAATTTCTTGTAGTATGATGTCAAGATTTCTGTTTATTTAGAGATTTTTAGGTAGGCCTATGATTTTCAAATTATTTCTTCTGGACCTGTTTTCCAAGTTAGGCGTCTTCTCATTGAGAAATATTTCATGTTTCCTTTTATTTTGTCATTCTTTTCACTTTGTTTTATTAATTCTTGCTGTCTTGTGAGATCATTAGTTTCTACTTCCCCAATTCTAGTCTTTAAAGGCTAGTTTTCAGCTATGATCTTTCGATTTTCCTTTTCAGTTTGGTCTGTCCTGCTTTTTTCATGGTTTCCAGTAGGTCAATTCTTGTCTCCAATTTGCTTATCATTTCTTTTGATTTATGGGCTTATTTTTCCAAGTGGGAGATTCTGTCTTTTAAACTGTTATTTTCTTTTTGAACTATTTCCCACTTTACTTCCCATTGTTTCTCCATATTTCTTACTTGGTTCTTAAACTGCAAATTGAGTTCCTCAAGAGTTTGTGAACCATTTCCATTTTTTGAATGTTTCAATTTGTTTGCTTGCATATTGCCTTCTGTTGTCTCCTCGGTATTCTGCTATTTATGTCCATAGAGGTTATCCAGGGTCAGAGTTTTTTTCTTATTTTTATGGTAGTTGTAGATTGTATTTCTTGAATGTTGTTGGCCATTTCTGTGTTAGTTTTTTCTTCCCTTCTCAGCCAGAAGTCTGAGAAAGGAGGGAAGTCTCTGTGTATTGAACTACAGAGCAGTTTTTGACCTGAGGCTATTTTTCAGTTTCTGCAATGTCTGTTGTGGGCAGTCCATCTCTGCCCTATCTTTGTTCCCAAGTTCTGCATTCCTCAGCCTCCTGTGGTCCCCAGTCTCATTGCTCTCAGGGGTAAGTCCGTGGTGTCCTTAGCTAACCCTCCCCTACTAGAATCAAGAGATTGCCCCACACTTGCTCTGACTCTGGTGCAGTAGGTGGAGTGGGGAAAGGATGATCAGCTTGTGCTTTAGTAGGAGTAATTTTACCCCCTTGTAGTGTGGAAATGCCACAATCCTGCCTACCTTCATGGCTGTGCCCTACAGTAGAGTCCCTTTACTTATCTGATTTTGAATTTTGTCCTTTTGGGGTGCTTTATATCAGTCGGTGGTAGGAGAAGACCCTTGCTTCTACTCTGTTGGCCCTATTAGCCCAGAAGTCCAATATCCTCCTCCTTTCTTTATCTTAAGTGAATGAGAATTAGAGATGAAAAGGACCAGATTGTAACCTGGCAATTTTTGAAAGTTTGAATGAGGCACTAGCAGTCTAGCAACTACAGTTCATGTCAGACTTAATCAGTAGCTGCTTCAGTCAAGCTGGTTGAGGAGCTAGCATGGGTATGAGAAAATTTCTGCTTAGCTTAGTAGTAAATCAACCAAATATCTAAGATATTAAGTCCTATAAGTCAAGGAGCACCTTCATTCATTGAGTATGTATGTATCAGCTGAACATGAATTTGGTGGGAGGAAATATTTGTAGCAACTGCTTTAAGTTTGAGTCCACTTTACCCAAGGACTGAAATGTAGAGGAAAGAGTATATCCCTCTTTAAGGAAAGAAGGTACTATTTGTATCTCTGCCCTAATTATGCTTTCTGAGTAAATGTCCTTTGTAAAAGTGAATAGATGTTAATTAGCTATTAGTACTATTGAGATTGCAATGGTACCATTTTATTAGGATTAAAGTCACTGTTTAGATTTCATTGAGGAGATGTTCGTTTATTGGTCAAGTGATGTTAAAGGAACACATTAGATAAAGGCTTTTGAATGATAGTACTGAAAAGATGTTATAATCCCTAAGGGCGTATGTCTAAGTTTCTACTGGATTGAAGTAGCCTTGGTTTGGTGACAAGTCAGTGGAATTGGGATTAGGGGAGTTAGCCCAGAGTGTATATGAGTGATAGTTACAACATCCATACTATGCATAAATATTTTAGGGTTTATTTTTCCCATGTAATGCCAAACAAATTTGACTAAAATTTTCACTAACTGGTTAACTAGTTTTTATATGTTATTGATCACCCTAGATTTTGACATGATGGATCCAACATAGAAGAAATGCAGAGAAAATTTTGTGTGCGAAAATTTGTATATACTCAATAAAAATTTGAGGTTGATTATTTTTATTTTAAAAGGATTCTTTACTTTTAAAAAAGTATTCACTTCAAGGTTACTTTCAATGCTTAGTGTATCAAGCTTTTCTGGCAATTTTTAAAATGCTTTTTCATAGCTCACTTTCTTCTATACAAAGTCAGTGAAGGACAGAAAAGCTTCTAACTTAAAGAGGATTGTCTTTCTTGTAATTATTAGTCTGAAAAGATGATAGAGCTTCTCTAAAATTATGATACAATTATATCTTGGCCTTTTGGCTCATATCAAGATCCAAGTTACAATACGAATCTCTGGAGAAGATTTAATTTGACTTGTAAACATCCATTTTTTTTTACATTTTGAAGAATATGCCTATTCTATGAAGCAAAGTCGACCATATCATGCATAATGCAGAGAAAACATCATTGGTATTAAACTTCTGGCTGCACTAGGTTATTAAATTTAAGTATGATAAATTTTACTTGCAAATGACCTTGAAGCATACTATCAACTGATGACTATACTAACTGAAATGGTTCCACTGGGTAAGATGTAGTTAATTTTGGAAAGATTCAATCAATGATGTGCAGGGTTTTTTTAAGCCACCACTGTGCCTGAAATCACAACTTTGGAATGGAACGGAAAAGTAATTTTTAGTCATTTATTATATTCCAAGCACTGGGTTAAATGCTGGTTAAATCCAAAAAAGAAAATTAAGACAATTTCTGTTCTCAAGTCATACACATTCTAATCAAAGAATACATATAAGGGGGCTCATTTTCATGTTCAGTTTATGGCATGGTTACTTAGTACTTATATACATAAATTGCTTACATTTTGTCTCCCATAAGAATTTGAGCTTCTTGTGGGCAGACACTATTTTTGCTGTTCTTAGTAAGTAATAAATGTTGGTTGACTTCCCTTAACCCCTCTCTAATGGAATCTTTGATTCATTTCTAGAGGAGAACAGAAGGGGGATACAATGTTTACTGCCTTTGAGAGGACTAGAAATAAATCTATCTCATCCCTTTCTATATTGCTATTCTAGGAGTATGATTTTTTTATTTTTTTGCTTCAAGTTCTTTTTCGGTCACTATCCCTTAAAGAACCTCTAGCTTACATCTACAAGCTTGTCTCTTTTCCACTTAATATTAATTACACAATTACTATGAAGAGGGCGCTATGCTAAGTTCAAGACTTATAGAGAAAGGCAAATACAATCCCTTCCCTATACATTGTTCTTACTTGTATAATTTTTATGTAATGTGAATTTGCTCATGGTTTTAGGGAAGGAAGTAAAGGAGGAATATAAATGAAATTATTATTTAAGTTTAAATTATTAATTAAATATTAATAACTAAGTCCTAAGATCCTAGTAAGTACTGAACATGTGCTAATTTTTGGTGTGCTATAAATTTTAGGGCAATGGGGAAAGGTCCCCATGTACCAGTTCTAATTATGAATTTGATAGGTGATTTGTTCCCCTGCCTTTGCCTATTAGGATCATATTTGTTTTCCATATTATGAAGGTTTAATATCAGTGGAGCACTGAACATACGTACACTTATATGCCATATACATGTTTTCAGGAAACATTATTTCTATCATTGATGGTTTAAGTGGTTTTTAGTTGAATTATCAAGAAAATGAAATTATAATAAAGCAATAGACAATTTTGATCAAGGACCAAGTTATTTTTCTCTTTGCCTTTCCACCTAGATTGTAGGGATGACTTCCACTAACCCCAAGCTAAGAGCCATCCCTAATTCCACACTAAAAAGTAACCTAAGGAATTTTTGATTTATCTTTCTTTCATTGCATATGAGGAAAATTAGGTCCATCATGTATAGTTTAACAATAAAACACTTATAACCCAATTTATATTTGTATAAATACTTAACAGATCATCTTATTTAGTTTTTATAGCAACCTTGTAAAGTAGGCAGTCAAAAGATGATTATTCCAATTGTGGAAATGAGAAAGTGGAATTCAGAGTGGTGAAGGGATTTTCTAAAAGTTGTATAGTTATTAAATGGCCAAAGTGCTTGTCAAAGACTCAGAGTATAATGAAAAAAGCCTAGGCTGAGAATCAGGAGACCTAGGTTTGAGTTTGTGACTCTGTTACTAATGAGGTATCCGCAGGGAAGTCAGTTAAACATTTTTTTGGACCTCAGTTTCCTTGACTGTAAAACAAAGAGGGGTAGGATTATATAATTTTTAAGGTCACTTTCAGCTCTAAAATTCTATAACATTTATTCCAGGCTTGCTATGTACCAGGCACTGGACTAAGTTATGGAGATATAAAGAAAGGCAAAAGAGAATCTTTGTTCTTGAAGAACTCACTGTCTAATTCCAGTCAAGATTGGATTCAAAATCTTTTGGTTCCTAGCTTAGTGTTTTGCTCAACACACTACATTACTTCAGTTGAGTAATAAGGCCTTTGTCTCTTTTCTTTCCCATCTTATAATTTTCTCTGCCTGGCTAGTTCAAGCTGGTTAATTGTAGTTAAGTCATTTTCAATCATGTCTGACCTTTCATACTCAATTTGAGTTTTTCTTTTTGCAGAGATACTGGAATGGCTTGCTATTTTCTTCTCTAGCTCATTTTACAGATGATGAAAATGAGGCAAACAACAACACCAAAAAAAGCTATGAAGTGTCTGAGACCAGATTTGAACTCTCAAAAATGAGTCTTCCTGATTCCAAATACAGTGCCCTATCCACTGCACCATCCAGCTGTCCCTGGCTGGTTACTAAGGATTAATTCTTAAGATGATCTAATAGTTCCATAGCTCTGCATAATTTTAATGATGTAGTCTTAAGGCGATCCTAATAGGAACCGCTTAGCTCTTCTGCATTTTATAGTTCCAGACGACAATGCTAAATCCTAGTCATACTTCTCAGAAATTTGTCCTATTAGACATAAAGAGGATTGAAGGGGGCTCCAAGAGCTCAGTGGATTGAGAGCCAGGCCTAGAGGCAGGAGGTTCTAGGTTCAAATCTGGCCTCCGACACTTCCCAGCTGTGTGACCCTGGGCAAGTCACTTGATCCCCATTGCCTAGCTGTTACCACTCTTCGGCCTTAAAACCAATACTTAATATTGATTCCAAGATGGAAGGTTAAGGTTAAAAAAAAAAAAAGAGGACTAGAACAGAGTGAGTAGATAGAACAGTGCAAATTAATTAGCACCACTAGAAAACCAAGTCAAAACATTATCATTATTGACTATGGATCAATAGCGCCATCTTTGTATGAAAGACAGGCTACTCTTGTTTTCTTATAAAGCCTTTATTTTTAACTCCTCATATGATTATCTTCTTAATTTTAAACTTCAGAATAGGAAAGCTCCATTTAACCTTTAACCTTTATGTTATGATTTGGTTAGTTTTATGTGTTTCTTAATGGTAATTAACATGCTTTTCCAAAAAACACTTACAGTGTTCATTTAGCAAGTCTTTCTGTCCATGACAGCTATGGAGCTGTTTTAAATGACATTTTAAATTGCGAAGCAAATCAGTTGCAAATATTTTTAGAAAATGGTTACTTTGCTTTGGAACATGCTCCTGGCATGATAAAAGTACACATGTCTCTAAAATAGCACTGAAGAGAAAAGAATCATCAAATGATTAAGGTAGAATTCTATTTCCAGAAATAATAAAGGTCAGAATATTGACAGTTGTGCTCGTTGTCTTCCTACATATGTATACATGGTATCGACAAACCCATATCAAAATAGATTCTGTTTTTTGAGTGATAATTTTTATCCAATTTTGACCTCTGCCATTTCCAATTAAGGGGGACGTTTAATTTAGCCAGAGAAATTGGCAAAAATTTCAAATTATGGAAGCCCTTTATTAGGATAATGACTGCCACTAATCTATGATGTTAATAAGGTAGTAGTATTTAACCATTTCAAATTCTCTTCATCTGAGGTAAATGGTATCTCATATGCAACACTGGGCAGAAACTCCCCTCCTCCGAATTAATTTAGACTAAGAATTTTAATAATACGAATTATTTCTTCTGTATTTTTTTTACTTTTTTTTTATTTTAAACCCTTAACTTCTGTGTATTGACTTATAGGTGGAAGAGTGGTAAGGGTAGGCAATGGGGGTCAAGTGACTTGCCCAGGGTCACACAGCTGGGAAGTGTCTGAGGCCGGATTTGAACCTAGGACCTCCCGTCTCTAGGCTTGGCTCTCAATCCACTGAGCTACCCAGCTGCCCCTCTTCTGTATTTTTAAAAGTCATTAGATACATCAATGTTATTTGGCTTGGGTACAGCCCAGGTCATAGGCATTCAGTTATAGAGTCAGAAGAAACCTTGGAGATCATTTCATTCCACCTCCCTCATTTTACAGGTAATGAAACTGAGATGACTTCCTTAAAGTTACATTGCAAGGGACTGGGGAATTAGAACTTCAGATTCCTTGAATCTCCGTACAGTGAAAACAAATCAATTATGTTATATTTGTCCTAAAGTATTATCTTATTTATTAATCTATTAGTGACTATTAAAAATTTAATTTGCTAAAGATTTGACAAAGAATCTTAGAATTTGTCAATGTCTGTTCTTTCTATCAAAGAGCCCATGTGACTCAATGTTTCTATGTGGAAACAAGTCTAATTGCCTAAATCACGACTTTAAAATGCCTCACTAACATTTATTTTTTAGAATTGAAGTAAAAACACATTTTGCTAGTGATTCTTATCTAGGATTACTCTCCTGTAAAAAAGGTGTAAATAAATCTTAACTGCATACCAGAGTAAGAATTTATTAACTTAATGACATTACCCTAAATTTAATTCTTCCCCAGGCTTTGTTAATGCTGCTCTATCTACCATACCTTCAGCCATTTAGGAAGATCCCAAATATGATAAAAGATGCTTAATTTTTAGCCATGTGTATGGCCACGGACAAGTTATTTAACATCTTTTAAAATTTTTTCCTCATTTATAAAATGAAAAAATAATGTGTTTATGCCTGCTTTAATTTTGAGGGATTTTTAAACTCAAATCTCATGAGATAATATTTGCAAATTGTTTTGAAGACTTGAAAAACATTACATAATCTATTGTTGTTCTTATTGTTTTCATTTTCTATCCTTATATGCAAAAACCCTCCAAAACCAATTTCAGAAAGTTCTAGGAAAATTTCTATCCTATTAGTGATCTCTTATGTTTAATGTTTATCAACCTTTATTGCAGGAGAATAAAATGGTGACTTTTTGCAAGTGGATGAAAACGTTGGGATGTAAGGTCTTTGCAAACTTAAAGCATCCTCAGGATAGTTTCAGTAGCAGATGGGATCACAGGGATGATATATCATCTCTTTATCCTTGCAACAAAACTGTGTGGTAGGTGCTGTTATCATCTACATTTTACAAGTGAGGAAACTGAGATAAACAAGATTAAGTGACTTTTCTGTACTCACATAAATAGTGTCTGAGTTTCAATTTGAACTCAGCTCTTCCTAGTACTATCTACCACACTGCCAACTGCCTCTAAGTATTATTTCTTGAATGCTGAAGGGTACTTTGGGGATTTTATGTGTAGCATAGGAGTTTGTAATTTGTTAGTTGATGGAGAGTAAACATCTTACGTATAAATTTTGTCCTTTGATCTTATGTTTCTGAGTATTTGGGAATATATTTGTTAAATATATTATATTTTATATCATACATAATATAAAATATTATATTATATAAATAAATTGTTAAATTTTTGCAGCATGAAAATAATATGTTGTGCAGTTTCTACAGTTTCTTTGTAATATCTCCTGCTCTCAATTAGTCTGGACCCCATTCTTGTACCAATGACCTGATCTTATATTACTATTAAAAATTCTTCCAACTTACGTAAATACGTCCATATGACTCAGACACTTATTTGACATTTCATAGTTGATATATTTCTGACTAAATTTATGTTTGTCACCCAAAGAAGGTCTCTTGGTTCCATCTTTGGATCTCAGACATTTCATAGGATCTCTCTGGAATTCACCAGAACACATATGTAAGTCCTGCACATGCACCTGTTGTTCTTCTTTAGTTTCTTAACCAGTATCTCCAGAAGATCTTGGGAGCTAGAGCTGAAAGGGACTTTATTGATTTCCCAATCTATTATTTTCTGGATAAGGAAACTGTAGGCCAGAGAAGTTAAATAAATTGTTAAAAATTACATAGTTAGGGGGCAGCCAGGTTGCACAGTTGATAGAGAAGCAGGTCTAGAGACAGGAGGCCCTCGGCTCCAAACTCACCTCAGTCATTTCTTAGTTGTATGACCCTGGGTAAATCACTTAATCCCCACTGCCTAGCTCTTGCTGCTCTTCTGCCTTGGGACCAATACACAGTAGTGATTCAAAGATGGAATGTAAGATTCTTTTTTTAAATCACAAAGGTAGAGGTAGCAGAACTTGGATTCACACAGACTCTTAGAATTGGAAGGAGTCCCAGGAGTCTCCTGGGTCATTTGGTTCAGACCTAAATCTAGATTCAAAATTGAGTCCTCTCTTTCCAAATTCCAAATTCCTTTCATAATATGATTTAGGTTTTGAACTCATGTCGCTTAGTCCAATTTGTAATTAATCCACTCATTTGTTGATATTTGATTAAGTTAACATCTCATCGTGAGTGATGACATGGACATCCTAAGCCTTATTGCTTCTTCTAGGGTTATTAAATGCTTCTCCTACATTGCCTTTTCCATTACTCAATTTTGCACACCTCTGCCTGAGTTAATTCTTGTTTTTATTAGTTTAGAAAGTACAGGATACCTTCTCAGAGATCCCCACAAACAGACAAATTTGAGAAAATTTGTTCCCAACTTAAAATGCTTTGGACAGCTACTCATTTTCTTATCAAAGTTGGCTTTTTTTCAAAGTTCTTTCAATTCTTTTGATAATATCAGGGGGAAAGCCTCAATTAGGTAGTAATGGTCTTTTAACATTTCTTTTTAATACATGCTAATCTCCTTTTTAACAAGGTGGGTGTGCCTTTCCAACAGTAGTTAGGGAGCAGGGCCAAAATGGTACCAGGGAGGAAATAAGCAGGAGGAAGGGAATATTTAGAATTGAAATAGTCTGTGTGGAAATCAGCATAGTTTTCTTTTATACTACACAGCAAAGATTTCAGGTCTTGCATCACATTCAAGTTTTTAAAATTCCTTCTCACTATGCTTTCCAAGAAATTGTTCTTCTAGGTTCCAAGGCAGAAATAAATGTCCCTTGTTGCATCATAAAACTAATGATAAGACTTGCTTTATTGTATTCAAAACTACTTTGCTTAAAATAAATCTTGAAAACTAGTTAATGCAAATATTGTCATCCTCCTTATTGCCCTTATGCTATCTTGAAGATGCTCATATAAATAGGAAGGCATCAGTGATTTTTCAGAATGGGAATTTTCTGTATGTGAATTCCCTCCATCAGTTTATCCAGACTATTAGGAATGTCACAGAGAATCGTCTGAGGAACAGAAAGCTTAAATTATTTACCCAGGGTCACACAACTAATAAATATCAAAATTCAGATTTGAATCTAGTTCTTTCTAACTCCTAGCCCAGCTAGTACTCTATGGACTTTGCTATACTAGAGGCTATAGGTGGTGCAGTGGATAAAGGACAAGGTCTGCACTCAAAAAGATCTGATTTCAAATCTGGCCTCAGACACTTATTACTTGTGTGATCCTGCACAAGTCCCTCAGTGTCTGTATGTCTCAGTTTTCCCAAATGTAAAATGATAATCAGAATAGCACCAATCTCCCAGGATTGATGTCAGGCTAAAATGAAATAATACTTGTACTTGGCACATATTAAGCATTTAATAAATTCTTGTCCTCTCTTTATTACTTCTTTTAAAACACATATTCTGTATTATATAATCTATGTCAGATTTTTTTTTTCTTTCTTATCAAGTGAACACAGACACCTAATCAAAAGTCACGCTAAGAAACTGCCTCCAAAAATGTTAGCTATATAGAGAGGTAAGAAACATAGATTTCTTCACTTCTGGAGTTCTAGTTTTTTTCAAGTGAAGAGTGAGAGTCCTGGCTTAGATGATTTCTATGTTCTCTTCTAGCTCTCAAATTCTATGCCCATATAGGCTGTTTTTTAGACATGGGAATATTTTTATAGGACATGAAGATGCTGGATTATTAGTTATTACTTAATGTGCTACATTTCAAACAATATTATTTGAATCCATCTTTTATAATAGAATTGACAACATTTCTAAAAATACTGAAAACATAAGACAAAAAAGTTTAAAGATCATTTTATCAGATGTTTGTTTGTTTTTCAGTTGGTAGGGATCTATATTCAAGACATAAGAAATGCAGTCTATAAAGCAGGGGCCAAAGACACATTTGTTCTTATTTATATTTAGTCATTTTTCAGGCACGTCCTACTCTTCATGATCCTTTTTGGGGTTCTCTTTTTTTGAATCAATGATCTTTTATTTTTTTAATTTAGTTAATTAATTGATTAAATTAGAATATTTTTCCATGGTAACATGATTCATGTTCTTTCCCTTCCCTCTTCCTTCCTCCCTGTTCCCAGAGCCCAAGAGCAATTTCACTGGGTTTTATCATTGTACAAAACCTATTTCCGTATTATTACTATTTGTAAAAGAATGGTCATTTAAAGTCAAAATCCTAAATCATATCTTGGGATTCTCTTAATAAAGATCTTGGAGTGGTTTTCCATTTCCTTCTCCAGCTCATTTTACAGATGAGGAAACTGAGGCAAGTTGGGTTCAGTGACTTGCCTAAGGACACACATTTAGTAAGTATCTCAGGCTGTATTTGAACTCAGGTCTTCATGATTCCAGGTCTGGAACTATTTACTGCATCAGCTAGCTTTCCCTAAAGATACATTATTTTCATCTTAGAGTAATAGGATCAGAAAAATAATTTATTTAGAACTCATCACAATAGGTTTAGAATGTCAAATCATGGATTAGGTAGAAAGAATACTTTCCGAAGTTAAATATTGCATTTCTAGGTATTTCTGTTTTTTTTAACTTTTAGGTATTTCCTAGTAGTTTGTTCCAAAATATATAAGTTTTGATGTTGGAAAAGAAGATCATTAAATAGTGCTAATTTGCCCTTTTACATTGTAGAAAACATTTCTTTTCCAGGTTGAGAAAAATTCAGAAAGATCTCCTTCATCTTTCTTCCAAATAGCACTGTTAATCCAGGATGGCATTCATGTTTAAGATATGTTTAATTATGTACATGTATCTTTTTTAAAAATAAGTTGGCCAATTCTCAAGATAAGAGACTTTTTTTTCTTTTTACATGCTGTTGCCTGGCATGCAGTATATGTCAAATCCTTATTGATTGATTAATTGGTTAAAGGAAGATTCTACTAGCTGTCCCAAGAATCATACCAAAGTTTCCATGGTAGACATTGTTAGAAGGCTTTATTTCTCTGAACACACATTTTCTGTAAGTAGGAAGGCCTGAGAATAAACATGTGAAAATTGAACTGCTCTCCTGAAAATGCAGTGGACACACATTCAAGTCTGAAAGGTCAGACTCCATTGATTGTGGTAATGTGTTTTCACATATAATAGACGGTTTTAACCATCTGTCAAAGTCCTTCTTTTAGCCACCAAATAGGGTTATGATTTGTAAATATGTGGCACTTGAAATAAGGGCAATTTACCTCCCAGGGAGTTAAGTTTAAAATGCATCTAACATAAGATAAATGCTTATGTGGGAAAATGTAATATTATAAAATATGAAGGAAAGGATATTATATTAAAAAGAAGGAAATTGAGAAAAGTAAGCACTAAAAAAAGAGAGTTGGAATACAGTATCTTGTTTCCAGAACCATATATGAGAAGGTACTCTAAACTGAAAAAAGGCACTATAGAAGAGATAATATCCCTAAAAATGTTTTGTAAAACAAATATGCTAGCTTAGCTTGATGTGAATATCTTTTTAGCAACACCTAGTTTCTAGTTTCTGAATCTCAGATCACCAAGAAACCTTATAATTTACTATCTGGTTTCCTGAACAATTATAAGGAAGCGTTCTGGCACCAGGCTCAAATGAAGTTATGCAAAAGAGTTTGGGGAGTATTTAGGGGGAACACGGTTTAAGGTACAATCAGATTAGATAAATTAGAAACAGGGCTTATGGGAAATGAGGAAGATGGGAATCTGGAAAGCCAGTATGTTCAAAGGAAAAAGGTCTGAGAAGAAGACATGGAATTTAGTACTGTAAGAGAGAAAGAAGAGTGAGGACATTAACAAGAACAAAGTTTCTACATTTTTTAACTTAAAACAATTTTTTTATAATTTTGAATTTGATAAATCTCAACAAACCTTTCAATATGTAAAGAACATGGATAATTACTGCTTTTTTCACATTCTCCTCTTCCTCCTGCTTCTTTTCTCTTTCTCTACCTCTCTCTGACATCACTATCATTATGTACTAGCTTCCTCCCATGACTTTCCTCCAACAAATAGAAGCCCTCCATTATAATAAGTAAGTGTAATTAAACAAAACAAATCCACAGGTCGGTGGAGTTTGAAAATACATCTTTTCTTGACTCTCTAGTACATCTACTTCCCTGCCAAGAAGTAGGAAACATGCTTCATCAGTCTTCTGAAGTTACAGTTAATCATTACATTACATTTATTAGAGTTATTAAGTCCTTCAAAATTTTTCTTTTCATTATTGTAGTGATTTTATCACTTTATCTGGATTCTGATCATTTCACTATTCTTCCCTTCATACAAATCTCCCCAGGCTTCTTTAAATCCATAATTATGTATCATAAACATTACTTTTACATTATACATAATATTAATGTAATGATTGTTAATTATCATTACTTTCATATATTATAATTTTTCCAGCCATTTCTTAATTAACATTCAATTCATCTCCACTTCTTTGGTCTCACAAAATGCTCATTTTGTTGGTAAATATGATTCTCTTCCCTCTGCTTTTTACCTTTACAGAATAACTTATGTAACTTGATCAAAGGGTATGCACTATTTAATTAATGATGGAGATATTGTTCTTAATTGCTTTCCAGAATGGTTGTACCAAAACAATCTATCTTTATAAAATGATTTCACTTTAGCTTCATATATATGATATTCCAATCAAATTGGCCTACTTGTCATTCCTTGTACACAATCTTCCTCCTTACTTTTCCTCTCAGAAGCTATACTTTTCTTCAAGGTCTTTCTCTGACATCATCTACATGAGGCCATTTTCCAGATCACTAGCTGTTAGAGCTCCTTTTTCCACTTCCAACAACAAAATGTTTTGTATTTCTTTGTACGTATTTTGCATTTATCTCTTAGTGTACTCATTGTAGTGTACTCATTCTCCCAGCAGAACTCAAGCTCTTTGAAAGCAGAAATAATTTTATTTGTCTTTAAAATTTTTATCATGCATGTAGTAGGTGCTTAAAATATTTACCTGTGTTGAAATAAGAGGGAGGGTCTTATCTTTTCTTAAAAAAACAAAAACAAAAACCTTTTACCTTCTGTCATAGAATCAATACTAAATCTTAGTTTCAAGGCAGAAGACTGGGAAGGGCTATGCAAATAGGGTTAAGTGACTTGCCTAGGATCACTAGCTAGGAAATGTTTGAGGCCATATTTGAACCTAGAACCTCCTGCTCCAGGCCTGGCTCTCTATTTACTAAGCCACTTGGATGATGTTATAAAAAGAAGGAAAGTATAACCTCTATACTGCTACTAATATTACTAAGGCTAGTTATTATAGTTGTTATTAATCTGTATGTAATCTGAGGAAGCTGTGGTTTGGTTCCCTAATGGCTGGTGCAGGGACACCCAAGTCCTGCCACCCAGCTGGATGTTATAATAACTGCCCTTCTTTATAACAGTGCCCAGGCAGGATCCCTAAAGGTCAATGGATGGGTAACCCTTTCAGGTCCCATCTGGGATTGATTGATTATTGGTATTGGGCTCTGTCAGCCTTGGATAACATTCTTCTGACTGCGTTTCTCCCTCCCCAGAGTGGTGATGGAATAACTACTCCAGGAAGGTACTTAATAACTTTTATTTATGTTTTATACAGGAAAAGGAATGATCAGGAACGGATTGGGAATAGGAGACCTTATCACTAAATCTATGACAATAATCCCTCAGGACTGTAGGCTGTTCAGTAATTGGGCTTGTTCTTCACCTCCTCTGGCTCAGCCTGGCCACAGCCAAACCAGAGTAAGCAAATTGTTTGGATGACACAAATGTTGATGATGGTTTCTCTCAGCTTCTTACTGCTACAGCCTTCAGGAAATTCCACCCTTTACCACCCTCTTCTTCTTCTCCTACCCACTTCCCAGATCCCCCCACCCCCATGCCCCTGGATACCTAAATATCTAGAGATGCTTTAGGTGCCTAAATATCTAGGGGTTCAGAGAGAATCAGAGGATCCATGGTGTGACCCACAGGTCAATCAATGTTCAAGATCAAATGTCCAAGGCAAGAGTTTAGGCAAAGCTCAGCCAAAGGAAAGCCCAAAGGTCCCCCAAAACCAAGGGGTCCAAGGCTCCCTGTCAGGGGGCTGCCAGGGTATTTATATCCTTTCTGGCCAACTGCCTTTCCTCCTGTCCTCCTGGCCTCTGGGAACATTTTGATGTCTCCAACTGTCTTCACCTGTCGATCAAGGTGTGACTCTCAGCTCCCAGAGTCTGATTATGACAATGACCATGCCTTTTCCTAATCCTATGTGTGAGGTGCTAAGAGAGAAAGTTTTTTTAGAGAGTACCAAGAAATACAGCACTTTCAGGAGAAAGCTAGGTTTCAGTTATTACTAGAAGTAAAGAAGAATCAATGTAGGATGAAGGAGATTTTATTAATAATAGAGGAAAATTCCAGAAGGTACAGTAGGAACCAAGGCTAGATATAGCCCCCAGGAGTGAGAGTGGACCCCAGTCAAATCATAGACATAACCTAGCTAGAATCAGTTACAGAACCCCATGACTTCCCCTGCCATTACTAACCCCAGCCTGCTGTCTTTGGTAGTAACTGACTGTTCTTGATAAACCCACTGAAGCAAACATTTCCTGAGAATCTGGACTAGAGGGTTACATATTTACCTGTGTTTTGTTATTATCCCAATTGTTATTATCCTAAAGAAAACTCTGAGCTTCCGTGAGGTAGACTAAATCATTGTACTAAGATTGTAAATCATTACTAACCACTGTCCATGTAAAAAGATGACCTAATCCTTTAGCTGATGTAACATTGTCCCATAAAATACTAGCAGTGATGAAATAAACTTTGCCATTATGCACCGTCCATGCCTTGTGTTGCCCTCCCAATCCCAAACCCATTCATCTCTCTCATCCTGTCTGGGACCAGCAGGAACGCCATAGGGATGGCTCTTATAGCAAGAGGTTGATAGAGGATGGAGGAGACTTGGGATGAACTAAATACAGATGAGACGGTGGATCCAGGTAGCAGGGGAAATGAGTCATTGCTAACATTTTGTGGTTCTTACAGAGATTTGAAAAGCAGGCAGTAGAAATCTGCTCCCATAGATAATGGAGGATATCAAGTAAAGAGAAATTAAATAAGTTCCAAACTTCTTATTAAAATGGAGGACCTATAATATCTCTATAGAGTCTAAAAATGAGGTGGAACTGAACCAGTTAATTAGAGTGGTGAAGGAGAGGAAGGTAGAATATTTGTTTGAAAGGAAATATGTCAACTGTTATCACAATAACTGACAAACATTTGTGAAATATTTATTCTGTGCAGGGTATTGTTCTGTGTTAGATAAAAAGAGAGCTGTGAAATGCCTAGTTCTTACCTCTAAGAATTTACCATGGGGACACAGGATCTTAAGTGGGACATATTGTTTTCAGCTCAGAAATTGCATTGATCCTGGTCATCTGATGTGTTTTGGGTTACTAGATTGTTCTGGGAGTCTTCCCTGAAGGGTAATATGTTAGACCTGAGGAAATGAATGGGAAGGCCAAGAGACTCAAGGAAAGGAGGTATGAGTGGGTTGACTGGGTAAATAAATAGGGTAGATTGGAATTCAACCAAGGTGATGAAATGTACCTCCTACCAGTCCCCCTGTCAACTATTCCCCTACCCTCTCAAGATATTGGCACTTGGGGGCAAAGGCTTACTTTCACATATGCATAATGGGTTTTCTACCTCTGAGTGGATATACCCACTGTCAGTGAGGTTTCCTTCATAGATGACTGGTCTTGAATGCCAGGCCATAGGCAATTCCCACTGTAAATTAAAAAAAATTGACATTCTGATTTAAAAATCATCATCCTGAAAGCTCTGATTAATGTCAATCAATTCCAAGAGACATTATCATCCCTGGATGAATAAATAGAATGAAGTTTGTGAACTATGACAGCAATGTGGACAAAGGGGTAGTCTACCTGCCAACTTTGTGCCAGTTTTTGGTTGTTTTAGTTTAACTTTCCTGGTGTGGCAGCTGTGTGCAGCAAGGCAATATATACTTCTATTTTCAAAGAAATTTTCCCCAGTTTGCTGGGGGGCATAACTACAAAATACTACTATTACAAAGAGGAAACATGGCAAAGCACAAGATAAAATCCTTTCAGTTTACACAGACTGGAATAATTTACTTTTAGTCTCTGCAAAGGATAAGCATTGGCCTGAGTAATAAATGACCTTGAATCTGATTTATGCTGATTAGAACTGCACTTTTGAGAACAGCCTTTTGGTTGCTTTGGGATTAATGTTGATTTTACTCAAGTAGCATACAATGGTGATGCCATTCACAAAATAGCCTTTGATAAACCAATCAGTTGCCTTCTCATCTGCCTCAATAAAAAAGCCATTTTAATCTGGAGGAAAATAAATTGGGCTTCTTTGCTAGCCACAGCTGTAAAGTGGAATCAAATAGAAAAATTCAGAAATAAACCCAGGGGAGTAGATTGCTAGCTGAGGAGATTCCAAATACCCAGCTTCCCCTTTCTCTGATGCTCACTTTATGTGTTGTGTTTTTTAATTTTTTTTATAAACAGACTTTAACTATACTGAGCACTATGTAAAAGAATCTGGGATGTTTTTGTCACCAAACCAAAACCATTCCACAGATATTCAGCAGTTTTTAATAGTTAATAAGCTTTATGGCATAACAAAAACTTTGTCATGTATATAGTATGTCATCTTCAAAATGGACAAGTTTGTTGTCTTTAAATGTGATTGCCTCTAAATCAAGAATTTGCAAAAAAAGAGATGAGCTTTCAGAGAACCTTTGAGGCAAATGACTCCAACAGAAACTTCTTCCCTGCCAGGTGAAAGCAAATATCTTTTGTGAGTCTTTGTGTATTGGTATAGAAAAGAAAGTGGAACATAAGTCTACCACCGTGAAACATCTGGCACTGATTAGTATTGATGAGATAATTGTGGCTGGACTTGGAACAATTGGGTGGGACTTCACCAAATAGTCATTAATAGCCCTTAAATCTTGGACAAATCTGTAACAAGGTCTTCCATTTTCATCCAATTTGGGTTTCTTTATTGGGAGTATAGGTGTATTGAACTCTGAAATACATGGGACTATAATTTTTTGTTTCAGTAATGATTCTGTGATATGGGTGATACCAGCTACTGCCTCTTTGCTTAAGGGATAGTGTGCTATGCAAGGTGGAGGACCTCCTTTGGTCTTTATTTTAACTAGAGTTGCAGATTTTAATAGATCAACATTTGTAGAATGAGAAGCCCATACCTGTTCTGGTATATCATCAGGTATAGGATAAACTCTCTCTTTCTTCCTCTGCCTCAATTGTATCTAAGAATAAAATTGGGAAAATATCCAGAGCTCTTTCAGGAAGTTCTAAAGATATGCCCCCTGTTGGTGTACATTAAATAGTTGCTCTTAATTTACATAAAAGATCTCTCCCAAGTAAATTCATAGGTGAATTGGGCATTAACAAGAAAGAGCATTCCACAGATAAGGGACTCAATGATACGATTTTGTGTTGCAACTTTTTTACCCTTTGTGGTTTCCCAGATACTCCTACCACCTCCATAGTTCCCATAGCTTTACAATCTTCTGGGGATTTTTGCAGAATAGATATAGAAGCCCCCGTGCCAACAAGGCAATCATAAATCTGTTCCCCCACTTTCAGAGTAACATGGGATTCCGTGTTGCTCAGTGGGGAATGTTTTTGTATAATTGGAGCTAGCACATCAGCATCAGGAAATTGCATTCCTAGTTCTTATACATCACCTTCCACCTCCTCATTTACTTGTACATCCTTATTGTCCCATGGTTTCACACAATTATCATCTTGCCAGGATTTTTGTGGCTCACTACACCTTCTATTGGTTTTTATATTTTCATTGCTCACATTTACAATTTCATTATTTTCTACATTGCTCACATTAGTTATTTCATCTACTTTATTTTTTACATTAATTATTTCATCATTTTCATTATCTCATCATTTTTATATTCTTTTAATTCTTTATCATTATAATTTCTTTCCCACAATCAGTATATAAACTTAATTTAATCATACCATCCTGATCACACCTTCCTGCTGAGTAGACTCCCTTTTGTAATCACCCTTCTACGTATTCCCACCATCCCCCTGGGAATACTTTGGCCATACTTCTGTTCTGATGAAATCCTATATGCTTTGTAAGTCTGAAGCTTTTTGGGAACCATTACAACAACCATGATTACAACAATTATTATTTCCAATATATACATTATTATTAAATCCATTATTAAATCTATTAGTTACACCATTATAATTTTGCCTCTATGCATTATAACCATTATTATATACATTGCCTCAGTTTCCCCTATTCTGAGCTGCAAGTTGATCCCTGAATTTACACTCTCTCATCATGTGCCCAAGTAGATTGCATAAATAGCACCTTGGAGGATTTACAGTCTTTTAATTCTGTATCAATATAAGAAATATCTTCTAAAACCATAATAAGTTGATAAACATTAATTGTTTCTACTATGTGTCAGGCACCATGTTTAGAACTGATTTTTATATCAACAATATTATTATAGACTACCAAATTTTTCAAAGAACAAGATTGTGGGCCACCTAAAAGGCAATGGAGTGGTCCATAGTGATTATAAACAGAAAGAATCTTTACCCTAAAAGGATTGTGCACAAAAATAGCATAAAGAGTAACACCAAAAAAGTATTTGACCAACAAAAGAAGTGGGGCAGTTATGTAGCTAAAGAAAGGAAAGCAAATGAATACCTTGAGACTATATTAGGATCTATATTATATCACATGACCTAGAGGAAGTTTCTTAGCATGTTGGATGACTTATGTGGAGAAGATATCCAAGAGAATGTAGAAAGGATCCAAACAGGACAAGACAGTGTGAGGGCTGCCATTTGGATGAATGACCAAAATTGATGATATAACAGATTCTTTGAAGTACTGAAAAAGAATCTCAGGACAGGACCTTTTGCTTGCTTGTTCTAAAAGATAAAGTTCCACTGGGACAACTGCGTAGGTGATAGAGATGAACTGAGGATAAGCTTGTAGGAAAGCTACCTTCAGATGATTGCTACAGCAAAAACTACCCTTTTGGGAAGCATTTCAACTGATTAGCTCAGTTCAATTCAACAAACATTTAATAGGCAAGGCAAGAAGAAATGTGGCAAAGTGGAGAGAGACCTTGCTCAAACACAGAGTGCTTTGTTACCTCGAACAAGTCCTTTAATCTCTTGAAGGTCTAGGTACCCCTCAGACTCTAAGTTGAAGAGTAGTTGATAGCCTGTGAAGATAGATGGTGTGTTCTCATCTGAGAGTGCCCCAAACCAATGAAATCACAAGTCCAAAAGGCTCTGTGTAAGTCAGTAGGGACACGAAGACAAAAACAAAACACCCTCTATCATCGATAAGCATTCATTCAGTCAACATACATTTATTTATAAAGCACTTACTATGTTTTAGCTATTATGCTAAACTTTGAGGAAGATGTAAAAGAAAGATACAATATTTATTCAAGTGAATGTGAAGGGAGAGAAATGGGAGAGAGCATTAATAACTGGGAGGATCAAGAAAGGTCTTGTGTAGGAATGAATGTGATTTGGAAGATATTCAGGATTTCAAAAAGCTAGGTGAGTAGGGAGTGCATTCTAGACACATGCACTGGGGTGGGGGATGGATTACTGTTTATACAGGGCAGACAGCAAAAAGGTGTATTTGAAATGGAGAGCATGTGAATTTAGAGAATAATCTAAAACTATTTCAAAGGTGGTGGGAATCAGATTGGGGATAACCTTAAATATCAGGTTAATGTTTGTATTTAATCTAAGAGTTAGTAAGAACAATTGAATGTTTTGAGTAAGGGAGATAATATGGTTAGATTTGTTTATTTAGAAATATCAGTTTGGAGGGTGGATTGGTAAAAGGAAAAGAGTAGAAGTGGATCCTTCACCTTGGCATGCTCAATAAGAACCTCTACATGATCAAAGAGTTTGGAGTACTCCTTATGTCCATAGATTACCTATAGGAGCAAGCTTCAAAATGAGTGAATGTTTTTTCTTGTGACACAATGTAGGTTCAGATAACCTCTTCACAACTTCTTATTTTCAAACTGCCCTTGTCTATAGCTAGCTTCACAATATTTTAAGGAATTGGGTTGTTTTTAATTTCTAAAGGAAATTGTTTAACAAAGAACAAATAATGGACAGATAATCCACGAACTAAAGCTAGATCTCTATTAAGGCAGCAACTTACTTTGAGGCTGCTTAAGTACCTAGAGTGCCTTGTTTTCTAAAATGCCAGAATAAGTTTTTTCTAGTAGTTTATGTACTTAGATGAATCTGTGATTTCAAAATGGGTTCTCAATTGTAGATTGCAAACAGTCTAGAGCTTTTCATCCTATATGATTCATAACCACATTTTTCTCAAAATCTTCTCTAGAGGGTCCATCTAACACAGTGAAAGCTTTCCTACAGTTCTTTTAAAGCCCAAGGCAGTTGTCTGTCATCCTTGCTACATTGCACCTTTGGTTTTGTTTACATATTTGTTCACATATTTTTATGTCCAAAAATTTATGTCTTATTTTTCTTCCTTCCTCCCATCCCTCTCCCTTCCCAAAAAGGGTAGGTAAAATATAGGTTGTACATATATTATCATATTATACATATTTTCCCATTCATCATATTGTAAAAGAAAATACATATTGCTTACATTAGAGAAAAATTCATGGAGGATATAAAGAATGGTATGTTTCAGTCTGCATTCGGATTCCATCTATTCTTTCTATTGTGGTAGATATTCTTTTTTTTTTTTTGTCATTAGTACCTTGGAGTTCTTTTGGATCCTTGCCTTGTTATAATAATTAAGCCATTCACAGTTGATCACCACACATTATTGTTGTTACTGTGCATAACATTCCCCTGCTCACTTCTCTTTGCATCACTTCATATATGTCTTTCTAGGGTTTTTTTTTTTTTGGTGATCATCTTGTTTGTCATTTCTTATGGCACAATAGTATTCTTTCATAATCATATATTACAACTTGTTCATATATTCTTGGTGAGGTCTTTTATACTATCTCTCACACACAAGTAATTGTCATTAATTTTTCCCAGCCACCATTTTTACATTATTTTTTTTTACAAGTGAGTAAATTTAGATAGCAGCAAATAAGAGAACACTCCTGTTATTTACTTTGTTGTCGGGTGGGGGCAGTAACTAAACTAATAGGCCAAGGGAATGCTACAGATGTATCTCATGTCAATTTTAGAAAAGCATTTAATAAAATATGTTTAGAGGAAAAACAACAAAATCACAAGGATTTAGAACTTCCGAATATCTAGAATCAAAAAGTTGTTAGTAATTATTAAGTTGGAAGGATATCTCCATTGGAGTGCCTAAATGATCTGTGGCTCGCCTGGTACTATTTACCATTATTTTTTTAAAAAAATCAAATAACACCATAGACAGTATTTTTTCTCACTTGCAGCTAACATAGCACCTGGAGTTTTAGCCTAGAACACTGGGCTAATAAAATTTGATAGGGATAAAAGTCTTAGACTTCAGCTTAAAAATCATCTTCACAGCTATAAGATGGAGGAGGTATAGTCAGACAATTTGTCTGACAATATAGTCAGACAACAATTTGTCAGAAAAAATCTATGATTTTTAATAGAGTATAAGCTCAAGAGGAATTCAGAGCATAAGAATAGTAAAAAAAAATCAAACATGATTATAGACCATATTAAACAGTCCTGACATCCAGGAATCAAAAAGGAGAGTTCTACTAAACATTTTCTGGTCAGATAACACCTGGAATATTATATTTATTTCTGTGCACAAATCTATTTTAAGATGGATATAAGTAAGAGAAGAGGTAATAAAATTGCTTTGAATTCATACCATTTAGCTAAAGGACCTAAAGATGTTTATCCCTAAGAAGGGAAGATACAAGAAGGATTGGTTAGTTGTATTTGAGCATTTGAAATCTGTCATATAAGAGAGTAATTAGCCTTGTTCTATTTGGTTTCTTTCAACTCTGAAATTCTGTAACCCGTTAAATCTTGGAAGACTCAAAATTGAAAGTGATCCAAAAGGCAGTGGAAAAATGTATTGGTGGGAGATCCAGTTAAGCAATATTATACTGAGATTATGTATGAATCTGACAGATGTGAAATGAAATATATCCACCAACATTTCGATAGTGAACTATTCTCATCAGAAACCACCACACATATTCCACACCAGCGATAGTTATGTTACATATACATACACCTACCTTTAGGTGGGTAGTTCACATATACATTTTACATATGTGAGAATGGCAGCTCAGAAAACTTAAATGATCAAGTCACTTGCCCATAGTAACATGGCTTATAAATGGTACAACTAGGACCCAAGCTCAGGTCTTAGGACTCTAAGTCTAATGTTCTTCTTTCACGGTTTCCTTTGACTGATGCAAGGATTTATTTTAAGTAACCTGAATGGTAAAGAGAGCAGTTTCTTCCAAGTAAGACTTTCTGCAAACAATTAAATACATATTGGAAATTTGCCCCAAATGTTTCGTTTATCAGAAGCCAAGAAACTAAGCAGCTTAATCTATTACTAGACATGGAACTGGTTTGGGGCAAGGTAAATGACCGATTTGATAGATTGTCTTAGGCAGTGGTTAGAGAGCTGGGCTTGCAGTCAGGAAGATTTATCTTTATGAGTTCAAATTTGGACTCACTTACTAACTTTGTGATCCCAGGCAAATCACTTAAACCTGTTTGCCTCGGGTTTCTCATTTGTAAAATAAGCTGGAGAAGGAAATGGCAAACCAATTCATTATTTTTGCCATAGAAACCTAAAATGGCATCATGAAGAGTTAGACACAATTGAAAAATGACTGAACTGAAAGTGATTGATTACATGATACAATTTGACAGGAGCCACAAAGATTAAGGAGGAAAGGTTGAGGCTTCTTGCAGAAGGTAGAACTTTAGCTGAGTCTTGAAGGAAGTCAGGGATGCTAGGAGGTGAAGATGAGTAGGGAGTACCTTCCTGGTAGGAGAGATGAACAGAGATATGCTTGCCATCAGGTGATGGAGTGCCTTGTTAAAGGAATTACTGGCAAGTAACCCTGAATCAAAGAGTACAAAGTGTAAAAAGATATTTAGAATATTGTGTTCAATTTGAGGAGCCACGTTTCAGAAAAAATATTGGTAAGATGAGGCTGATGGAGAGAGGGAAAAATCACTGAAGGTCATGTTCTGCTCTGAGAAGAGAATTTCAAAGGATGAGTTAACTATCTTTAAGAAGTTGAAGAACTGTCATGTGGAAAATGGATTAAGCTGACTGTTTGGCCCCAGAAGATAGAACTTAGAGCGACGAGAGGGGCTGCGAGGTGGTTCAGTGGATAGGGAATCAGACCTGGAGACCAGAGATCCAATGTGACTTCAGGTACTTTTTAGCTGTGTGACCACTTAATGCTAATTTCCTAGACCTTGCAGTGCTTCTGCCTTGGAACTGAAATGGTATTGATTCTAAGACAGAAGGTAAGGGTTTTTATTTTTTTTTTTAAGTGATAGTTGTTCTATTGTTATGAGGGATGTTCTAGAAGTGATTCTTACATACACTTTGGAGTAGATGGCCTGTGAGGTCCTCTCCTGTTCTGTGAGAATCAAGCAATTATATTCTTAAATCAGGTTAAGCCCTTTGAAAGAACCTGTTGTGTTTGCAAATACTGTTTCTTCAATTAATTGCCAGGAATATTATGGAGGGGATGTCCATTCAGGTGCATGTTGGTTCAGATGGTCTCTGATGCTCCTTACAAGTAAGCCTGAGATCGCTACTAAAACATGCATCTCAACAGTTTTACCTTGACTTTATATTTTCCCCTTAACCAACTACAACATTCTTCTTAGCTCCCACTTTTAGTTTTGCAGGATTTGAAAACTGACGATTCTTTTTAAGATAATGGGCTCATGGGATTGAAAGATTTAGAGCTTGAAAAGATGTTAGGGGTCATCAAATCCAACTACTTCAATTTATAGCTGAGAACACTGAGACTCAGACAGTTTAAGAAACTCCCCCAGGGTCCCATAGTTGTAAATGGCAGAGCCAGGATTGACATGCAGGTGGTCTGAATGAAAATCCAAGACCTTTGCTACTATACCATGCTGCCTCCTACAAACTTTCTGATAAACATCAGCACTCTATCTATCTGTTATTCATATTTCTCTGGCATTTCTCCCATTTTTAAAAACAGTTATGTTTTCATTTTCATTAACAGGTAGCAATGTAGACTGCAATGCTATACTAATGGGGCCTTGGAAGTTATGAGCCTATCAGTATCCTTGGCTGGCTCTGCTGTCAACCAGCATCTGCCCAAACAGTTGTTTTTTTAGTGGGTTTCTAATTTTGTGGCTAGCCTGGAGTTTACTGGCAGCTCACCTAGTTATTGATGGAGGTCATAGTGAACATGGGAGTACAGAAAACATTTCCTTCTCCCTTCACCTTTCTGTGCTGATACAAAACAAAAAGTAGGTCTTGGGTAGTCGAAACAAAATGGGCTACTCTGGCAAAACTAAAGCAGCAGCAGCAGACATGATTGAAACCTCAGAACAATACTTAGCGTTTTGCTCATCCCCTAGCAAGTAACTAGGCTCCAAGTAGGCTGAATGTAAGGGAGAAATGAAAATTGTGGAGTAAGAGAGGGATGGAGAGAGAGAGAAGGACTTCTTAATCCCCAGGCATTATCATACGACTCAATGAAACCTTCTTCCAATCCCTCAGTATATTGGCAAATGATCAATACCTTCCTCACCTTACATATATTCCAAGAGAATGTGAGCCTCCATTTCTTCACTAATTAGATCCTATAACCCAATGTTACAAGGACAAATCAATCTTCTAGTCCCCAAAATAAAATGGTAAGAAAAAAAGGATTTTAAATTGATCTCATCTGCATAAGTTTCCTCCCAGTGAATTTTCTTTTATTTACTTTGGGATTGTATGGAAAAATAATACCATTAAATTATAGGTTATAAGACTTATTGCTTATGCGTTTTAAAATCTGAGTCAGCGGGACAAAAATAACATGAGTCCGTTGGATAAAGAAGCTATTAAAGCTTAAGACTGCACTAAGGCTTTCGGGATACACTGTATAAGCCAAGGGCTGACATGTGTTCTGGGAATGCCTTGTACTGTGTGGCTATTGATGAGAATTAATAGTTTCTATAATCTGCAAGGGCTGAAAGACACCCAAATTGATCATGTAAGCCACAGCCACAAATAACCCTAGTGAAGAAAGATGCTGTTACACACTTCACTAGGCTCGAGGCCTTGCCGAGCATCCCAGAAATAAATCTGTTGAGCTCAGGACAACAGGAAATTGTCACTTCAGCACTTAGAAAGCTGTCACACTGCTAGGAAGCCACCTATTCACTTAGTACTCTCTAAGTTGCTAATGGCTTCTGGCTAAGGATTTGATTTTCTTTTTCTTAATCACCAACAGATCACTTTTTTTTTCTTTTCAAATTAGTCATAGTCCACAAACTAGTCAGATTTTTCAAAGATAGCACTGGGAGGGACTGTGCTCTGGGACTTGGGAAGTGGCCAAACAAATAAAGACTGATGGCCTCTTCTTCCATATTTATGACGTATCCATTTATTTGAGACTTATTACCTATTGCTTACAGTAAAATAGACCTTTTGGTGATTGCTAGATTTATATATTTTATTACATAAACATGAAAAGATAAATCAGTTATTCAGAAATGAAGCTGCTATAATGTCAAAATATTGGAATATTTTGTTTTGAGACTATTAGAATATCACTATACAACCAAGTCTCTGCCAATGGGTGATGGGGTAAGGAGGATATAATACATCACCATCATCAGATCTATGCCCTGTTCTACTTCTCCCACATCCAGTGGAGATGTGACGGGTGGCCCCAGGAGAACATGTTAAATGCAGAGCCCTGGGGACCAGTTAGCATGCATAAAAATCAGTAAACATCACAGGCTCTGATGATGGAAGATTACGATGCACAGATGAGAAGTGTTATGTACTGCTCAGAGGCAACAGTGACTAAACAAATACAAGAAGAGATCTCCAAGAGAAACTGGTTGTTGTTCAATCATGTTCAACTCTTTGTGACCCCATTTGGGATTTTCTTGACAAGGATACTGGAGTAGTTTGCCATTTTTTCCAGCTCTTTTTACAGATGAGGAAACTGAGGCAAATGGGGTTAAGTGACTAGCCCAGAGTCACCCAGCTAGTGGCTGAGGTCAGATATGAATATGGGAAGATCTTCTTGACTCCAGGTCTGACACTCTGTTGATTGTGTTATCTAGCTGCCCAAGAGGAATACATTCCCCCAATGGGTTCATAAAGCAGAAGGACCTCTGAAAGAGGAAGAACAAATACATTTGCATAAAAGGACAGAAAAGATCCATCTACTTGACAAAGGCAGAGCTAGGTTTCTCTCTTAAATACATTTTCTTTGAGAGGATATTTGCAACATCAACCCTGAAAGCCACCAATCTGAAAAATGCTCCCAGTGACAAGGGAAAGTGGAAATAAACAGCTACTCCTGTGCAGCTCAATGAGATTTTACACTGAAAGAGTGAGCTTTTTTTTCATAGCTGTGCAGATGATTACATTTTTGGAAGGCTGAGATTATCTGGATCTTTAGATCTGACATATTTAATAATAATAATAATAATGATAAATGTCATTAACATTTGTAGAGTGCTTAGTAGATGCTAAGCATTGTTTTAAACTTTTACATTCATCTCCTACAGCTTTGGGAGGTGGATGTTATTTAGACCATAGGACATAATTAAGAGTTAATTATTCATAAAAATAGCTAGGATCTATATAGCACTTTAAAGTTTACAGAGTACTTTGCAAATATTATCTTTTCTGATCCTCACAACAGCCCGGGGCTGAAGGTGCCATTATTATCCCCATTTTATGGTTGAGAAAACTGAGGCAAACAGAGAGAAAGTGACATTCCCAATAGTCACAGCTAATACATGTCTAAGGCCAAGTTTTAACTTGGGTCTTCCTAATTCTGACTGTAACACTCTATCTATCCACTCTGCCACCTAGATGCTAAGTGTTTGATGGAAGGAGAAACTTTCTATTAATTAGAACCTTCTGAGGGAGATGATGGATTCTCCTCACTGGTGGTCTTCAAGCAGAGACAGGATGACCACATGCTGGGTATGGTGTCGAGGGAATTCTTGGCCAGGTGTGGATTGGACCGGATGCCTCTGGACTCCCTTCTCACTCTGAAATTCTATGATTCTGTCACTAAGCGGCTTTTAGCTCCTGATGTGTGAAAGCCAAAAGCAGGTGCAAAGAGAACAAACACTACATGAAAAGCAGACTTGTTGGATTAAAACCACAGAATCATAAAATTTTAGAGTTAGGAGAAATTGATGTCTGCAACCCACTCATGAGGAAATTGAGACTCAGAATAGCAAGTAACTTACTCAGTTTTATTATCAAATGAAATAAAATTTGTAAAGCATTCAGCATAATGTCTGGTACATAGTAGATGCTTAATAAGTGCTTGTTCCTTTCCTTTTCTTTCACGGTCACAAAACGTAGCTAGCAAAAAACCAGAGATTAGAAGATTTCCTTAAGATTTGACAATACTAGGGGGCAGCTGGGTAGCTCAGTGGATTGAGAGTCAGGCCTAGAGACGGAAGGACCTAGATTAAAATCTGGCCTCAGACACTTCCCAGCTGTGTGACCCTGGGCAAGTCATTTGACCCCCATTGCCTACCCTTACCACTCTTCTGCCTTGGATCCAATACCCAGTATTGACTCCAAGATGGAAGGTAAGGGTTTAAAAAAAAAAAAGAAAAAAAGAGACTTGATAATACTTTTAGGAAACCCCTGATATAAACTTGTAAAGCTTATTGTAAACCTCAGTAAAAATATAAATATTATCTAAACTACCTTCAGTCATTTTTGCCTCATCTCCACATTAATGATCCCAATCCCCTCCAAACTCCAATCCTTTTCCAATTCCAGGCACTCTCAGCAGTCCACTGATGTCACTTTATAGACTGTGTGCCAAAATAAGTTGTTGTTTGTATTGTATATCTGTGAGCTATAAGTTTAAGATTTGTGAACTGATTTAAAAATATTTGGATAACTATCTTTCAATAAAGTTAGCTCTTTTGCAATCCTGTATTATTTTATTTTGTACATTTAAAAATTATTCTGAGAAGGGATCCATAGGCTTCACCAGACTAACGAAAGGTCCATGGAACAAAAGGGGTTAAGAACCCCTGTTTTAGATGCCTTAAAAAAATAAAATTAAGGCTTAGATAAGCACGAAGAACATAGTGTGCTTGGATTATTTTTTCTGATAGCACGGATTACATCTCCTTTGGCCACAGCTGTGTTTCATTCAAAAACGAATTCAGAAATAGAAAACTTGAGGTGGGCAGGGCCCGGGGAGAAAAGTGGAAATATAAATTTGTCATGGTTATGAGTGAAATGTTCCCATTCAAGGTTTGTTTTGTTAAAATCCAACACACCAGCATGCAGGATGTCAAACTCAATGTGAAGAGTATTTCATAAGATAAATCAAAAGGACTATCATTTTCCATTTTAGTGTATCCCATTATCCTTAAAATGTTTTCTTTGTTGATATAGACATTACAATGCTTTCACACATCTGCAAGTTGAATGATCCACCTCTGTCACCTCCTTACTAACATATTCTCAATTTGCATATATAGTGTCACAAACTCATTTGGCTTTCAAATTGTGAGAATTGAAATCTGGCATATAATGATACATCAGAAGGCAAAGTCAGATGTTCCCACACAGAGGATGGCAAGAATTTGTAGCAAAAAGAGAAATCATATCAGGTTATTCTGAAATGTAGTTCCCCACACTTAAGGAATTCCTGAGAATGACATTTAGTTGCCAATTAGTAAGATATACAGTCACTTTATTAGTGGCTGCAAAAATTCCATGTCAAGAAATATGGTTCTGCCTTGAAGACAGATGATGGCTTCCACGACTCTGATTCATACAACTATTCTTTGAGTTTAAGGATTTGATTCTTTTTTCCCTCTTTGGTCAAGTATTAATTTGCATTTAATAGTGTTAGAAATATAATACTACAATGATTATGAGTATGTGCAGAGACTAGTTATAATGCAAATTTTAATTTAAACATTTGAACTGAGCTCGAACAAAGTATAGTTCTTGGCCAATGCATGCCTTCTTTCTTTGTCACCAGCTGGTCTGGCCAAAGTCTCCCTTCCTTACAGCATCAGAGAAAATGAAGATATAACCTCCAAGGCCATCTTCTTGATCTTACGTCTTGCACTCCCTCCATTGTGCCTCCTAGATGCTCCTTCTTCTTGACATTACATTTCTACCCATGTAAATTAAGATGCTGAATCTAGCGAAGTTCTCACAACAATCCTATAATGTACATGTTACCCCCATTTTACAGTTGAGGAAACTGAAACAAAGAGTAGTATAAGTGGTAGTAGTAGCAGCTATCATTTATACAGTGCTTACTATATTCCAGGCACTGCACTGTGTGGTTTAAAATTATTTTCTCATTTCAAAACATTATTCTGAGAAAGGGTCCATAGGTTATACCAGATTGCTGAAGGCATCCCTGACATAAAAGTTAAGAACCCCTGACTTGGGTGATTTAGTGAACTGCCGACTCAAGATGGATGAACTTTGTGATTCAGGAGGCAAATGAAAATGTTAATCCCATATTAATTTACATGGCTAGAAGTATTAAATCCAGAACAAGGAGGTGATGATAATAATAATAAAAATCTATATTTTCTACAAACTAAAAAATCAGTTTCTGAATAATTGTGTTGATTAAAATAGGAACCAAATCTTAGATTTTGTTCCAGTTAAATTTTATCCAAATAATGGTAACAAATTATTTTTTCTTGTCTTAAGTCAAGAATATGATGAGGTAAGGTTTGATTTATACAAATTAATTAGCATTTTAATAATACTATTTCCAGGACCACAATGAAAGTTGAGGGGAATATGGATGAATTAAATATATCATTTTAATCAATCTATCATAAGGTAATTCCAATTATAAAAAGCCAAAAGTCAGGAAATATTTTATTTTATTTTTTAAATAATCCCCAATTTTTATTTTTTTAATTTTTTTAAATTTTAATTTTGAATATTTCCCCTAGTTACATATTTCATGTTCTTTCCCTCTCTCCCAAATCCTCCTAACCCCCCTTAGCTGACGCACAACTCCACTGTCTTTTACATGTGTCATCGATCAAGACCCATTTCTATATTATTAATATTTGCATTAGGGTGATCCTTTAGAGTCTACATCCCCAATCATATCCCCATCAACTCATGTGATCAAGCAGTTGTTTTTCTTCTGTGTTTCTACTTCCACAGTTCTTTCTCTGGATGTGGATAGTGTTCTTTCTCATAAATCACTCAGAATTGTCCTGGATTATTGCATTGCTGCTAGTAGAGAAGTCCATTATATTTGATTGTGCCACAGTGTATCAGTCTCTGTGTACAATGTTCTCCTGGATCTGCTCCTTTCACTCTACATCAGCTCCTGGAGGTTGTTCCAGTTCACATGGAATTCCTCCAATTTATTATTCCTTTGAGCACAATAGTATTCCATCACCAGCATATACCACAATTTGTTCAGCCATTCCACAATTGAAGGACATTCTCTCATTTTCCAATTTTTTGCCACCACAAAGAGCGCGACTATAAATATTTTTGTACAAGTCTTTTTCCTTATTATCTCTTTGGGGTATAAACCAAGCAGTGCTATGGCTGGATCAAAAGGCAAATAGTCTTTTAAAGCCCTTTGAACATAGTTCCAAATTGCCATCCAGAATGGTTTGATCAGTGCACAACTCCACCAGCAATGCATTAATGTCCCAATTTTGCCACATCCCCTCCAACATTCATTACTCTCCCCTGCTATCATTTTAGCCAATCTGCTAGGTGTGAGGTGATACCTCAGAGTTGTTTTGATTTGCATTTCTCTAATTATTAGAAATTTAGAACATTTTCTCATGTGCTTGTTGGTAGTTTTGATTTCTTTATCTGAGAATTGCCTATTCATGTCCCTTGCCCATTTATCGATTGGGAGATGGCTTGATTTTTTGTACAATTGATTTAGCTCCTTGTATATTTGAGTAATTAGGCCTTTATATGAGTTTTTTGTTATAAAGATTTTTTTCCCAATTTTCCCCAAATTTGTTGTTTGCCTTTTTGTTTTGGTAGCATTGGTTTTGACTGTACAAAACCTTTTTAGTTTAATGTAGTCAAAATTATTTATTTTACATTTTGTGATTTTTTTTCTAACTCTTGCTTGGTTTTAAAATCTTTCCCTTCCCATAGATCTGACAAGTATACAATTCTGTGCTCACCCAATTTACCTATAGTTTCTTTCTTTTCAAGTCATTCACTCATTCTGAGTTTATCTTGGTATAGGGTGTAAGATGTTGATCTAGGCCCAATCTCTCCCATATTGTTTTCCAATTTTCCCAGCAGTTTTTGTCAAATAGTGGGTTTTTGTTCCAAAAGCTGGGTTCTTTGGGTTTGTTGAAAACTGTCTTGCTAAGGTCACTTACCCCAAGTCTTTTCCACTGATCTTCCTTTGGAAATATTTTAATTTGTCCAGTGTGTTTTTTTTTACCTAAAATCTATTGTTAACTTTAAATCCAAATTCAAGTGATATGTTTTATCCATCTGAAAAATCTGTCATTTACTAAATTAAAAAAAAAAGCTCTGAGTATGGTTTTATTTTTAATAATCATTAAATTAAGTATAAACTTAATAAAATACATAAATATACCTGAAAGAAGGTTTAATCTAACTGTACAATATGAATATTCAGGAAGATTTTGAACATAAGAATTCAATAACATTAAGTCACCCAATTACATTTTCAATAGAGTTCTTCAAACATAGTCCCAAACAAATGTTAAGAGAAAAACATCCGCTGCTTCTTAAAAGGTGAGAAGTCTACAGATATGGAACAGTGCATATACTTCCAGATTTGTTAATATTTGTTTCTATTTCTCTTCTTTTTCTTTTTTTAATCAAAAATTTACTTTGTTTTACAGAATTGTTCTTTGGGAGGGTGACAAAGAAGGATCTAGTGAAAATTTAGGCAATATAAAAACAAAAAATATCAATAAAATCTATTTACAAAGAAAGTTCTATTGCCATACTTTGCTGATGCAAGGACAAGAAGTAAATGAGAAAGGGAGAATTACTCTCTTCCCTCTCTCCCAACCCTTTTCACTCAATAGTTTACTTAACTGTCTGAAAAAATGGACAGAAGGAGACATAAACTATGCCACAATGCTTTGCACATAAGCAAGTATTTAATAGATGGTTTGTCACTCATTGTCTTCAGCTAAGTGACACAGTGTCAGGAAAACAAGTGCAAATTCAACTTCAGACACTTATTAGCTGTGTGACCTTAGACAAATTGCTTAACCTTGTTTGTCTCAGTTTCCTCATCTGTAAAATAGCACTTACCATCCTCCCTCCCCTCCCCCCGCCCCAGGGTTGGCTTGGGGATTAAAAGAGATAATTACAGAGTGCTTAACAAACGTGCCTGGCACATAGTAGGTGCTATATAAATATTAGCTATTATTATACTCAATGTCTCCCTTGCTATTATACTTGTGTGCAAAAATATTTTTCATTTTTGTTATCTTAAGCACCTAGCATACTATCTCACACATAGCATTTACTTAATAAGTGCTTTAAGATAACTCCATGTACTCATCCTTTATTGTTTCAGTGACTTACATTTCAATTGTGAAGCTCCTAGAAAAACCACACAAATGACACTTTCTCCAGTTAACTCCTCAGCTTAGACCCTGAAGGATACCTTTCTCTAAAGGGTTTATGAACGCCATAAAATCTCTTAGGAATTGGTAGTAAAGTCTTTGGTAATGAGATAATTCTTTAGTTTTTTTCAGTTGTGTGTGACTCTTTGTGACTCCTTATGAGGCATTCTTGGTAAAGGTACTGTAGTGGTTTGCCATTTCCTTCTGCACCTCATTTTATAAAAAAGAAACTGAGGCAAACAAGGATTAGTGACTTGCCTGAGGTCACATGGCTAGTATCTGAGACTGGATTTGACTCCAGGTTCAGCATTCTATCCATTGTGCCACCTAGCTGCCCTTGGCATCAAGCTCATTTTTAAAATAAAAAAAATAATTTGGAATTTCTTCCCAGTTGTTTTGACATTTTCCCCCCTGATAATCTGGAGAGGAGAAAAAGGGAGAGAAACAAATGGAAGATGAGGGAGATATAGCTGCTCTCTATAGCCAAAATCTCTTCTTTTCCCCCTTATCCTTACCTGTTGAAATTCTATTCTTAGAGTACAGCTCAAATACTTTATCTTCCAGGAAACCTTGTTTTCATCTCATCATCCAGCGAGATTCACTCCTTGACTAGAATTCATAGCACTTGAAACATTTTTGATATTCTTATTATATTCTGTATTATAGTATAATTATTCGTGTATATAAGTCTTTTCTACCCCACTAGACTGTATACACCTCAAAGGCAGAGTACATTCCTATTTAAATACATACTATGGTAGGTCTTCAAGCTGAAGCTGGATGATCTTTTTGGGGAAATGCTATAGTTTGAATTAATGCATTTGGTGAGAGCTGGGCTATATAATCTCCATAGTTCTTTCTTAAATATAGAATTCTATGATTTCATGACATTTGTTGATGAAACAATTTTCAGCATAGATAAAAGGACTTTAAGTTAATAGAAACTATAACTTTTCTTTCAGAATGTTCTATACTATTCCCTTTGATGAGTAAGGATAGACATTTTTTTTTAACCCTTACCTTTCGTCTTGGAATCAATACTGTGTATTAGTTCCAAGGCAGAAGAGTAGTAAGGGCTAGGCAGTGGGGGTTAAGTGACTTGCCCAGGGCTACAGAGCTAGGAAGTGTCTGAGGTCAGATTTGAACTCAGGACCTCCAATCTCTGGGCATGGATCTCAATCCACTGAGTCACCTAGCTGCCCCCAGACAAATTTTTAAAGAGAGATTTCAGGCAAAGAAACATATCTCATACTTTTGTAGCAGAGGAAAGATATTATTAAAATGAAGCAAAATTGAAATTTATTTCACAAGAACTTGATATACCAAGCAAACTTCAATGATTTTTTTAAGTTCAGGCTCAGATACCATAGGTTACTCATCACTTCTATTGAATAATAAAGTATTTTTGAGATGGTAGATCAAAACGCAAATATTTTCTTGGAAAAATTAAAATAAATAGGAATATGATGGTCAAGGACTTGAATCTTGGAATTCAGTTGTCTTAACACCTTCCTATTGATGCAAAAGAAGTGAAGGATGATCTTATAAATGTATATAGCAACCATCATGGATAAGAGTTGAGACTGAAACTATGATTTCATTGGCATAGATAATACCTAGATGAGAAAATTGCTTATATTTATCAATGGAAGTAGGTATTTTTTTGTGGAAATTAGACTTAAAAAGCCAGGTAGGCATGGAGTTAACTTTCCCAGTATCATCACAGATGGGACTTAAAATCTAATCTTTCCAAATCCATAGCGCTCAATTTCTATAGTCAAATGCAAATGAATAAATAATGAATAAAATAAAATAAAGCAAATAAAGCATTCTTAATGAAGGAATCTTTTACTGATCTCTTCTCCTAAGACTAAATGCCAACCAGATTGACACAGTCCATATCTTTATTTATTGGATTTATTTTGATATCTTTTTGAACAGTATTACAGTTAAAGAAAAATTTAAAATGAATAATGCAACATCTGGTTAAGCATTAGATATACCACCTTTACAACTCTTGGCACACATATGTATGCTTGAATCTGAAATAATAACATCAACAGGAACAGAGCAAATCTAGCACCTACTATTTAAAAAATCATTTATTTAAAAATTCAGCTTTATGACACAGAAATTATCTTGGATAAGAGGAAAACATTGAAATTAGAAACTTCATTTTACTGCCAATATGAAATTTTTGCCATTCAGCTACTTATGATATGTGGAAGTATATTAAATATCTTATTTTAAATTTTGCTAGTAATAATTATATTTTTAATAAAGTATTTCCCCCAAACACTTGGATAATCCCTAAAGAAAGGTGGGAGATAGGTTGAACAAAAAGGTTCCTTTAGGAAAATGGATTAATTAATTCAGAGTAACTCTTGTCTACTTCAAATTATTGTCTCTCTATTTGCCAAAAGTGATCTGTAACAGGACCAACTCTTATTTATTTAGAAAAATTAGGATATTGATAAAACAAAGAAAGAAGTTCCTTTGTTTGACTATAGGAAGGAGATGAAAAGTTTAGGAGAGATGACAAATTCATTATTAGGAAAGGGAAGAGACAAAGCCAAGATGACAGAGTAGAGAAGGACTCAGCTAGACTCTTCCCAATTCCCCTCCAAAAAACTTAAAATAATGCCTCAAATTGAATTTCAGAGTAGTAGAATCAACAAATGTTTGAGTGAAACAATTTTCCAGGCCAAGACAACTTAGGACATCAGAAGGAAAGTTCTGTTTCATTGGGGCAGTGGTAGGCCTCAGGTACATAGCACAATCCAATTTTAGGGGCAGCTACATTGGTGGCAACAGCAACTTTGGGAAATCTTGACCCATGATAATATGGGGGAGTGTTGAATAAATGGTTGGAAGGAGATTTCAGTGCTGGTGGTGGGTTCAGGACTCTGTTACATTAGCCATATAAAGTTTCTAGTTATAGTCCCAGGACCAAAAGTAGATGGCTGCTCTTCCAGAGTGGAAAGGAGTCACTTATGAAAGTCACTTTAAGAAGACAGAGGGGGCCATTAACAATTGTGGCCATAGGAGAGCAAGTCACAAACCTAGGGCCAGGAGGAGAGCTAGTGTTGTGGCTATCAGGGTACATGGTCCCTTCCTAAATAAAGACCAGAGCACAGGCCAGGAGAGAATTGACCACATTTCTCCCTAATTCATGCCACCTTTAAAGCAATGAAAACCTATAGACCCCTAGAGTTAGTTCTGACAACCAGTTCAATAAAGGCCTGAATTTTAGGATAGTGCCCTTTCCACCTTGGGAGTAAAGCCCAGTGTTAACAATAAGTTAAAAGTCAAGAAATAGTTTAAAAAGAATGAAGAAACAACAAAAAGAACCTGACCACAACAAGATATTGTGGTGATAGGGAAAAACAAAATAAAAACCCAGAAAAAAAGAAGATAACAAGGTCAACGCAACTATAAGCAAAGCCTCAAGGAAAAATGTGAATTACATAAAAACCAAAAAGAAATAATTAAAGAACTCAAAAAAGAATTTTAAAATTCAAATAAGAGAAATAGAGGGAAAATTGGGAAAAGAAATGAGAGTAAGCAAGAAAATTATGAAAAGAGAATCAATCACTTAGTAAAAGAGACACAAAAAATACTAAAAAAAAGTAACACCTTCATAAACAGTGTTTACCATGAGGCCAAATGGTAAAAGAGGCACAAAAATCTACTGAAGAGAAGAACACTTTAAAAAGCAGTATTGATGCAAAGGACTTTAAAAGGTTGCCTGCCCTTTGATCCAGCCATACTGCTGCTGGGTTTGTACCCAAAAGCAATAATAAGGAAAAATGCTTGTACAAAAATATTTATAGCTGTGCTCTTTATGGTGGCAAAAAACTGGAAAATGAGTGGGTGTCCCTCAATTGGGGAATGGCTGAACAAATTGTGGTATCTGTTGGTGATGGAATACTATTGTGTTGAAAGAAATAATAAACTGGAGGAATTCCATGTGAACCAGCATGACCTCCAGGAACTGATGCAGAGTGAAAGGAGCAGAACCAGGAGAACATTGTACACAGAGACTGATACACTGTGGCACAATCAAATGTAATAGATTTTTCTACTATCAGCAATGCAATGACCCAGTACAAATCTGAGGGATTTATGAGAAAGAATGCTATTCACATCCAGAGAAAAGACCTGTGGGAATAGAAATGCAGAAGAAAAACATATGCTCGATCATGTAGTTTGATGGGGATATGATTGGAGTTTGGGCTCTAAAAGAATAATCTATTGCAAATATGGTTAACATGGAAATAGGTTTTAAACAATGATACATGTATAACCCAATGGAATTATTTGTCAGCTTCAGGAGGGGGGAGTAAAAAGGGAAAGGAAAGAACATGAATCATGCAACCATGGACAAATATTCTAAATAAATAATTAGAAAAAAAAAGCAGTATTAGCTAAATGGAAAAAAGTATAAAAATTAACTGAAAAAAAGAACTTCTTAAAAAGTAGAATAGTCAAATGGAAAAGGAGGTACAAAAGCTCACTGAAGAAAATAATTTCTTAAAATATTCATTAAGAAACTATATAGTCCATAACATAAGGAAACAAAAAGATATTGGCCAATAAATAAGCGAGTACCAAATAACTGTTTAAAAACTAGGATACTTGACTCCATTTAGCTTATTCATTGTCCTCTGTTTCTAGTCTAGTAGGCTTTCTAGCTTTTACATTTTAACAGCTTCTGCACACATATAAAATGACAATAATTATCAGTAATCTATATATTGTACTTTAAGATTTATAAAGTATTATATATTAGATCCTCTAAACAAATTTGCCAGGCAAGTGCTACAGGCATTATTATGCACTTTACAAAAGAGAAAACTGAGGTAGAGAGCATTTAAGTAGCTCACTCGGGGATCATGAAGCTAGTAAGCATCAGAGGTGGGTTGAACTCAAGTTGTCCTGATGCCAAGGTCAATCCCAAACTTGCCATACCATTTGTTGTTGTTCAGTCATGTTTCTTTCTCTTTTTAGTTATCTCTCAAAGTTTTTAAACATTTTTGAAACTTAAATTTATTTATTTGTTTGTTACATTTAAATACCCAGTTAACTCCCTCTCTGTTTCCCTTCCCCACATCAGATAAGGTATTATTTGACAAAGAGATATATGTATATGTAAAACTATGTCTCACTTATTTCTTTTTATCAGTTCTTTCTCTGGAGGTAAATATCTACAAGTTATTTTTCAAACAATATTTCTGTTGCCATACATAATGTTCTCTTGCTTTTGCCAATTTACTATTCATAATTTCCTGTAGGTCTTTACACATTTTTTCCAAAATTAACTTGCTCATTATTAAAAAATCAAAAACCTTATCTTCTGTTTTAGAATCAATACTATGTATATTAGTTCCAATGCAGAAGAGCAGTAAGGGCTAGGAAATGGGGGTTAATATATAACTAGGTCATATAGCTAGGAAGTATCTGATTCTGCATTTGGAACCAGGACTTCTTGACTCTAGGCTTGGCTCTCAATCCACTGAACTACCTTAGTTGCCCCAACCTTCTCCACTTCGTATAGTATAGTAGTATTCTATCACAATTATATGCCACAACTTATTTAGTTATTCCCCAATTAATTAATATCCCTTTAATTTTCAGTTCTTTGCCAGCACACAGAGAAGTTATAAATATTTTAGAACAATAGCTTCTTTTCCTTTTTCTTTGTCCACTATAGAATATAAATCCAAGAGTGGTATTTCTGAGTCAAAAGATATACACAGATTTATAACTCTTTGATTATAATTCCAGATTGCTCTCCAAAAGTTTTGGATCAATTCACAGTTTTACCAATAGTATATTAATGCCTCTGTTTTTCAAATCACCTCCAATATTTGTCATTTTGTCCTATTATCATTTTATCTAATCTGACAGGCATGAGATATTTCAGAGTTGCTTTGGTTTGCATTTCTCTAATTAACAAAAATTTAGACCAGTGATGAGCAAACTACAGCCTGCAGGCCAGATGCGGGCTCCCTGAAATGTTCTGTCCTGCAGTGGGACATTATTCCTAATCTGACAAATACATTGAGTAGGATACAATACAATAGAACTTCGAAAGAGTTGCCTTAGAAACAGACTGACAGATGAGCATTTCCTTTCCTTTGGCCCCCTCTTTAAAAAGTTTGTCGGTCACTGATTTAGACTATTTTTTCCCATACTGTTATATATAGCTTTGATTTCTTCATTTAAAAACTGTCCGTTTATATCTTTTGATTATTTATTAATTGTGGAATGGCTCATATTCTTATATACCTGACAAAGTATGCACTTATGCAAACTTTGCACAACAATGTTAAAGTGGTTAAGTACAATGAAATGATGTCTCCCCTGATTTTGTTTTTAACTTATATGAGCTTTTTAAGTTTTTCTGATGATATTTGGGGACAAAAACAGGGAGCAAAGCATATCTCAGCTTCTTGATAAGAACACTTCTCCAATTACTGAGAAAGTGGTTACAAAAATAGTTCTATAAATATAAAAGATTTCTCCTGACTTCTGAGGGGATGCTTTCTTTTTTCCTTTGGAGATTTTGAACAAAAAAACCTTACTTCAAAGAAGCAGTAGGAGTAGACAGAGCATTGTCATGGTAGCCAGAATGTTGGGTTTGGAGATAGGAGGACCTCAGTCCCAGTCCTATCCCTGACCTCTTTTGACTTTGTGATACTGGATAAGTCATTTAAGTTCACCTAGGCAACTGCCAAAGGTTCCAAGTTGCAGAACAGGTGCTGAACATCTCTTTCAAGGATATTCCATAATATGAAGATTTACAACTTGGAAATGGGCAGTCAACTAATTTCATGAAATCTTATTTTCTTAATATTAAAAAACCTTACCTTCTGTATTATGCTTAGTACTTTGTATTGATTCCAAGGTAGAAGAGTGGTAAAGGCTGGCAATTGGGGTTAAGTGACTTGCCCAAGGTCACACAGCAGCTAGGAAGGGTCTGCAGTCCAAATTTGAACCCAAGACCTCCTTTCTTTAGGCTTAGCTCTCTATTCATGGAACCAGCTATCTGCCCTTCTCTCAGTATCTTTTAAATAGGGCTAAATTAAATGCAATCTAGTCAAGAGAACTAGAAGATCACAGAGGATCACAGATTTAGAGCTGGAATGACTTCACAGACCATCAAACCCAGCCTTCTCCTTTTGCAAATGAGAAAAGTGAGACCCAAGGATATTAAGTGACTTGTCCAAAATGTCATAAGCAGTCATTGCTTACAGAGGTGGAATGAAGGTGAGATGGAATATGAATTTAGTGATCATTCAATGTTCTTTGCAATTACTTATTTTGTGAAAATTTACTTTTTCACATCACCTGACAAAGTGCTTATATTTATGATATCTTAATGGGAATCTATATTTATTAGAAATATAGCATATTTTCTAAAGCAATATAAAGAAAAAATAGAAGTTATATTACATTAAGATGATCCTTTTATCTCTTTGAATCATGATAATTTCTCCTAAGGTCCTCCTGTAGCAAACTGGATGATAATAGTTTGATATATTTTATAATTTATTATTATGAACATAATTTGAAGAAACAAATTCTGCATGGCTAGACACACTTTCCTCTCTGGAAAGATTATGTATATTTAGTAAATTCAAATTTGTAATATAAATTAAAAGGATAAGGAAAAATGTTCTAATCTAAATCTTGAATTCTTTTAAATGCGTTCCACGTGACATTTTGTAGCAATCCAGGTATACATTAATTGTGATATTATTTTAAGAAGTATTCAAAAACTTAACTCTTATACTGCTAATGATTGATCCCTGCAATCTTGAGTCAAATTGAATGTTGACCTTGCCAAATCCCTAGCCCTTCCCTAAGGCTACACCCCAGAAGAGAGTCAGTTATCTCAGTCTCCTTACTTTTCCTTCAATGATCAATTAACATAGGTATCAAACATCAGTAGATGCCTTAGGCCATATCCACCCTGGATCCTGATCTTAGCTCTACCTATTGTTTCAGGTTTTGGCAGTTTGCATTTTATGATGATTACCTCATAATGTTAATGTATCAGGCCACCAGCCTCTCCCCTTCCCCCCATACTGTTGTAACCCCAATAAAAGTGACAAGACATCAGTTGGCAAGAGAGCTCTTAACCATCAGAGCTCCTAACCATGAAGCTCTTGACCATCAGAGCTTACTCGCTGTCTGTCTACCTTATGCCAAAACTTTCTGTGTCTGCGTGTCTTTATTCTCGCCTTATGTTCTCTTTCCATTAATCCTTAACCCGTAACCCATTTTCACTCAGTCCTTGGTTCCCCTTTCTGAGTGTCCAACCCACTAGGAATCTTCGTGGAGTCGGTGGACGGCTTCACATTTGCTGTCACTTTGTAAGTATGGAACTGAAGGTTAATATTCTTTAAAGGCTGTTTATTCCTTCCTAGGCATTTTGCTCACAATTCAGGTAGTTGAAAATTCTTTTTTTCTACATTTATTGAATTTAAATATGAGTATAAGTATGGTTCAAGGACATAATTTATTCAATTTTACTTTGTCCCCTTAGGGCCTAGTAAAGTAATTTTGGAAAATCTTGTATGTCTTAGGTGGGGAATAGGGAGAAAGGATTTGTCCCTGCCTAAGTCTAGGATCCAGTAGAAATGGTATACTCTGGAGGCCAGGCAAAAATTGGTCACAGTAAAAAAGAGTGAGACTACCAAGTGAAGATATTTAGTGGGACAAACTTATTAGAGAAGCTGGGAAAATTTCAGAGTGACTTGAAATTCAATTATGTGTTGTTTCTCCTTGTTGCTTGAAGTAATTTCAGAAAATCACAGAGTGAATAGGGACTTCAGGGGCCATTTAGTCCAATACAGAATTAAAGAAAATTTTCTCTACACAACCCTCAGTAATTGTTGTATAATATTCTGTCAAAAAAGCTACAGTAAAGGGGTAACTTGGTTTTTGAGACAGGTAGTCCATTCCTTTTTAACACTTAGTCTATTCTAATTGTTAAGAAGTTTGTTTTTATATTGAGTTGATATTAATTTCTGTGCAACTTCCAGCCATTATTCCTAATTCTATCCTTTGGCAGCAAGCAGAAGATGTCTAATCTCTGTTTCAAATAACAGCCTTTCAAATACTTGTCCTTTCTGAAGTATCTCTTTAATCAGCTAACCAGGATCCAATGCCTTTGACCAATTCTGGAATAGTATGACCTTGAGACACTTTGCCATCCTTTACTTTTTGTGAATCTTTTATTTTTATCAGATTAAAACTTATTGAGTATGATTAAAAAAGAAGTTAGTCATATGGCAACAACAGGGAGTAAATTATACTATGCTCTATTGGTGTTCTCTATTGTATGTTAGAAATGTCGGGGGAAAAAAAAGCAAGGTAAATAGACTTCCCCACTAGCTTGTTGGATATACTCCCCCATTGTGGACATATATAGAGATGTGGACACAAGGAACTCAGGAGGGGCAGGCATGGATGAGCTGAGATCTCTATCATTGGATGAAATATAACTATCATTTTGATCATGGATTCATGTGAGTATTTTAATAATAGCTATTATATTATTTTTCTTTATCTTCCCAAAGCATTTGAAAACAAGTAGAATGCCAACAAATGTTTCCTACATATATGCATAATTTCCCCCCAACAATATAATATTCTACTTTCTTTTTCTTTTTTTCATTTGAGGAAGAAGTCAAAGAATTCCTAATGTATTTTTGCACATAGTAACATTTGGACATGCTTAATATGTTCTTTTTAATGTGCTTTCTATTAACATAATTGCTGTACAGAGTAGGGGCAATACAATTAAATCTAATTAATGAAAAGCTTTTACATGGAATTTGTATCAGCACTCTTTAGTGTCTTCAAGTAGAAAAAGTTAGGAAATTAATCACCAAATGATTGACGTTAAAAGAGAAAGTCTTCAAGGTTGAAGTATTCCCTGGAAGGAATTATATTGTTTAACTCCTTGGTTCTGGTGTTCATATCCTTCTATATCTGATGAAACTCAGCCCTTGCAGACAAAGTGTATCTTACTCTACAGATAAGCCAATTTATAGCTTGAGGGAAAAATTCATACCTTTCATAAAAATTCCAAAAAATGATATATTTTGAAACATATCCTATTTTTTTATTTCTTCTTTATTTCCTCTTCAAAAATGTTGGTAGGAAAGAATGGCATTCTAAGCTTTAACTTTCATTATTTTTTACCTTTCTGGATAACTTTCTGGATAACATAAGAACTTTCTGGAAACTTAAAATAAATAAATTGCACACCAAACTCTTGTATTTCTGATTTTATTGCTCTATTAGTTTTGAAAAGGCATTTTATTTTTCAATGTATAGCTCAAAGAGGAATATATTGAATAAGTCTAGGAGGAGATCAAAGTTCACTTGAATTTTGGCTCAAATTAATTTAAGATTTAAAATTAATTAATTGATTTATGATTATGATTGAAGATTAATTAATTGCACATGGGCACTGGATAGTGGATAGAATACCAACCCCAGAAACAGGAAGCTTTTTCTTCTTGAATTAAAATCTGGCCTCAGGCACTTACTAGCTATGTGACCCTGAGCAAGTTATATAATCCTATTTGCTTCAGTTTCCTCTTCTGTAAAATGGTCTGGAGAAGGAAATAGCAAACCACTCCAGTAATTTTGTTAAGATAAGTCCTCAAAGGGATCTCAAAGAGTCAGACATGACTGAAAAATGACTAAAAATACCCAACAAACTCTAGGCCCCATAGTGTCCGGAATTGTTTTAGGTGGTATTATTATAGTATTGTCTAAAACAAATAACTACTGCTAAGTCTAAGGTACTGCAGCACTGTCCTTTGGAGCAAGAGACTCTTCTCTTTCTCTGTTCTCATCTGTAAAATGAGAGTTGAACATGATGACCTTGATTGTGTTGTGACCAAATTTTATGACATACAATTGTGCCTTCAATTGAAGGGCAGACAGATGGAAATGGTTCCATTTAGGGTAGTGAATGTCTATAGTGTCTTAGAACTAATATTTTTCACAAGAGCAATGCCTTTAGCTACTTGAAATTATCCATTGTTAAAGGGGGTTTAAAAAGGAAGGCAGATTCAGTATCACAAGTCTGAGCTTTAAAAAATGTTGATATGCTTACTTCTGAAGATGGCAAACTGTGAACAAAGATTATATAATATAATCATATAATAACCAAAATTATATAATCTTGGCCCTCTCTCCTGAATAGGTGTGGAATTCCTGAACTTGGGGTAAAGGCACAAGGAACACTAAAGACTGAATATGCAAAAAACACAATCTGTTTCTGAGGAACTACCACATATTCTACAAAAATAGAGTGAAAAACCCTATCAATAGAAAAATGCATAACCAAAGAAAAACCATAAGAACAAAGTTTTAAGTAAATAGAACCATATTGACACAAATTGGTCTATATGTCTAATCTAGCTTATTCTATGTTCTATTTTATTCTATTATTTTGTCTAGCTTAGTCTTTTTTAAATCATTCCTCTACTTATCTTGACCCTGCATTTATTTCCTAAGGCCAAAATATAAATTATCTGAGTAACCAAAGCCCCCAAAATATGGATATTCTAGTGAGAACCCTAAATCTCTGTGTTAAATGGGATTCCCATCCCCACCAAAAAAACCCCAAAATATTGCTCTTGCATTAATAAACTTAATTAATTCCCAAAAGGTAACAGCTAGAGCTGGCAACGGTATATAGGCTTCAAAACACACCTTCAGGTTTTGTCTTGTTTTTTCATTCAATGTCTGAAACTGATGATAAAGGGTATTCCGCTAAATGGTAACATCAGGGTTTTTCTACCTAATCCCTTGGCATTTACCTAGTTTTTAAAATAATATGTTAATTTTTTCCACATTACATGTCAATATAATTTTTTAATCTTTGTTTTCAATATTTTGCTATCCATTGTTCCCTCTCTCCCTTCTATCCCTACCCATGAAGGCAAGTAATATAAGTTGTACATATATTATCACATAATACATATTTCCATGTTTGTCATGTTATGAAAGAAGACACATATTGCTTATACAAGAGAAAGATTTTTGGAGAAAGTGAAGTGAGGAAAGGTATGTTTCAATATGCATTAGGACTTTGTTCCTTCTATATAACTGGATATCTTTTTTCTAATTGTCATAAGTCTCCTGGAACAGTCCTGGATCCTTGCCTTGTTGATAATTGTTAAGTTATTCACAGTTATCATCACACACTATTGTTAGTAAATTTATTTGTAACTTTGACAGAAACCAGAGCTTATCTGCAAGTTCCCTTCTATGACTTCCCTACAAACTCAACTGAGACCAAATCTAAACCATATTTTGCCTTTTGTAATGTTTATTCATAAAGACCCCTATTCAATTTAATCTTGTTGAGGTTTATTGAATTGCAAAATACTTCTCCCTCAGTTTTCTTCTCTATAAAATTTAGAGGGTTGGTCTTGATGTTCACCAAAGTCCTTTATAGGTATAAGTCTATGGTAATAGAGCTGATTTCATTTTACCTTAGGCAGATCAGGAAAAAGAGTACCTTTTTTTCCAGTCACCTAGTCTCAGAAGGTCAGAATAGGAAAAATTGAATAGGATAGAAGAGTAGTTAGGCTGTGTGGTGCCCTGAAAGCTGGACACTATTGACCTAGCCATAGAGCAGCCAGATGTCTTCTTTGCCTCCAGTTGGCCCATTTCTTATGGAGCAATATTTTCTTTTTAAAAGCAGCTAATAGCACTTTCGTTCCTCCCTTTGTATATATTCTGTTTAATTAGCACCAAAAGAAAATTGAAATCAAATCATGTTGAGTTTACCTTTTAAACAATGTAGTATATACTCTTCTACTTTGTTAATGTATCTGAGTTGCTCAATGCTCCTGGTACTTTTAATCTTGAGAAAGAAAAACAAAACTAATGTTTTCAAAGAAATAAAGTAACTTCATTTGACTATAATAACATATGCTTAATTAGTCCATTATTCTACATACTGAAAAGTGTTAAGCAAAGAGATGAAATGTTATCTATGTCATTTTCCTTTGGAAAGGTTTGTAAATCATTGCTAAGATGAAAGTAATGAGGTCTCTTAGGTACAATTTCAAATTCTGCTTTGCTGCATTAAGATAGAAATCTGTTTCAAATACAGTTTCTATTGTTTACTGAAAATAGATACAAGAGGAAAATAAATCTCTTCTCTGCAGTGAAAATGGACATCAAAGCACCTAGCATAATTTCAGAGGTTGTTGTTGTTGAGTTGTGTCTGACTCTTCATGACTCTGTGGACTAACTACCTGTGAGTTTTTCTTGGCAAACATACTAGAGTGGTTTGCTATTTCCTTCTCCAGTTTTAGGCAGATTTGACCTTTGGTCTTTCTGACTCCAGGTAAAGTGCTCTATCCATTTGTATCACCAGAGTGCCCCAATATCCCAAAAGATGGTGTTTCACTCTTGTTAATAGTCAGATAATCTGGAAATCTCTGTGTTGACTCCTTTCTAATTCTGGACAATTGTTCTCCCCTTTCTTTGTTGGTAAGCAGATACTTGCCTGAATAAAAATTTTGCTTACTCAAAATTCACACAGAGACACCCAAAGCTGGCAATTATTTCACTATCTAGTTACTCTCATTCCATAATTCACAATATGATTGATTTATTCCGAGTCTGATGTGAAAGCTCTATATTTCATTCTTAGATGGATAGATTTGTTTATGAAGAAGGTGTGTTTTTTAATGCTTAATAGTTGTATGATTATGGGAAAATTGCTCATTTTCTCAGAGCTTCAGCTTTCTCATTTGCAAACGGGGATAATAATATCTGAAGTATCAAATTGATTAGGTTGTTTTAAGGGTCAACAAGATGCAATAAGTTTTTAAAGTACTTTGCAAGCCTTAGGACTCTAGATAATTGCCATCCGTTAAGATTATAATTATGCATATGCTTTATACTCTACTTTAGATACAGAGTATAAGGGACATTAAAGGATCAAATTTTTGCCATCAAGTCAATCATTATTTATTTGTCAGTGTCAAAGGAATATTTTCATCATTCAATTAAAACTTATATTGTTAAAAAACACACAATGATTTTAAGTTGCCAAGTCTCTTTATGTAGCAAATGTTATAACATCCAGACTTTTAAAGGAAAAGATAAATGAGTTACAGGTAGTTTTTACAGGTTAGATTTATCTAGTTCTGAGAGCAAAACAATAATGGTGTGAGACTTTAACTTTCTCCTCTCAGAACTAGATAAATCTAACCAAAATTTAAATAAAACATCAAAGAGAAGAATAGAATCTTAGATAAGCTAAATATGGTATGATAATATCTAAAGAGAACTGAATGGGAATAGAAAGGAGTATACTTTTTCAGTGGTACAGGGTACCTTTACAAAAACTGACCATATATTAGGGTACAGAAACCTTAATAGCTAAATGCAAAAAAGCAGAAATATTAAGTGCATCCTTTTCAGACCATAATGCAATGAAAACTATATGTAATAAGGGACCATAGAAACACAAAGTAAAAATTAATTAGAGATTAAATAATTTAATCTTAACTTATTAACTTTATTGGTCTCTTCTCAGTCCTCATAGTTCTTGATCTCTTTGCAGAGATCTGACACTGTTAATTATCTTCTTCTGAATTCTGCCTCTTCCTGCTTGCCTGATTGCTCTTTCCTCTTCTCATTTTCTAATATTTCATACATATCATGTGTTCTAACTGTGGGGTATAAACCAAGGCTCTGTTGTTGACTTTTTTCTATTTCCTTTCTCGGTGATCACATCAGCTATCATGAATTCAATAACCATCTCTATATAAATAACTCTCAAATCTATACATCTAACTCTAGTTCGTCTCTTTACATCTAAGCCCACATCATTAACTACATGCTGGACATTTCAAATTCTATATCCTGTAGACATCTCAAACTCAATATATCCAAAACAACATTCATTATCCTTAACAAAACAAACAAACAAAAAAAAACAAACTCCTACTCCTTATCTTAATTTCCATATTACTGTCAAGGATGCTATCATATATACTTCCAGTCATTTGGATTCACAACCTTTGTGTCTTCCTTATCTCTCATTTTTGTTTATCTCATATATTTAACTTGTAAAATCTCTCTATTTTTAACTGCATAGCATCTCTTGTCCAGGTCCATCTCTCTCTTCACAAACACAGGTTTAGGCCTCCATTTCCTCTCACCTAGGTTATTGTGATAGCCTCCTGACTGGCTATTCAGCATTAAGTTTTTCACCCACTCAAATTTATCCTCCATTCAGTTGTTCAAAATGATTTTTTAAGTGGGAATCTGATCACTCAATAAACTCTAGTGGTTCTCTATAATCCTTAAATCAAATATAACCATCTCTGGTTAGCATTTAAAAAAAACCTCTTCATAGCCAAGTCACATTTAACATTTCCAGTCTTCTTTTCCATTACTCCCCTAAATGTATTCGATGATCTAGCTATACTAGCCTTCTTGCTTTTCCCCACACTCTCTGATTTTGTAGTGGTTGTCTTCTATTAGCATTTAATAAATACTTTGTTGCTTTTGTTTTCTTCAGGGTTTCTAAATTTTAAAACAAATCATCATTAGTTACATGCTGTGACCTGTTTATGTCCTCTGTGTGTCTTTTTATTGTCCTTTTGGTAAGTGGTAATTGTTATTCTTCTGAGATCATGGTGCTTCTTAAGTAAGAAGCAGCTACTATAGAGGCTTCAAGTGGACACATGTTGGCCTGGCTTTTTGTGAGTCTATTTAAAAATATTGTGAAATACATAGCCTCATGACTGGAATTGGTAGAGTGCATAGCATGAACTCATACTATGGATGTTGAAACATAGCCACAATTATTGTAAATAAAAGTGAACTGAATGGGTTGAGAATAGCAATAAATGGTAAGCATGTATGGCATAGAGATTGAGGCATCAGAGTAAGGAAGAAATTAAAGAGAAAGCATGACTGAATTATTGTGTCCCAGAGAAAATGTGGAAAAATGTAGCCCAGTTTTGAATGAAAAACATTTTATGAAGGTAGAATTCTGATCTCGATGTAAAATGTCCTCACCTTTCACAACTGAAATAGCAATAAGGTAGAAATCGTGATGGAAGGCTTCAAACACAGATTCTCTCATCATTGTTTTTTTTTTTCCTTTCTTCCTCCCCAAATCATGAGTTTTAGGAGTCTTTCTATCTTTAATAGGAAGATAGTGTTCAAAGAGATGCAAGGTGACCTAGAGTATGACAATAGCAATCTCTTAGGGAAGTAGAAACATATTTGTAATTCCATTCATTTTCCTATGAAGATAGACTTTAGAGGCTGGATAGGGTGTCATGTAGATATTGATGTCTCAGTCATCTTTTGGTCTTACTAGGATAATTTCCCCTAAATACATATATGTTGGAGTATTTTGGTGATGCTAAAATGGCAATGAAGCAATGAGTATTTCTTCACTGATCAAGCTGGGCCTGGACAACTACTTTTGGAGAATGTTGATGACTTCTGACTGAGGTGTCTCCCAACTCTATAATTTTATAATATAAAAAGTCAAGAAAGAAATTGTGTAATATTTTCTACAAGAATTCAAATGAAAAAATGATTATTGTTAAGCACTGTGAACTTATTAGTCAGTTCAAGATCATTCTGATTTGTTAGGATGTAAGAACTTCCATTATTATCAATCCTTTCAAAACAATGATAGGGCTTGCTTCAGCAACACAAATACAAAAATAACTATGGTCTTTCCAAGATTTTTGCCTATGTATGGTATTTTTTTACATTATATTGTATACACGTATATATTTGTGTACATATACACATGTATATGAAATCATGGATATACATATGAATATTTTCAGAAAAAACTACTGAGATTGAATCAAAAAGTGACTTTAATCATAAAGGCAAACACAATATACTTCTACAGATTTGTAGCAAGATGGCTAAATGAGTGATCTTGATTAAATCCATATTCCTTTCATCATTTAAAACAGCAAACTAAATAAAGTACAATAAATAGTAACTTGATGGTTACTTGATAGTTTTTTGATAGAAAGGAAAATAAATCATATCAAAAACAAAGGAGACTGAAGAATCAGTAAGCAAAAAAGTTCCCAATATTAATAAAAATGATTAAAAGTATGAGAAATCTACATAAATGAGGAAAATAATTTTGCAATAAAAACAATAGGACCCCATTAATCTTCATGTGTTTTTGTTAAAATTAATGATAGTTCTTGGTCACTAACTACCTCTACTACAATAAGCTGTGCCTCATAAAAGAGAATAGACTAGCCATAGGAAATACAAGTGGTTGAAAAGTCCAGTGAAACAAATGAAGTTAGAGTTAAGCAATGGAATTTGAATTCATGAAGAAAAAAAAATAAGTTTTGAATAGAAATTGAGAAATTTAAATAAAGCAGTGGACATTTTATGAAAGATAAAGGAGACAGAACTGAAAAACAGAAAAATATTATAACAATTCCAATGAAAAAATTTAGAAGAGCATGTGAGGTCTATAAGTCAAAGCAAATGACAGCTCAGTTATATTATCTAAGAATCATTGTTTGGTCAGAAAAATCTTCATGAAACTAAAAACCTGACTGTCACAATTCAGGAAATAATTCACAAAAGGACCTAGAAAGACTGGGCAACTACTGGACAAGCTACATATTGAGATTCTCTAAGAAGTAAGCAAAAAGGAACTGAGGTTTTTAACTTGGAGGGTTACAGGTTCCACAGCTTTATGGTTGAAGAGAAAAATCTATCAAGTACTAAGGAAGCAAAACTTCTTGCACATACTTACAAATTCTGTTCTCAGTTGTCCAGGATTAGTCATTAACAGTGAAAAATGAAAGATATTAGAATATGACATACTAAAAAGCATGTTTTATGATAAATATGAAAACTGCATCCAATAAAGGAAGAAAAACAAAAGAAGGAAAACAAATAAATAAAAATAACACTAGGTACCTTAATATTATTTTATTAATATTATTTTAGAAAAAAAATTGGAAAAGTCCAACCCGAGTCTCCTTTAATCTAAAAATTAAAAGTAATCTCAATATAAAAAGTTAAAAAGAAAATAACTTTTGAGTACAATTTCTAGAATCCAAGAATTCATTTTAGAAAAGCAATGATGAGAAACATTTAAAATGAAAACAAAGAGGGGACAGCTGGGTAGCTCAGTGGATTGAGAGCCAGGCCTAGAGATGGGAGGTCCTAGGTTCAAATCTGGCCTCAGACACTTCCCAGCTGTGTGACCCTGGGCAAGTCACTTGACCCCCATTGCCTACTCTTACCACTCTTCTGCCTTGGAGCCAATACACAGTATTGACTCCAAGACAGAAGGTAAGGGTTTTAAAAAAAATGAAAACAAAGATAAATAAATCCAAAAAGTAGAAAAGACCTTAGTGATCGTTAAGTAGTAATAGACCATAAATGGTACACGATTATTGGCATTGAGGAGTTTCATCTTATCTTAGAGATACTAATGAAATGAAGATAAAAATTTTAACTTGGTTATTTAAGAAAGAAATAGTCTTGGGAAAGAATGATTTGTAGAGGAAGGCACTTAGGTAGCTTAGTGGATAGAGCACTGGGCCTGGAGTCAGGAAATTGTTGTTTGGTTGTTTCAGTCTGGTCTGATACTTTGTGACCTCATTTGGGATTTTCTTGGCAAATATATCATGCTGGTTTGCCAATTCCTTCTTCAGCATATTTTACAGATGAGTAACTGGTGCAAACAGAATTAAATGATTTTCCCAAGATGCTACAGTAAGTAAATGTCTGAGCCTGAATTTGAATTTAGGATTCGTGCTTTTCTGACTCCAGGGACATCACTCTATACATTGCACTATCCAGAGTCATGGTAGATTCTTCAGAAGTTCTGATCAGATTTGAACTTTAGGAAAATTACTTTGGCAACTAAATTCTGGAAAACCATAGTTCAAATTCAGCCATAGACATTCACTAGCTGGGCAACACTGTACAAATCCTTTAACCCTTAATAGGGGAAAAGGAAATAGCAAACCACTTCACTATCTTGGCCAAGAAAACCTCATATGGGGTCACAAGTCACACAATAGAATGACTGAAAAACAGCAATAGCTGGATGAACTGAAGGGCTAAGTAACTATAACATAGATAAGGGAATTTGGAGACATTGTAGATTTAAAGGAAATGATGAATTGCATATTCAACATAGTGAATTGAAGATGCCTAAGGGACATCCAAGCAGATGATACAGGAAAGGATTTCCAGAGCAAATGAGAGCTAATATGTAAATTTGGCTCTTGTTTTAATATAAATGATAATTTAATCTATGGGAGCTGATTAGATCACCAAAAGAGAGAGAAGACAAAATTACCCAAATGTTTATTGTTTTATTGGGTGGAGGTGGCCAATGTTTAGGAAGTGGGGAATGGATTACGATCTATCAAAATAAACTAAGAAGGATTGATCAGATAGGTAGGAGGAGATTGAGGTTAGATCAATATCATGAAAGTTGCAAGAAGTGAGTACCTGGAAAGAGGTGGATGATAAATACTATCAAAAGCTCTAGTGAAATCAATAAGGATGAGTAAGAAAAGGTCATATTTTAGTAATTAAAAATAATTGTTATCCCTGGAGCGCAGTTTCAGATGAGAAGGTGGGTTAGAATCTCAATCTGAAGGGTCTGAGAACTGAGTAGGAGGTACAGAAGTGTAGGCAAGAAATGTAGAAACTTTTTTCCAGGAATTTTTTCCAAGAAAGAAAAACATATGTCAATAGAATGAAGAAGTGAAAAGATAAGATCCATTTTTTAAGGTTATGAAGGATTCGTAGATAGCAAAAATACCAAGCCGCCTCCTCCCGAAAAAGCCCCATCACTCACGCCCACAATAACCATATCAAAACAGCCCGCGAAACCCACAACCAATAGGAAAAGGCCTAAGGAATTATGGGTGTGCTGAAAGGGAGTTTGGGTAATGTAGTTTAAAGGGGTACAAGGTCTTTTCAACTTTACAATTGGTATTGAAAATTAAAGAGATGATTGACAGTAAAAGTTCTCTAAAGAGATGTGAGAAGATGGTGTTAAAGACACTAGTAGAATGGTTGGACTTGACAAAGATAATGGTCAATGCAGTGTGATTCCTTCAGTAGTCCGTAAAGAGGGTCAGAGAAGGTAGAAGAGAGGGTAAAATAGATTTGGGGTTTGGTAAGGCATAAGTAGAGATGTGAGGACAAAAGGAATTCAACGAGAGTATAAAGTTAAAATAGTCAAAATTTCGAATGAAAGATAATGAGGCCAAAGATGGAGTGACAAACTAGGAGACTATAGATGGAGATGTAGCAAAAAGATAGAATAGGTTTTGGAAGAAGGAAAAAGAAAATAAAAGGAAATATATAATCTTGTTAGTGTAAAAATTCTAAAATTCAGGATAATGGAAGCCAATAAGGTGCAAAGGTAAAGTCATGAATTTGGCAATACTTAATGGCTAAAGTGGAATGAAGAAGCATATCAAGGAAGTTCAGTAGGCTTATGCTTAAGGACTAGCATTATTTCTAACAGAAAAACATAGGAAACTTTCTTAATAAGATGAGGAATAAAGCAGGGTTGTTTACTATTTTTATTATTATTTTATTTTCTAAAAATACTAGCAGTGTCATTAAGAGAAGAAAAATCATTTAATAGAATAAGCACAGGCAAATGAGTTTGAAATATCTCTTTTTTCAGACTATATATGATGATTTACTTGTAGAATCTAGAAAATCCACAAAAAATTGAGACAAAAGTCGGTAGATACAAAATAAATCTACAAAATATCCAGCTCTTCTGCATATTATTAATAAAAGGGAACAAAATGGATTAACTATTTAGGAATTAATATAAACATGCAGAACTTTTATAAATAAAGTTACAATATCTTTAAAGAAAAAAATAAAGGAAACACATAATTGGAATACTGCTCAATATCTATGGCTAAGTCACACCAATAAGGAAAAACACTGAAACTTCCCCAATTGCTTTTACAGATTTTATGTTATACCAAAGGCAAATGTTAGAAACATGCAAGAACCAGAAACATGTGTCCTCAAAATTCTAGTTGTTCATAAACCGTAATAATAAAGCACTAGAAAAGTCATTTTTTTATTTGAAAGAACTGCAGGGGAAATTGGAAAATAGTCTAGTAAAAAAAGTAGCTTTAAATGTATCAATGAACTAGAAAGTCATAACCCAAGCAGTTAGAGGTAAGTAGTAAGGTTATGTCTTCCAAATTCTAAGGAGGAAGAAAGTTGAAACTAGATTTGGATAGCAGAAAGAAGAAGAAATAAAATGGACAATCATAATTGTATAACTTCAAAACATTTTACACATAAAATCAATACAGGCAGGATAAGAAGAAAAACACCAAAAAAAACTTTGAATTGAATATCTCTGGTAAAAGTTTGACATGGAGAATATGTAGGGCACTCATAAAACTAAGGCATTTCCCAATTGACAAGTAGCCAAAGGATATACATGTTTTTGAGAGAAGAAATACAAAACATCAAAAACTGTATGAAAAATTGTTGAGAGTAACTAATCATTCAGGAAACAGATATTAACTGGAGAGTGAAGAATTACTTCACATGTACCAAAATTAGCAAGGATAATAAAGATGGAAAGTATGATTCTATGAGAAGACATATTCTAATTTGCTGTTTTTTTAGCCTTGCATTGGTTTAATAGTTCTGAAAATTAACATGGATTCATGCAGGAAAATTTACTGAGTTGATTTTACCTTTTTGAATAAAAAATATTAGACTAACAACTCAAGGAACTTGCTGATAGCAAGAAAAAAAACCTATATATGCAAAAATATTTATGTCAGAATTATTTGAGATAAAAAATCCCAGAAATAAAATATCTATCCAAAGACCTTAGTATAATTTTATATACTTTTAGTGAACATTAATACTAATTAAACTTAAGGATTAAGAAATGCTAATATGTGTCAACTAAAACAACCCCCAAACAGAAATATACAAAATGATAACAAAAACATAAATAAAATAAAAAAAAGACAATGGAAACTTGAAGTAAATATTACCATACTCTCAGAGTTAAAGGACCCATCTTTCTGTCTCTGATCAATAAATTGCAAAAGCAGAAAGTGAAATATTCTCAGTTCTAATCATTCTATAAGCAGTTTTGCTTAATAGTTTTAATGTAACATAATTTTGCTCATAAGTTTTGTAAGATGAAATTTTTGAGTATTTTTGGAGGATTCTTAAGTAGTTTCTGTTGTGTTAAAAACAAATATGTGTGTTAATTTATAACATGACTATGTGTATATACATATATGTGTGAAACTGCATATTACTTTTGTCCAATTCCCACTCAGAGACTTCTTTATATGTATGTACACATACATATAGAATTAAAAATGCACGTTAGTGCATTTCAGTAACCTACTTAAATTACTTAGAAGCCTAGGAACATGACATTCAGTGTAGGAGTTATCAGAGTCTATATTTGTGAGAAAGCTAATACGTAGAGAAGGGACCATTTATGTCATCTGTTCTAGAGAAATCTCTAGAGGTTTATTCCTAGCTCATTGTGATGATTTATCTCACACAAAGTGCTCATTACTGCCTCCATTAACCCTAATGGAGAGGTGGAAAGATAAAATCACTGGCTTGTTGTCTTCAGAAGTTCTATGATTATTATTCAGGCTTTTTTTTTTTTTTAAGCTGTTTTTTGAAACTTTCCTAAAGAACATTTAAAGGTTTGAGCTCCAGCTTCAAGTTTCATTCTGGCATTTTTCCTTTCATGAATAAAACTATCCTTTTTTATTATTGTGAAGACTCATCTGGTAATATTTTGTGTTTTATTCAATAAGATTAATTGAAATGAGGTAGTTGTTGCTTCCTTTCTTCCTCTTTTTCTTCATCTATATACAAAATTGTTCCACTTTCTTATGAAGAACTGGCCCCTAATTCTGTAATTAGAAGGGAGACCTGAATGTCAAAACCCAAATTTTCCAACCAGGGCCATAAAGCCTGTGAAAAGCTAGCTAGGTAATGTGTTAGGAAGCTAACCTATTGGACAGAATTCATCATGTTCTTCTTGTCTTTATTTTTATTCTTAAGTAAAACATTTAAATGTTTAACACTGTATTGATAAAATAATGGCTTAGCTATCTAAAATTTTCAACTTTCTTCTGGATTCCCTTCACATATAAACTGAGTCATTTTCATTTCAAAGAACATTTATTAAATACTTATGATTTTTAAGTTATGGTAGTATAGTGGATATAGTGCTGAGCCTGGAGTTAGGAAGTCTCATTTTCCTGAGTTCAAATCTAGCATCAGATACTTATTTTTAACCAACCATGGGCAAATCATTTAACTCAAATTGCCTCAGTTTCTCCATTTGTAAAATGAGTTGTAGAAGGAAATGGAAAATCAGCCAATTAGTCCATCTCATCCCCAAAGGAATCACCACTAAAATATACTTGGAAAATGGTCATCTAACTTTTGTTTTTAGATAAATGAAACCCACCACTTGTTCAGGGAGTCTATTCTGCTTTTGGCTAGCTGTAATTGTTAGGAAGTTTTTTTTTTTTTCCTGACATCATCTAAATATGTCCATCGGCAATTCCTATAGATACAGTATTGGCTGGGTAGGGTACAAAAGAACTGCCATGTTAGGCAGCGTGGTGTAATAAATAGAATTTTAGACTTGAAGTCAGGAAGACTTGGGTTTGAATCCTACCTCAGGAACTAGTTTTATGATTCTGGGCAAGTCATTTCACTTCATTTGTCCTTAGTTTTCTCACCTGTAAAATAAAGGTTTTGGATACAATGATGCCTAAAGTCCCTTCCAATTCCAGAAAAAAAATTCATGACTTATTATTACTTTTAAACTTTTATTTTACATAAAATTTCTAAAGAAGGGGCAGCTGGGTAGCTCAGTGGATTGAGAGCCAGGCCTGGAGACGGGAGGTCCTAGGTTCAAATCCAGCCTCAGACACTTCCCAGCTGTGTGACCCTGGGCAAGTCATTTGACCACCATTGCCCTCCCTTACCACTCTTCCACCGAGGAGCCAATACACAGAAGTTAAGGGTTTAAAAAAAAACTTTCCTAAAGAAGCAGAGGACAAACCATGTAAACGTGGTTAATTATTATATTTTTAAAGGTTTAAATGAGACAGTTAATTATTATAATAGGGTATTACATTGTCCTTACTGAATTATGAACTTTTTGTTGGAAGGGATTGGATCTTTTTCTAATGATTCAATATGATCATACATTGGTTAATCAGAAGTAGAGGCATGTAATGCAAGGGATTTTTGTTACTGATATCTTTAATAACATTATTAACATAATCCACCAAACCCCCTTGGAGAACTTATGAAACTCCAAAAAAATGTCATTACGAAAATTATTCATTTAGAGTATTTATAGAACCATTGCCCTAGAGCTAACTGTCTCTGAGTTCCAGATGAAAAAATGGTACCCTATGATGGATAGGTGGAGATGATGGAAGGAAAAAGGAAAGGCAGGCTCAGACAAAAGATAAAAAAAACTCATTGCTTTCTCTTTATCTTTCTCTTTTCTTTCTCTTCTCCTTATTTATCTTTCTTTTCATTGGAAAGAAACTAGGCTATTTTGGAGAGATTCGAGGTTCCTTTTAATAGACATGGGTATTATGTAGGAATGTTCTGAGAACATTGAACATTCAATGTTCAAACACATTGAATTCTTAGAACAAAATGTTCTGAAGAATCAGGAGCATAGCCAACAAGTCTTGAGAAATTCTGGCTTTGTCATTGACTATGTGTTTAATCTTCAGAAAGTCCCATCCCTTCTCTTGGTCTCACCTTTCTCATGAGTAAAATGGGGTGTGGAAAGGTAAACAAGATAACTTCTAAGATTCTTACATCTCTAAATCTATGATCCTATAGCATTTTCCCTAAAACCATACACTTGTGTATCTCTACATATGATCTCACATTTAGAGTTGGAAGATCTTAGAGGTTGTCTATTTTAACCCTTTCATTTTGCACATAAAGAAAATGAGGCACAGAGAAGAAAAGTGATTTGTCTAGAGTCACTTAGCAAGTAAGGACCTGAGGGAAGAATCATACCTAAGTCTTCTTGACTTTAAGTCTAGCACTCTATTGACTAGACTGGTGATGGCAAATCTATGGCATGGCATGGATGCCAAGAATGGTATGGAGAGCCCTCTCTGTAGGCATGTGACTGCTCTTCTCTGAGTTTATTACTAGAAAGGCAGAGGGACTCAAGTGGAGCTGCTTTCCTCCCTTCTCTGTCATGCTGCCCCTCTGCCCAGCAGCCAATGGGAGCTCACAGAGGGTAAGGTGGGTGGCTCACAGGCAGCAGAGCTGGAGGGGAGCAGAGCACATGGACCATTCCCTCCCCTCTCTATACTCATTGAGGATATTCCTCACTTCCCCTGCCCCTCTGCCCAGCAGCCTAATGGGAGCATTTCCTCTCTCCCTTATGTGAGGTAAATGGGAAGGGGTCAAAGTGTGCCCAGATTTCAATTGGAGAGAGGGCCATGGCACTAGGTCTGGGGGGGTTGGGTGGGGAGGCCCGGCACTCGGTCTCTAAAAGGTTTGCCATCACTGTTATAGTCTATAAAGTGAGGGAGTTGACTAAGCAATAGCCTTTGCATTTCTGGAATTTACTAACTAATTATACAGTATGTTAGGAGTAGTAGCTTTCATGAATATTTTCATACATTCACAGGTAGGTTCATGTCTACCATTACTTTAAAAAATAACATCCACAAAATGAAGAGAAAAAATATCTAAGTAAAACAAATGCAAAGGGAACTCAAAAATAGAGGATATTTACATTAGTATACCTATATAATTTGTATATTTTAAAATAAATTTTAAAGAATGAAGAGTTTGTGATTTTGCAAAATATTTTTTATGCATTTGTTTAGTTAAATATTTTTTGTTGGTGGTAGTGGTTACTAAGCATATAAAAATGTATAAAACCAATACAACTTGAAATAACACATTAAAAAAAGAAAGATTCTAGCAATTTAGAGGCCCTCCCAGAGCATATAATGCCCTTCTAAGGAATTACATCATTTTGAGAAAGTAAACAAAAAGTGTTTAAGTTACTATTACCTGGTGAACAACAAAATGGAAGACTAGTCATTTTCTCTGGTTCTCACTAACTCTAAACAAAGCCAAACCAAAAGGGAACAAAAAAAGCAAGAACAAAAAAGAATTCTGTATCAGGGATAAAGCAATTAAAGTTATTTCAACTGAAAAAAAAAAGTAAGAACTGAACAAGGTAAGAGCCTTATGAACTAATGTTAGCATTGGGGAATGCTAACTGCTAATATGCTGGCAGTACTCTTTTTCAGTAAGGTTCATGCACACCAGCATAGTGCACAAACCAACCCACTAATACATTAGTTTGTGATTTGGGAACAACTTGTAGATTTTTCTCCTTTTGCAGTCTTTGCTGGCACACACTGCCCTTGCCCTTTCCCCAATGTCCCTGTTGAAATATGGGGTGAGGCTCAATTTTATCCAGGAGGACAGAAAGAGAGGGTCCTAATGTATTATTGTGCTTTCCTTCTTAGGGAACACTAAAAGGAACAGAAACTGCCCTAAAAGCTACTTGCTTTCTACTAAGACTGCAAAAAATACCAGGCACTGATTCAGTCTAGCCAGAGAAATAAAGATTTGGAAATACTGGAGCACTGGGTCAATGTGCAAAACTGAAGCAGGCCCTAAGGACTGGGAATTAGAATCCACATGGGACTCAACTAGGGGCAGGAATCAAGTCTGGTGAAAATTGAATTCCTATTAAAGGAAATTGAGACACCTTTGAGGCCCAGTCCTAGAAGTAAACATTCCATCAAAGGGGGAAAAATCATAAAATAAAACCACCAACGATCTAAGGAGGAAAAAAAATTCAGTTTAAAACCTTGAATACAAGCAGATAAATCAACACTGAATATAGTACATTTAGAAGAGAAGATTCAGGGATGAGAAATAGTGAAAATACTCAGAGTAAGGAAAGGGAGTATCTTGTGGGAGGAACAGAAAGGAGGTCAGTGTCACTGGGTAGCAGGACACATGGGGGTTAGAATGTACTATAAGATAATAACTAACATTTATTGATGTGCCAGGCACTGTGCTAAGTACTTCATCATTATTATCTCATTGATTCTCACAAGGACCATGGTAAGTAGGTACGATTATCACCTCCATTTTACAGATGAGCAAACTGAGGCAGATAGAGGTTAGGCGACTTGGTCAATTTTACAGCTTCTAAGTGTCTGTGCCTGGGTCTGAACTCTTTCTGATTCTAGTTTCAACATTCTGTCCTCTGCGGTACTTAACGGCTCAGAAGACCATCTTAGAAGACTGGAAAGGTATGTGTGTATTAGAGCAGATTAGGATGGGCTTTGGACACCAAATGAATATTTTATATTTGATCCTGGCATAATAGAGAGATACCTGAGTTCACCAAGTATGGAGTGAGGAGACATGATGAGACGTGGTCTTTCAGAAGATCCCTTTGGCAGCTGAGATAAGGAAAGATTGGAATGAGGAGAGACTTGTGGGGATGAAACCCAACAGACCTTTGCAATGGCCCAGATGTTGATGAGATGAGGGTCTGTAGAAAGGTGGTGGCAGTACTGAAAGAGAAGGTTTTGTGCGAGTGTGTGTTTTTAAAACAAGAGATATTACAAAGATAAAATTGGCAACAGGTTGGATGTGGGTTAGTGGGAGATAATGATGAGTTGTGTGATATTGGAAATTTGGGGGTCCTTGAACTAATTTTGAGGTCCCTGGTTTAAACTTCCTGTGGACATTTAGTTCTCTTTGAAACTACATTTCCCATGATTCCTCTTGTATAATCACATATACAGGAAGTGTAATAACATAAACAGGAGTATAAAGACTGAGGATGGGATTGGTACTTCCTCTTTTCCACCTTAGGAGCAGGAGCCAGGATAGGAGGAGGATGCAACAGGGCCTGTGTATTTTAAAATAACTCAAGAGGCATATGGCTTCATTTTTCTAAATGGCTTTCAATAAACCCTTTGAAACCATGATATTTTTAATTTTATCACTCTATATTAATTTTATTTCTTACAGTTGAGGATGATACCTAGATTGTGAGACTAGGTGACTAAGAGTATGGTAGATTGAGAAAAGGACTTTGGATTTGACAATTAAATGATTGTTGATCTTTTTTGGAAATCCAGTTACTATAGGTCTTTGGGCATGTTTTATCAGATAAACTGAGCCAGAAGCAGAGACCTAGGAAACCTTGTAAAATCCACTTGCCTTCCCCATCTTTTATAAAGTCTTCCATGACAGGTTGTAGTAAATTTCCTTTAAAATTTAAAAAGCTGGTCTGCTGTAGAGGGTGAAGTGGATAAAAACCATGTGGTTGTCTCTTGCTGTTGTCCTGGAGATTTCTAAGGAATGGACATGAATTAAAAGTGGTGGAAACTTGAAAACTAAAGGGGGCCTCAGGGAGTTTAGATCTTGGCTCTCTGGTAAGGAACACTAATGGGGTTAACACATATACTCTGTGGTATCATTACAACAAAAGAACAAATTACAAAGTGATAAACCTGTCAATTAATAATGGCTCATATACAAACAAGCTAAAAACTAAACCTGACTCTTGCAGCCTCCTTTTATTACTTTCCTCTCACTTCTTTTGGTTCTACTCTTAACAGGCATGTTCAAAGCTATAAGGCACCTATTTCCTCTTTAGTCGGTTATTTCTGAAATTTTCATCCTCCTTTTGCCTCAATAACATTCACTCATTCATTCCTTCATGTTAATACATATAAAATATCCACAGTACTACGAACAGAGTGGCATAGTGGATAGAGTGCCAGGTTGGAAGTCAGGATGACTCATTTTCCTGAGTTCAAATCTAGTCTCAGACACTTACTAACTGTCTGATCCTGGAAAAGTTACTTAATACTGTTTGTTTCCATTTCTGTATCTATAAAATGAACTGAAGGAAGTGGCAAACCATTCCAGTATCTTTGGCAAGAAAATCCCAAATGGAGCCACAAAGAATTGGACATGACTGCAAAGACTAAATAACAACAGAAATGAACATAGTACTGTTCTACATTCTGAGGAATAGTATAGAGTTTAGATAAGACCTTGCCCTGATATAGTCTGCTATCTAATGAAAGGATAAGACATCATTAAGACATATATATGATATTTTCTTTTAAACTGAATTCATCAGACAGGTGCAAAAATAAAGTGCTACATGAGGTCCAATGTTGTATAGATCAATGAGATTTGAGAAGGCTTCATGGAGATGAGAGTACTGTAGTTGGGCAAAAAAAAGACAGAAGAGTTTTGTTTTTTTTTGCTGGAGTGGAGGAAAGTCAGAAGGAAAGGCCATTTCAGGAAGAGATAACATCAGAAGCAAAAACATACTGTCAGGGAAAAATTTTGTCTGTGTTTATAAGATTAAGAATAGTCGAGTTTGGCTTAATGTTAAGTGAAGGGCAGTAAGATGAAAGTTAACTTGAAAGGGGAGAACTAGGTTTTAGAATGCCTTGAATGTAAAAAGTTTCTCCTTTAGATTTTTCATCATACAATTTCACACAACATATTTCAAGATCCAGGGTAGGATCATGAATTTAACTTGGATTATCTGGACCCAGTTTATTGCAATTAAATTACATCAAACAGAATCTTCTAGGTGAGCAACTTCCATTTGAAGTATCTCCCTCCCTCAGAGGTCATCTTGGGCCATTATTGCATAAAGCATGGTATTTTCCACATCACCATTTTACCAGGTCAGCAGGGTAACCCTCTCTTTTGGTCAGCTTATCAAATTCTAGATCTTAAAAATCTCAAGTTCATGTACTTTTCATACACATGGTTTTTCAGTTGTAATTATTGATCATGCTACTCTAGGGCTGTTGCTGTTTATTTATCCCATCAAAGTCCCAGGTCTGACTTCTGGTCATTTATTTTTCTGGGTCTTTCTTCTGTGAAAATGTAATAACCAGGAAAACATGATTGAACAAATGTATTGAAGGTTAACATGATGGATGATGATGGATAAATGGCCAACCTAAAATTCAATCAGAATTATTATTGTCTTTATTACCTAGTCAGGCAAGAATGCCTACTTAAAAAGAACGTGTCATGTTTCCTCATTTTACTACTCTAATACAGATAAGGAAAAAAAATCTGACATATCTGAAAAGTATAGACATTATATATAATGACACAAAAAGAAACTTATAAACCCTTATTTCCCCAAAGAAGTACTGAAAGACAAAAGCCAGAAGAAGTAACTTCAAATTTACTTGTTAATATAGAATTATTTTCAATTGAGTTCAAATTCAGGGAAACCAAAACTTTAATGGCAGAGATTATCTGGTTTTGGTCTTTCTTTCTAGCATGAGGTACAGTATCTTGCACAAAGAAGGTTCTTATCCAATATATGCCTCATTGCCTTTAGATAAAGTCCCTCAATTTTAATTAATTAGGAATTGACTAGATTTTAGTAATGTTACCAACCTGTGAGAGAACAGTCCATGTTTCTGAAATTTATCCAAATACATATCATATTTCAATATTGTGGAAAATATACTTTAAATGGAGCTCAAAAGAAGGCCTCCACACAATCTTTAAATTAATTATGTTGGATAACAAAATTGGAGTATGAATGAAAAACTAGAAAGAAAACGGGAAGTGTTGTCAAATCACGCCAGTATTTCTACCAAGAAAACCACAAATGGGGTCATGAAGAGTTGCCTGAAGATGACTGAACAAATAAAACATAAAAGTGGTATGATAACCAGCAATCATCCTTTCTCTTTTTTCCCCATTTCTTTTCTCATTCATTTAACAAAAATGAAATAAGCACACAATGCATATAAAATAAGAGACTGTATAATAGATATAGAATTGGCATTGGAGTCAGGAAAACCTGGGTTCAAGTTTAGTTTCTGATCTTTATTGGTAGCCAGACAAGTCTAAGAGATTTTACGCATTTGTTAGGTTGAGGAAGTTTCCAATGAAATCACAGATCTTGTCCAAAAAAAAAAAAAAGAAAGTACTAAAGTGCTGTGCTAGACCTGAGTGGAGCTCAAGACTTCAGACTAGGCCTTACAAATTCTATGCTCTTTGCTTCATGCCATCCAGCCTCTTTATGATATTGCTTCTTTTAGTCAACTAGTGCTCATTTTTCTCAGTTTAAAAAAGAAAAAAGCCCATTAAATTGTATTTTAGTCATTTTTCCAGTCATATCTGACACTCCATGATACCATTGGAGTTTTTTTTTTTTTGGCAAAGATACTATAATGGTTTGCCATTTCCTTCTCTAGTTCTTTTCACAGATGAGGAAACTGAGGCAAACAGGTTTAAGTGACTTGCAGAGGGTCACCTAACTACTAAGTGTCTAAAGTCACATTTGAAGTCAGGATAATTAGTTTTCCAGTTCTCGGGTCTGGTACTCTACCCACACTTCTACATAGCTCCTCATCCTATGTCTAGAAATCATTGACTGCTTCTAGTAGTATCATGTCATGAGTTCTGAAGTGTGGCTCTTTCTGACTTTAGGTGTCATACTAATGACACGAATTCATGTGAAACTTTATGTTGACCTCTACAAGATGTAGGAAAAGAGAGAATCTTGAATGCAGAATCTGGATTCTGAATTCATGGAGAAGGAACCTCATTTAATAAAAATACTCTCTGGGTTTTAGAATGACAATGACATAAATGTCAGGTAAAATGTTAAATAATGGGTAGTAAATCTTGCTGCTTTGGGTTGAGATTAGGTGTGATTCCTTTTCATATTCCGATAATTGTATTCTTATCTCCATGAGGGGTTCTGTTTGAGGTATTATGATACATTTTACAAAAATGTAGATTCACCTGTCTTAATTCTTTCTAAAATTATTTACCAATTTTTATAAGCACTGATTATTTTTCCCTACCTTTTCCTGCCAATAAACAATAAAAACAGGCATACCCGAAACCACAAATCAAAACCTAGCAAAATAAATTTCCACATTTTCCGTGGCTCAAAAGGTATGTTTCAGTCTAGATTTTATGTCCATCTTCTCTAGCAAGAGTTGGGGAGGGGTGGTGAGTCATCTCTTCCACCTTTATTCTTCAGGGCTATCTGGGCAGGGAGGGAAAAAGCTTTATCTCAAATTAAAAGTAACTTCTTAAAAAAGTAAAATCTTGATTTAGACTTGGTTCAGGTAAAATTGATTTTAAATGTATGGCATGAAAATAACAAAACTTTATCTTTCTACATAGCAAGTGAGAAAATGAGTTGTTTTCTAAAATATAATATATATTCAAGTTTTGTTTTCTAGTGTTACATTATAGGTTTTGGCATAAATCTTCCTATTATGTGATGACTACTTATTCCACATATATAATTCTCTGACACCTGGTTGCTTTTTGAAACCATAATTCTCAGCTTCCTAATTTCCAGATGTTGAAAACATCAATGACTACGCTGCATTGATTTAGACACTTGCTTGCAGATGTTGAGTGAAAGCAACTGGCACAGTTATTCTTTTTCTATGCTAGCACAACATTCTGCAAAATATCCTGTGAATGATTTTGAATACTTCCACCTTAGAAGAGATTGCTGGAAACTGAGAAAAAAAAAAGGCAACAAAGAAAACTTAATTAATGGGTATCCTTTATTGATTCCTCTGGCATCAGGGAACTACAACGAAACAGGTTCTTACTCTATATTGCCATCTACTGCTTATGTTAGATATGGCTAATTATACAGAAATTCTCTTTTGCAGACCTATACTATGGATTTAGTTTGTAAGATTTAAATGATCTGCATGTTCACACCTCCTACTCCATTTCTGACAGAAAACTTCACCTCTAGATTTAGAAACATATTTCATGGCAACTATACTTTCAATTCCTTCTATGTTTATCTGTTTAATACTCAATATTTTAGAAGGAAATTTAATTTACAGTTTAGTTATTATTATAAGTAGAAAGTTTAATTCTTTGTTTTTTAAGGTTATTAATTCCAAAAAAGAAAATTTCTGAATCTCTCAGAAACTACATGGACCTGTATATCAATGATAATCTAATCCACTACTTGGGAAGGTGAGCATCAGTCATAAAATTTAGGTTCAGATAATTAAAGTCTAGTTACTGTGATTTATTCCTTCCCTTGGTGATAAAATGCAACTCCTAGAAGCTAGAAAATGTTCTCACATTTTCTTTAAGGCAAGCTAAGTCAATGACACAGTGTGGTTTGTTGAACAAAAAAAAAGCTAACCTTGGAGAGAAGAAAAAAAAACACTTGGGTTCAAGTCTTGCCTCTGATTTGTTGTCCAATCATTTCAGTCATATCTGATTCTTTGTGAACAAATTTGGAGTCTTCTTGGCAAAGATACTGGAATGGTTTGCAAATTCCTTTTCCTAATCATTTTACAGATGAAGAAAAAGGATTAAGTGATTTGCCCTGGGACACATAGCTAGTAAATATCTGAGGCTGGATTTGAACTCAGGGAGATGAGTCTTTCTGACTCTAGCCCCAGTGTTCTAACCACTTAGTAACCCCTCTTGCCTCTGCTTCATACTGATTATGTGACCCTAGACATGTCACTGAAAGCCCTCAGGGACCTAGGGGACTTTGTAAGACTAAATTGTTCAACAGCCGCTGAAATGATTTGCTAGAATGAGTTTCCTTACTGAGAATTCCCTGCACCAATGAAATCAAAAGTTTGGTAAAAAGAAAAAAAAATCTAAGTCAAATGCCATCTTTGGAGGCAAAATGGCATAGTTGATAGGAATAGATTATACTGCTGACTATGAGGAATCTCTTAGTTTAGAGTACTTCTTGGAAGACTGAATCGAATTTGGGATGAGGTAGATAATTATTATACTTCAAATATATAGCTTCAAAAAAACTTAGTGGTTGAATGAAATTTCTTTTGCTAAAGTACGACTTGAGAAAACCAGTCTCTTGATGCTTTTATGAAAGTTGAAAGATCTCTGCAAACTTGTGTAATCCAACAGTGTCTGTCAAATAAACCTGATAAAAAATACACAAGAATTGGCAACTATTTAACTGATGTAATTATTTTTGTCTCTTGATCTATTTAACTCCAAAGTACATCTAAATGGACTTTAGGGTTCTTGAAGACATTAATCAACACCCACAGGGAAGCAGCATATTCCTATGAAATAATGCTAGACAGTTACTATGGCTTCCATGAAAGGGAAGGAAAGTAGTCCATTTCAGAAAAATTGACTCAGCTGTCACCGCACACAAAAGCAGAATTACCTCCAGTGAGAGTTCCATTATTTTAGTGATGAGTGTTCATAATGTATTACCAATGACAGTATTTGTAAATCCTTCCTGCAATAACAAGTGTCTCTGGAAATATAATATGTTGAGAGGGATCAATCTGGGCTGTCTGAGGTGTAAGGGAGAGAAGAGAAAAGCATTCAGACAATGAATGACACCTTGATGTTTTCAGGACTTTTCTCCTTTTCTAAAACTCCTTGAATGCTCTTTTATCTTTACAATATGTTTTCCTACTTAAGTTAGTAGGAAAACCATGATGACCCCTGTGTACAATAATAGTACTGTGGCTTCAAGTGCTCAGGAAACTTCAGTTGGTCTTTGTAGTTCTTACCTATTGTAGTCATTGAGCACACTTTCCCCCAGTTCTGCTTACTTCCCTTGACAGAAATTTGGGTAAATCTTCCCAGGTTTCTCCTCACATTTGTTTTATGGCACAATAATATCCCATTATATTTATGTAACACAATTTTTAGCCATTCATTAGTTAATGATCATCTACTTTGGCTCCAGTTCTTTGATTTTAATAAAACGCTACTATAGATATTTGGTGCATGTAATGCTTTTCTGGGTCTCTTGGACCTCATTGGGGCATATTTCTAATAATGTGATCTCAAGGTCAAGGGGAATGGAGATTTTAGTCATTTTCTCAGAGAATTCAAAGGCAGTTGACTGAACTTTGGGTCTGGAGTCAGAATTTGAATTCAAATCCAGCCTTAGGCACTTATAAGCTATATTACACTTAACCTCTGTTTGACTCAGTTTCCTCAACTATAAAGCCTCTGCTTTGTAGAGTTATTGTGAGGATCATGTGAGATAATATTCATAAACCACCTAGCACAGTTGCTGGCACATAAGTGCTTTATTCATTTCTCTTTCCTCTTCCTTCTACTCTTCATAGTATATAATTCCAAATTGGTTTCCAAAATGGTTAGACTAATTCACGGCCCCAACAGCAATTGTATTAATGTGCTCATATTTACAAAGCCTTTCCAACAATGACAATTCTTATATTTTGTCATCTTAGCCAATTTGCTGAGGGAGGCAAAACTTCAGATTTATGGTAGAACCTCTTTTTATGCTAACAACACATGCAAGTTCAGGTATACAAGATTGGCAAGAGAAAAAAATAAAGGCAGAAAAATACATGAAGTAAACTTTAAAAATTACATTCTAAATTTGCACCATTTTCCCAAGTGGTATAGTCTTGCAGAAGTTTGTTCCTTTTCACTTTGAGAAGCCTTAGGGTGAATCATTTCATGGTTCTGTGCCAAATATTGCCTCCTGCATCAGTTTATGTCTTGAGTTCTCTCTTGCAACAAATTGTGTCTGCATCAGAGCAGGAATTCTCTTTGTTTCATTAATACTATTTAGTTATCAATAATGGCCCCAAGATACAAAGAGTAGTGATGCTGGTAACTCTGATGAGCCTAAAAAGTGTCATAAAATGCCTTGGTATGTTCATGTAGGAAATAATTATTAGATAATGTTTTTCTTTTAAGTGTGTTTTTCAATTAATGCCACATGTTTTCAAACCTACTGGTCTTGTAAAACAAGGTCCTATTATTGTATTCAGACTACATTTGTAAGTACTGAGCACTGTACTCAGTGCTGAGAATATAAAGCCACCAAAGAAATATTCCCTTCCTTCAAAGAGTTTACATTCTACTGAAACAGCACATATATATATATATATATATGCACATATATATGATACATATAGTGAAGTACATCTAAAACATAATCAGAATAAATACAAAATATTTTTGATGAAGGAGAGCATTTGCATGCATTAGAAAAGGAACCATTGAGGAGGTGGCATTTGAATTGTGCTGAAGTATGTGTTTTATACTAAAGGAAGTAGGAAGTCACAAAATTCTTTAACAAGAAGAGTAACAGGGTTAGAAAAAACTTTAGGAATATCAGTTTGGCAGATACACAGAAGGTGAATTAAAAAGTAGAGAAATGGGGTGAAGGAAGAACAATAAGGAAACTGCTGCAATTGTCTCAGTGGGAGGTGATGAAGGCTGAATTGGAAGATGAACTAAAGATGTTTTATAGAATTTGTTGTGGTGGTTCAGTTGTTTCAGATGTGTCTGACTCTTCATGACCCCATTTGGAGTTTTCTTGGCAAAGATATGGTAGTGGTTTGCCATTTCCTTCCCCAGATCACTTTTCAGATGAGGAAACTGAGGCAAACAGGGTTAAGTGACTTGCTCAGGGTGACCCAGTTAGGAAGTGTCTGACACTGGATTTGAACTTAAGAAAATGAGTATTCCTGACTTGAGATCTGGCACTCTGTCCCCTGTGCCACATATCTGAAAGAACTGGACTTGCCAATTTACTGGATACAGATACTTCAGGGTAAGTGACAACGATGACTCCAAAGTTTATAATGGAGGGGCCTGTTAGGAACGTGGTGCTCCTTCTAAAATCAGACAGGTGTCAGCAGGGACAAATGTTGCTGAGAAGACGAGTGCTGTTTTAGACACAGTGAATTTGAGATGTCTACAGAATACAACAAATGGAGATATGCAGCTGGCAGAAGGGCTGTGGGACTGAAACTGAAGAGACAGAGAGATGAATGCTAGATCTGTCGGTTTGGAAGCAAGCTGAATATATGCTTGATGTTTGAATTCATAGCTGCTGATGAGATCACCAAGAGAAAGAAGGAGGAGTGACGAGGATGGTGCTTTGGGTTATGCTCACACAAAGTGGATGGGACTTGACTGATGATACAGTGAAGAAGACCGAGGAGATTATATCCCCCTTAAACAGACCACATCTGTTTTGCTAATGTGAAAGATAAAGCCTTACTTCTGTGCAAACAGCAGAACACCATGTTAAAACATCCTGTCATTGCCAATATTGCAGATTTTCCAAATATGAGATGACTTCCACTTAATTTTGTAACTTTACACTTTCAAATCATGTAAGTCACCTTCAGGCTCCATACATCTTGAGAGAATGAAGCAAAATAAAGATAGCAATGTATCTAATATTCTGACACTGATGTGATAATGCATAAATCAAGGTGACTTTATTTTTAATGTTAGCTAGAAGCCAAGTTTCTTCAATTTAAGCAAACCAGTGGGAAGAAAAAATGAAAACTTAAATACTGCCATTGTAGGGAACTACTGGGGAAGAAAGTAAATGATAGAATACCAAAGAATCTACCCTTCAAAGAGACCACCCTGTTTTGTGAACCATAATTGAATATAATAGGATTTAAGAAAGCCAAATTGTTCATATAGAGTCTGGTTTACTGTTCAGTTCAGATGCAAAAATGTCAATGACCCAAAGCAACCTTCTTCCCCCATCTTCCATGAACAAACAAACAAATCCAAGAAAAACCCCAAACTGGGTTTAAACTAATTCATCAATGCAGATATTTTTTTTCAAAACAGCTATTCAGAGTGAAAAATGGAATTCACTCTAGTGAAACTAGATCAATATCTTTCAGTACACAATATAAAGTAATGATTGATGTTTAGTTTTTAAAGATATTCTTAATGATCTGTATCAAACAAAATTAATGAACAGTCCACCCAAAATAAGAGAATACAAGTTTTGTTTACTGTGATAGATTGTTAGATGAACTGACTAAAATCCAACTGTTCCCCAATACAATTCTTTATAAAGTTTGCAATATTCACCCCTAGAGTTATATCCTCCTACTGTGAAGTAGATAGGTCAAAAGAAATCACAGTCTCTGTTTCTGAGAATTATAGGGCTGAAAGAAGTGGAAAAAGGCTTTTTAGTCAGTATATCAGCAGCCCTTTGTGAAGGTCTCTATTTAATTCACTTTTAGAGTGTCTTTTTTCTTCTATCTTAAAAGGAAGGATATTCATTCCACCATTTCACAACTGACCTGTTCTAATAGCTTAAACGTTTCATCTATGTATAACTTGGGTTTATTATGTTGAAGCTAATTTGAGTAATATGCTTTGCTTAAAATAATTTAGGATAGCTGAAATCTACTCAACTAGGAAGATAGAACTATTTTGAAAAGTTATATAACTATGCCAAGACAGCATAAATTATTTTGGGATTATTTATTGTTAAGATGGCTCTCAAAATCTGATGTGAAAAGCTGAAAGGTTTTGTTACTCTTGTTGTTTTTTGGTGGTGCTGGTATGAGGAAAAATGAACAAAGTAGGCATAATAGACCAAAAAGTTGCTATTTTTTAACATTTTATTTTATGGCAGAAACTACCAAGCTTAATCTGTATATAAGAAGCAACATGTCACAAAGGATAGAGTTCAAGCCTCAAAGTCAGAAAGAATCAGTGTTCATATCTAGGCTCTCAGAGAATCTAACCAAGTATTGGAGGACCAGTACCCAAATGGTTCATTGTCACCTACAACTTTCTAAGACTAGATGTTAAGGATGAGCTATGCATCTACCTCAGTGGCAGAGTGAGGTCCACATTGGAACTTCAATCATGGGTCTAAGCCAAAAATTATTTATACAGATTTAACAGGAAGACATCATAAATTTCTATCCTAACTTAAATAAGCATATATCCACCCAATGCATGTAGTCGTCCAATTCCCTGTCAGGAGGAAATAATAATTTCTTTAAAGCCTTAAAGAATTTTATTTTTCTTTTCTCTTTTTCTACTTTACTCAGTATTAGAGTCATTTGGTGATCTCTTTTCCATTCCCTCCTAGAAAACAAGTTTCTGGGGGTGGGGGGGCAGGGATCGTGTCTTCTTGAATTCTATATCCCATTTAGTACTTAGTACAGTGTCTTGCACAAAACAGACATTAAGTAATAATAGCCTTGTGGACTTGAATTGTATTACTCTATTTCCACCCCCTCCCCAAAGCATAAAAGTTCAAGGCTCGAAACTAATTTTATTTTTTCCCACAAGTATCTATTACCTCTCCATTAAAGTCTTACTTTGAGGATCCATTTTGATCTGGAGATGACCCTAAATATTCTTTAAGACTATATAGCACAACAGAAGCTTTCATATGCCCTACCAAACTGAAAATACTTCCATTACTTACTTGGCTAAGGACTATAGATCTATATTCTGAGTCCTGATCTAGTTAAATTTAGGTTCCTTACCAAGAGGTAGGATGCTCTTTAGGTGATAATTTTTTTAAATCATTTGCAGCAACTCAGGAAAACCATCTACACTGATCCACTCAACAGGTTCTGAAAGAACAGAACTGAGAGGTACATCATCACTTGTGCCGTTGTAGTCTTTGTTTGATCAAACAAATGGATGAATCGTTATCATCTTTCAAAAAAAAGGATATTCACAACCACACAGGAAGCATTAAAATGACAAAGTTTAAGAATTTTGATAAAAGGAGTTAGGTGTATCACACTCATCATTTTTCTTTTTTTCTTTATTAAGCTATTTATTTTCCCCAGAGTATCATAAGCTTATTGATTCAGAAGTGGAGATCTCAAAAGCCATATCATCCCACCCTTTCATTTCACAAAGGAAGGAAATAAAACCTAGAGGAATCAAGTGACTTGCACACTTAATGGCCAAAAGAGTAGAAGAATTTTAACCTAGGTCCCCACAATTCAGATCCAGGTCTGTTTCCACGATTATAACATGCTACCTCTGTTTAATTAATTATTTATTTGTTGTTTACATAACAGATATCCTGAGTGAAGACTCTCTATAGATCAGAAAGTCAATACTCAGAATTCTCAGGAGTGGAGGAGCGAAAATTTTGCCCTTTGTCATGGAGCATTAATGGAGTGGGGAAGTATCAATTAGCAATAAAGTTTTAGCAAAGAGATAAACCAATCAAAACCCCAAAAGGGGTTAAAGGGAGGTACCAAAAATAGAGAAATCCTAGAAAAAAGGATACCCAAGAGCAGAGGAACTCCCTAACTCCCCGAAAGAACCACCTGAGATGTCAGAAGAGAGACAGGAGTCAAAAAAGCAGAGGTTTGGCCGCAGAAGAGCCTGGATTCAGCCAAAAAGAGGCACTAGATGCTGACTGGACTGATGGGATGTCTGATGAAAGGGCAGCATGGGAAAAGCCAAGGTGAACTGAGTCAATTTGTTGGACTTGAAGGTGGGCTAAGAAAGACATAGTAAGCCAGACGTGGATTATTTTTTCACACCTAGTTTATGTTGTTTGTGCCATAAAATGACTTCTGGTGTTTTGTAAACAACAGATTAACAACAGATATGGACTGTCCTGTATTCTAGACTGTTTCAAATAGAAATTTTCACTAGGATTTTGGGTGGGAGCTCTGACCAGATAGCGAAGTAATATCCTCCAAAGGTGGCCCAGGGTCTTCACAAAGGCCACAGGAGAATCTGATATAAAGATTACAGCGATAAAATGACTTAAATTTCCTACTTTAGAAACACAAAGTAGGAAATGTAATTTATTTGAAATGATGATTTTCTCCCTCGTTTACCAGATGGGGGCAGCCATTTGACATAAAAACTTCTTAGCATCATTAAAAAAAAATCCAACAAAAATGTTTTCTCAAAATAAACTTCCTTTTTTTTCTTTTCATTATACCATCAGATACTCAGAAATCCTTATTCAAACATTTATATTATTGCTGCTGGTTTTTGACTTCCAAACTTCAACAAAGTCAAATTTTTGTCTAGAGGAAAAAAAATAGTTTAATGGACAAAAGAACATCTTATTTCTTGTTCCTCATGAAACATCATCAACAACAACACAAACAAATACATTCACCTACTAGGAAACAGCAAAGGAGATAGATTATAATATCTAGGGAGAATATTTCACTCATGTAATCTCACACTGAAATTATCCATCAGTTCCCTCATGGGGCTGAAGGAAAATCTAATGTGGTTGGGTCCCAATTTATTTTTGTTATTTTGGTCCTTAGAGATATCATTTCTAAAGTCTGTGAGATAAATACTGAGTGACAAGGACCTCATTTAAACAAAACCCATAGAGGCAGCTTGTTATGTTTAGCCTCATTAGTTTGGAAAAGAGCACCAGGCCCCCAATTCTATCTGGTTATCTTAATGATAAATATTAATAACAGCATTAAATGAGGTCACAATAAATTCCACTTTGGCATTTCTTTCTACTATAAATGAGTCAAACATCCCCTGATGCTCATTATACAGGAGAAACACTTTTCTCCCCTCTAGATTTAAATGCAATCTAATTTATTCATGGTTTATAGAAAATATACAAATTGCTCACAAAAACATTTAAAGCTATTTTTATAGATCCATTACCTGGAAACAAACATAATTCTTTTTAAACCCTACCCTCTGTCTTTGAATCAATAATAATAGCAGTTACAAGGCAGAAGAACAGTAAGGCCTAGTCAACTGGAGTTAAATGACTTGTTCATTGTGACACAACTAGGAAGTGTATGAGGCCATATTTAAAGCCAGGATCTCCCATTTCCAGGCTTGGTTGCCTATCTATCCACTGAGCAGCCTAGTTGCCTCTAAGCAATATAACATTTTTTTAAACCCTTACTTTCTCTCTTGGAATCAATACTGTGTATTGGTTCCAAGGCAGAAGAGCAGTAAGGGCTAGACAATGGGGGTCAAGTGATTTGCCCAAGGTCACACAGTTAGGCAGTGTCTGAGGCCAGATTTGAACCCAGGATCTCCCATCTCTGGGTCTGACTCTCAATCCACTGAGCCACTAACCGCCCCCCAAAAAATTATATTTTATTTTCCCAATTACATATAATAATAATTTTCTAAATATATTATCTGAAATGGTAAGATCAAAATTATCTGTCTCGTGTCCTTCCATTCCCTCCCCTCTCCTCTCCAGAGCTGCAATTTGATCTTGGTTATACAGGTATTATCAGGCAAATCATACTTCCATATTGGTCACTGTTGTAAGAGAATACTCATATAAAGTCAAAACCCATAAGAGAATTATTGGAGTTAGAAAGGAAATCTAAGCATACTATTTTTGCACATTATTTATGCTTTTATTTGAGGGTTTTAATTTTTGTTTTTAACATGTTACTTGTTTAGCAGTACAAAGTAGGAAATATAATTTATTTCAATTAATGATTTTCCACCCCATTTACCAAATAGGAGCAGCCATTTGATATTAAAAAAACAAAATTTCTTAGCATCATTAAAAAAAAAAGAATACCCAATAGTTCTTTCTCTGGAGGTGGATAGCATTCCTTCTCATAAATCCTTCAGAAATGTCCTGGATCATTGTATTGTTGATAGCTAAGGCTTTTATAGTTGATCATCATGCAATATTGCTGTTACTATGTACAATGTTCTCCTAGTTCTGCTTATTTCACTTGGTAGGTCTTTCCTAGTTTTTAATGAAATCATCCTGCTCATCATTTCTTATAGCAAAACAGTATTCTGTCACTATCGTATACCACAATTTGTTCAGTGTTTGATGGACATTCTTTCAATTTACAATTCTTTGTCACCACAAAAAGGTGATATAAGTATTTTTGCACAAGTAGATTCTTTCCTCTTTTTAAAGATCTCTTTAAGATATAGATCTAGTAGCTTGGTATTATAAGATTAAGATGTATGCACAGTTTTGTAGTCCTTTGGATTAGTTCATAGCTCCATCAGTTAGTGTCCCAATTTTGCCACATTACCCTTCAACAATTATCATTTTCCTTTACTGTCAAACTGGTCAATCTGATAGGTATGAGGTGGCACCTCAGAGTTCCTTTAATGCTCATTTCTTTATATATCAGAGGAATATGATGATTTTTATTCCTTCTCTGAACCATTTCTGATGAGAGCAAGGTTTAAGCATTGCCAATCACCACCTTCATCCTACCTTCCACTGTAAGAGTTTTTTGTGCTTCTTCAGGTGAGATAAATCACACAATTTTACTTTTCCCTTCCCTTTTCTTTCAGTGCAATTCTTTTTTCACCATCTTGATATTACTTTTTGCATAACATATCATCTTAAACAGTTTTCTCTCATATCCTCTATGTATACTCCTAACTGCTCAATACTGACAAAATTTTAAGTTTTACAAATATTGTATTTCCATGTAGGAATATAAACACTTCAATGTTATTGTATACCTTAATTTTTCTCTTTTTAAATAGCTTTTTATAATTCTCTTGAGTCTTGTTTTGGAACATCAACTTTTCTGTTTAGTTCTGGTCTTTTCATCAGGAATGAATAGAAATCTTCTATTTTTTTAGATGGCCATTTTTCCCTCTGAAAGAATATACTCAGTTTTTATGGGTAGGTGATTTTAGTGTATAAATTCAGTTTCTTTGTCTTCTGAAATATCATATTCCAGGCCTTTTAATCCTTTAACGTGGAAGCTGCTAAATTCAATATAGTCTTGACTGTGGCTTCATTATATTTGAATTGTTTCTTTCTGGCTTCTTGCAGTAGTTTCTCCTTGCCCCAGTAGCCCTTGAAATTAGCTATATTATTCTTTGGAGTTGTCATTTGGGTATTTATTTCAGGATGTGATCTGTGGATTCTTTCCATTTGTATTTTACCCTCTTGTTTTAGAATATCAGGGCAGTTTTCTTTGATTATTTTTTTGTAATATGATGTCTAGTCTTTTTTATTATGGTTTTCAAGTAGACCAATAATTCTTAAATTGTCTCACCTAGATTAAATTTCCAACTTGGTTGTTTTCCATTGAGATGCCATGTTTTCTTCCATTTTTTCATTATTTTGAGTTTGTTTTATTGTTTCATAATATCTCATGAAATCATTAGCTTCTAACCGTACAATTTTAATTTTTAAGAACTATTTTATTCTGTGAGCTTTTGAACCCTCTCTTCCATTTGGTCAATTCTACTTTTTAAGAAATTCTTTTATTCATTGGATTTTTGTACCTTTTCTTCCATTTGGCCAATTCTGCTTTGTACTGATTTCATTTCTCTTCCCCATTTTTCCTCTGTCTTTCTTAATTGATTTTTGAAATCCTTTTTGAGCTCTTTCAGAGTCTAAGACCAATTCCAATTTTCCTTTGAAGTCTTTCATATAGTTTCTTTGATTTCATTGTCCCTTTTTGAATCTATGCCTTGCTTTTCTTTGTCTCCATAATAATTTTTTATGGTTAGGTGTTATTTGTTGTTGTTGTAGTTGGTCATTTCCCCAGTCTTTTTCTTGACTTTTACTTTTACCTTAAAAATGAGCTCTGTTCTCATGTAGAGGAGGCAAGTCTCTTAAGCTTTAATTTTTTCTTGCTGCTACTCAGCTGTGGTTCTGGATTTCTGCAAGTTTCAGTAATTCTAACGTAGTAGGAAGGCCTGTGGGCTGGGAGCTGTGTAAATCATGACCCCCTCTATGGATTTAGTCTCCCCCCAGACCTTTTGATAAATTGTAGGACTCATAGCACTGTGAGCTCTAACGATGGGGCTTAAGGGCTCACTTCAGGGGTTTTGGGCATCACTCTGGGCTTACACTAGCCAGGCACACTACAGATTGACTTGTGCTAGGGTTCAGGTCCTCACTAAAACCTAGGTCAAGAGCTTTGGGATTCCTCTTGGGCTTGCACAAACCAGGTGCTCTGCCAATTGCTTTGAGCTGGAGCTTGGGGGCCCCTGCAGGTTTGTGCTAGGTCTTTGAACTTCAAAAGGTGAACATAGGGTGATCTGCTATTGATTTAGGCAGGTTGTTGAGGTCTCAAATTTGGCTTGAGCCCAAGTTCAGAACCTGGAACAGTAGAAGTAGGATTGGGGAGCTTTCTAGTGGCATGTGACAAAACTCCTTGGTGAGGTCTTGCTGCAGCCTGTGCAGCCTTCCCACAGGCTGCACTCCCCTCTCTACCTACTTTTCAAGTTGTTTTCTGCAGGAAAATTGCCTCGCTCCATCCTCATCTTGGTTCCATCACTCCTCTGTTTGTTTCGAAGTGTTACTTTAACGTTGGTTAGAGAGGATTCTCAGAATAGTTTGAGCTTTCCCTGCTTCTACCCCATTGGCCTGGATTCACCTCTGAATTCATGATTTCTACATTACCATTCTCCCCTAAGTCTAAGATCTCTTTGCCTCAGTTTTTCATATGTAAAATAAAGTAGTTGGAGCTTGATAACTTCTAAAGTTCCTTTGATTTCTAAATGTATAATTTTATGATTCTTCAGACTTTTATTTTCTCACTGTATAACTAAGTAATTACAAGCAAGGGTTGTTCACTTGTTTTCCAGTCAAATTTGGCTCTTTATGATCCCATTTGAGGTTTTCTTGGCAAGATATTGGAGTGGCTTGACATTTCCTTCTCCAATTCATTTTACACATGAGGAAACTGAGGCAAACTTAGTGACTTGACCAGAATCATACAGTTTGGAAGATTCTGAGACCAGAGTCAAACTAAGGAAGATGAATCTTCCTGACTCCATGCCCAGCACTCTACAACTCAGTTGCCCTAATTAAAATAGAGAAGATCCTAAATTCATGTGGGTACTACTTGAGAAAACTTGGATTTGGGAGAAACATTTGTTTGAATTTGGCCCCTGAAACTCATTAGCTGGCAAATAACAATCTCTCTGGCTTCCCGCTTCTTTACTGGTATCACACAGATAATAATACTTTGAACTGCCTTTCATAGAGTGATTGTGAGTATTTCATGAGATAATATCTCTTCCCTAGATTCTGAGAGACAAGATTTTAAGGCTTACTAGTCATTTACATTTCAGTGTGAATAAATAATATTCTTAGATATTTTCTCAAGCATAGATTTTTTTTGTTTGTTTTTTGATGGGGAGAATGAGCATGCAGAAAACTTGAATTCAATGGGCATTTGGAAGGTTGAGATAAACTTGGGGGGGAAAAGTTCTGAGTTGATAAACTTGGGGTCATGTGTACACGTAACACATTGTTTTCCCAGTAGAATATCAGTCCCATGGTTTTGGGGATTGGTATTTTTCTATCTTTATATTCCCAGTGTTTCAAAGAGTACCTGGCACATAGTAGGCATTTGATAATGGCTTGTTGAGTGTTGGCTAATTAATGATGTCAGTGCTAGTTTAGCCAGTTTGCTTCTCTCTGGTTCTAGGACTCATGCTGAATTCTAGAACACTGAATATTTTGAAAATATGAACACTTAGGCACAAGGCTACATAGTCATGATAATAGAATTACTGGCTCAAATGATAGGATTAGAAAACATTAAATTTGGAAAATGTATTACAAATAATATAGGAGGTGGGGTTCTTAATCTGAAGATTGTCAACTTTAGTATTTTGATAACTATTTAAATATTGTTTTCCTTTGTCATCCTATATATTTTATTTAATGCACTTAAAGACATTATTCTACTTAGGTTCCAAGTGAATTTCAAAGGAGTCCTGAAGATACACAAAAAAAGGTGGGAGCTCCAGATTTAAACCAATTCCTTCTTTTTAAAGATAAGAATATTAAGCTCCAAGGAAGTTAAATGACATACATAAGATCACAAAGCTTCTTAGAGATATTTGTTGTTGATGTTTAGTTATTTCTGACTCTTTCTGACCCCATTTGGGATTCTCTCGACAAAAATATTGAAGTGGTTTACCATTTACTTCTCCAGCTCATTTTATACACAGAGGAAACTGAGCCAAATAGGGTTAAGTAACTTGCTCATGGACACAGAACTAGCAAGTGTCTGAAGTTAGATGTGAACTCATGAAAATAAGTCGTCCTTATTCCAAGCTCAGTTCTCTATCCTCTGTGCCATCTAGCTGCCCAGTTAGGGTTAAGTAGACCCAGAAGAAGAATTCTGGCTTTCTGTGTTCTAACTGCTTATTCAGATAATCTATATTACATGGATAACATTGAAAACTTTCCCACCATTTCAAATACAAAAACAAAACAAAAGTTTTGGTCTTTTGTACAGTAAAATAGGTGAAATATCTATCCAGGAAGACAACATTGAATACATTTTAGCAGAAAACATAAAGGGGACAGAGTAATAGAAAGTATTATTAATTTTTAATTTTCTGATGAAACCAGACCTGGTTATAGGCTTTATGTCTGATACAGTGAGCAGATGAAATAAAGAGGCAGCTTTAGGCTCAATTTAAGGAAGGATTTCAAGATTGGAAAGGCCCAAGAATAGAATGAGATGCTTTGGTGGATGATTGGTTTCTCCAACACTAGAAGTCATGAAGCAAGGGATATGCAATAGAAGGCATTCTTATTCAGAAACATTATCCAATACGGCTTCTGCAATTGTCAGCTTAGAGCTGTTTTGGTGAACCTATGGCACAAGTTGCAGAGCGTGCCAGAAGGGGCTGCTCCCCTGCCCCTCTCCATGTGCACCAGAGGACATTTCTCACATCATCTACCTCTCTGCCTAGCATCCCAATGGCAGCATTTCCTCCCTCCCCTGTCTGGGGTAAAGGAGAGGCTCACATGCAGTGTGAGGGTGGCAATTTGGGCACTCGGTCTTTAAAAGGTTCACCATCATTGGAGCTTCTGTGGATCTGTGATTCATGTCAAGGATAAACTGGACAAACGTATCACCTTGTAAATTCATAGGGAGGTAACATTTTCAGCCATATCACCTTTATAAGACCATCTAGTATTTCTTGGGGAGGGAGAGGAGGTATTGAACTTTCCATCAGCTAACTAGGTGGTACATTGGATAGAGAGTGGAATAGAGTGGACCTCAGGAAGACCTGAGTTCAAATCTGGCCTTAGACACTAGCTCTATGACATTGGGCAAATCACTTAATGCTATCTGCTTCAGTTTCCTCATTTGTAAAATGACAAGGAGAGAAAAAAGGCAATCCCATCTAATATCTTTACTAAGAAACCCCCAAACAGGGTCACTAAGAGTCAGAAATGACTGAAACAACTCAACAACAACAACATATGCTAGGTACCATGCTAAGAGTTTTGCAAATATCTCATTTGATTCATATGACAACCTGTGAGATAGGTGCTTTTATGGTTCTTATTTTAGGAAATAGAGACAGAGAGACATTAAGCAACTTGCCCAGGGTCACACAATTAAGTGTCTGCAGTCAGATTTGAACTCAGGCAGGTCTTCCTGACTCCAAGCATAATGTTTTATCCACTGTGCCAATCTAACTGCTTCATTTCAACATGTTAAAACCAGGAGACAATTTTAAGATTTCATTTTTGCCATTCCTAGAATTTGTCACTTCATACAGGCAAAAGATATGAAGCATATTTATTATCCATGTATCATAAATATTTCATTGGCTTGATGAGCATAGACATGACTTCACAGAGGAGCATATGATGTAATGTTTGTATTTTGGGAAGTATACTTCATGCCACTTCTAACAAATTCCACCTGAAATCCAAAATGACTCACTTTCTGCTTTTAAATAAGAGTCTTTATAGGCTTTTGAACTGGTTGAATTCTCTCCCTCATTTTAAGTTTAATTATCATTTAATTTCAGATGTTAAAATGTCTGCTCATCAAATTCTCCTTCTTTACGTCCTGTTCAGAGTACAAGCCACAAATACATTTATTGTCATAAATCATGAGAATCATTTAAAAAAACAAACTTGTTTCCTAGCTTTAAAAAGTTAAATTTTCCTCTCTTTAAAAATATTTTATGACATCTAGTGAAAAAGCTTATGTTCTCATTTACCAGGAATGTGAATTGAGGGAACAATAGATTCAAAGACTTGAGTGGCTAAAAAAAGCAATTAACTTGTGGTGCTTTGCTCCATGAAATTTGCTTTGAAGAATCAAGATTTCATTTTAAATCGTATTTCACTGTGCCTGATGACAATGGCTCTTAATGAGATACTTTCAGGTAATTATTAGGAGAATAGGCTTTGAAAAAATTGCTGAAGACAAATGAAGAAAATCCGAACTATTCTGGAAGACTGACAATACTTTTGTTTCCAGATGTCACTGCACAAATAAGAAGGTATGTTGTAGACCAGTAGTTCCCAAACTTTTTTGGCCTACCGCCCCCTTTCCAGAAAAATATTACGTAGTGCCCCTGGAAATTAAATTTTTTTAAATTTTAATAGCAATTAATAGGAAAGATAAATGCACTTGTGGCCATCACCGCCCCACTGGATCACTGCAGCACCCATCATGGGGTGGTGGTGCCCACTTTGGGAATCATTGGTGTAGTGGATGGAGAGCTTTCCTTCAACCAGGAAGACCTAGAGTCAAAAGCAGCCTCTGACACATACTGGACATGTGGCCCCTGAGTATGCCATTTTACCTGTCATTCAGGCAATTCTCTAAGACCATAAATTGGAGAGAAGATGAAGATACATTGGTTGAGGCAGTTTCCTTATTTGAGAGATTATTACACCAAAGAAATCACAACTCTAGTCCTTATTCTCTAATACATGTAAAAAGGATGATACTAATTTCTTTGAAAGATTATTTTTGCAATAATAATTTTGTATAGTCAACAGTTCCACGTATCATTTGTCTATGAAGAAACAGAAATGATGTCAGATAGAGTTGTTTCACATTTGCTAATAAGTTGTTCTAGAGATTTTGGAGAATATTTTTTGGAGTATATTTGGAGAATAATATAGATTTATGTGAAATAGGATTTATTTTCCTAGAAGTTTTCATATTCGTAAAGCATTTAGCACAGTGCCTGGCACATAGTAAGGACATAATAAATTCTTATTCTTTCCTCCATTCTACACAAATATGGTTTGCTTTTTGTTCAGTTCTTCTTATTTATCAATGGGATTTTAATTATTTTGATTGTGTTAGGAAGAGATCTGCTAAATTCCACTTTAATCTCTCCTTTTAGAAACCCTGACTAGCAGGATGTGTGCTTTTGAGTCCATTCTGTGGAGAGGAGGCAGCCATAATGGGTTGGGTGGCAGAGGATATTAGAAATATTAAACACTGAAAATGATGAATCTACAAGAGGGAAAGTTTCCTGTTTAGGGAAATCATAAATAAAATACCGACCATTTTGTATTTATTCTTATAAACCTTGAAGGAAATTACTGAGGTGCACTCCCCCCTCCCTTGGTGCCATTGAATGGTAAACTAAATGAATAAATGAAGAAAGGGAGGGAAAATACCATTTGGAGACTCTTTTCAAATGTCAGCTTTTGAAAAAAAAAATCAAGAAACCAATTCTTTACTGCACAGACAAATCTCTGCTAGGAAAAAAATAATGTAGGCGGGTTTGGGGTTTGATTACTTAGCCAGAGTAGTGATTACATGCATCAGCATCCCTTACATGCTAATTAGTAGCTTTATCTTCATTGAAGACTCTACTTCCTTTGTTTAACTCAGCAAAGCCAACTTAGATCAAGGGCTTGGTATATAGAAAGTCTTTGTCTCCTCTTCATCACAGCAGAAATTCCATTATCTGGGACTAGCTTTCAAGTTTATATTTAGTCTAAAGAGTTGTACAATGCTTTTAAAAATAGAGCTGATAATAACTGAAACAATCAACATTAAAACAAATTCTAACTGGTAAAATTTGTTTTCCAAATTTTACAAGAATCTGTTCCCCTGATGTAGCTTTCAAATCATACAATTCTTGTTAGCAGCCATCACACTACTTATTCTTGGTCTGTTTGGAATAAATCAAAACATATTTTTCAGCTCCCAAATAGAAGAGATGGCCTTAGGTGAACCCAGAATGATGTTATTTAGTCTATTCAAATAATCTGAAACATAGTTCTTGTCCTATTTTCTTCTGTCTTGGTCATCTCAGAACCTCCTTCATGTACATACAGATAAAAATACATGCATAATACATAAATATATATGTATATATATATTTATACAAGGTATCAGGTACATATCATATGTGTATGTATATATTTATACACATATCTATCTTTCCAGCTTTCTATCTATCCACCTATTTATCCATCTATTCATCTATCTATCTATCTATCTATCTATCTATCTATCTATCTATCTATCTATCTATCTATCTATCTATCTATTCATCTATCTATCTATCTATCTATCTATCTATCTATCTATCTATCTATTCATCTATCTATCTACATATACACACACTTGGGTAAGTATGATATGTACTTGGTCCATTTTGGGCATTTAACAAAAATACTTGACTGTTTACTTAAATTTCTTTGTAGGCTTTCCCCAATCAAATCCTAGATTTAGTGCCTTCCATTTGTGGAAACAAGTAGGATGCAGGGAAGGAATTAGTGAAAAGGAGGAAGGTAAAAAATCTACATGCAATCTAGATTCCATTTTCACCCATCTTTGTCAACATATTGCTCATTCCTCTATGTGTAATTTGAAATTTGTAATTTGAAATGTGTAATCTTGAAATCTCCATACATGCTCAAGTTCTTCCTTGTCCTCACATATTTCTTACTAGAACCTACACATGCTAGCTATATCCCATTTCAGACTTTTTCAAATTCTAAATCCTTGGAAAAAGTTGTCACCCCCTTCACTTCCTCTTTTTTCACTTTCTTCTCAGCACTTTGCAATCTGGCTTCTGACCTCATCACTCAAATGAAACCATTTTCTCCAAAATTGCCAGTGATATAATTATCAAATCTAGTGGATTTTTGTCAATCCTCATCCTTCATGATCTTAGCGGCATTTAAAAATATTGACTAACCACTCTGGTAAGCAATTTAATTTGGATTATACTTGTATGATCATGCAAAACATATTTTCATATTTATTGTTGTGAGAGAATATCCATATAAAACTGAAACCACAAAATAAATACACAAATAAAATAGAGTAAAAAATAGTATCCTTTGAACTGCATTCAGACTCCAATTAGTTCTTTCTCTGGAGTAGATAACATTCTTTATCACAAGTCCTTCAGAATTGTCCTAGATCATTATTGCTGGTAATAGCTAAGTCTTTCACAGTTGATTATTGTATGATATTGTCATTACTGTATATAATGTTCCGGTTTTACTTGCTTTACTCTGCATCAGTTCCTTTAGATATTTCTAGTTGTTTCTTTTTTTTCTGAAATCATCCAGCTGATCATTTCTTAATGTTCAACAGTATTCATCATAACCATATACTACAATTTGTTCAGCTATTCTCCAATTGATGGACATACCCCAAATGTCTAATTCTTTGCTACCACAAAAACAAACAAACCAAAAAAAAAAAACCAACCCAAAAAACAACTGCTCTACATATTTTTGTACAAATAGGTTCTTTTTCCTTTTTTTTTTTTAAATCTCTTTGGGATACCAACCTAATAATGGTTTTACAGGATCAAAGGGTATGCACAGTTTTAAAGTATTTTGGAAATAGTTCCAAATTGCCCTCCAGAATGGTTGCATCAGTTCATAACTCTACCAGCAATGCATTAGCGTCCCAATTTTGCCACATTCTCTCCAACATTCATCACTTTCTTTTACTGTCATATTGGCCAATCTCTGAAATGGCCTTCTAATAGCTTTCCATGCCTCAAATCTCATCCCACTACTTTGGACTAAAAATGATTACTAAAGTGATTTTCCTAAAGTACAGATCTAATCATGCTCCCTCCCTATTTAATAAACAATTGTTTCCTTTTGTCTCTAGAAACAAATACAAAACTCCTCTGTTTGGTACTTAAGATGCTAAAATATGTTACTTCTTACATATGACTCTCCTCCTACAGTCCAGTCATACTGACCCCTTTGCTGTCCTTTTGACATCTTCCTTCTCTGTACTGGCTCACAGTTTGGGTACTGGCTGTCCGCCAATCTTGGCTTGTTAACTTGGAATCAGTAGCTGTTGCTGTTGCTGTTGTTGCTTTTGTTCACTCAAACTCAGCTCAAATGACATATTCTTCAAGAGGCTCAGATGATAGTGACTTCTAATCCATGCCATATTTCTGCTTTTTATGTAATGGACACTTTATTTATAATATAAATATACTATAAATATAAATACAAATATTATATATAATAAATATAAACAAATATATAATGTAAATATAAAAAATACAATTTATGTGCATGCTTTCTCTTCCATTAGAATGCAAACTCCTTAAGAGTAGAAAGTTTCATTTTTGCCTTTGTATCCTTAGTCCTTAGCACAGTGCCTGCCACCAGGTGTTTTTTTAATAAATGACTGCTTATTGAAGGGAAGATTGAAGGAAGGGAAGGAAATTAGCATTTATATAACACTTATTATACACCAGGAACTGTGCTAAACACATTTACAAATACAGTGATTCCTCACTTATTACGAGAGTTACCTTCCAGAGACCCAGTGAGAGGTGAAAATCCACGAAGTAGCACCATTATATTCCTCTTATTATTTATATATATATATATATAAAGATTCTATAAACCCTTCCCACTCTCTTATAAACATTTTCACGCTCTTATTAACCTTTTTTCACTCTCTTATAATACTTCATATACTCTTGAACACTTTCTGAGTATATGGGCACAGTGCGGGAGAGCAAACAACTGATGCTACAGTCACTGAGCCAATCAGTGCCCAGGATACAGAATACTGTGCTGTGCTTGGTTGCCTTAATTCCATTAGCCAAAGGTGTGTATGTACAATCTTACGTTGGTAAACTTGTGCAGGCAGTAGTGGCGTACTGCATTTCAAGCTGTTGCTTCATATGTAAACTCTTCTTTTTAACACAGACAGTCATTCTTCTGGCGATACTATATGATCACAAATCAAGGAACACAAAAAACTCTGAAGAATGAAAATTGTGAGTGATCCAAAAGCAATGGAGAGATTCATGGTGGGTGTAAGAAAGCTGCAGTGTTTTACCAAAGATGACTCAAGTTTAAGCATTGGCACAAAAGATATGAAAACGTATTATCAGAAATGGAGTTGAATTGGATATATATAAGGTGAGCAGAGAATAATGGATGTATAAACAACCCTACTGTTTCCAGGACATATTATAAGACCATAAGAAGGCTTTTCACACGGAGTGCAGATTATAAATGGAAGTCATACAGAATATATGGGTGAAAATCACAAAGGAAAAGAAGGCACATGTTTTGTTATGATTTCTACAACTGGAGAAAGTAGCTACATGAGATTATGGATCCTTTGAAATTCTAAAGCATCTCCCCAAAGCCCTAGTGGATGTTAATTAAAGATTAAGTTGAAAATAAATTGAAATATTCTCCCTTATATTTTCCTTAACTGCAAAGATGAAATGAAAACATGTCTAAGATTTCCAAACTAAATGATTTAAACATTCCATTTTTTTCTAATAGATTTGAGAAACTAGACATTTAAAGACTTTTGAAATAGTCCTCACAATATCCCTACGATATAGATCATTCCAAAATTCCTTTTGTTTGTGCACAGGATTACATGAACTTAGAAGTCTCTTCTGTTTTATTCTGTGACTCTGAAAAATTATTACCACCTCTTTTTTTTAACAGATGATGAAAATGAGACTCTGAGATAGATAGCTGGAGAGACTTTATGATAGGATTAAAATGCAAGTCTCCTGACTCTAAGTCTGGTATTTATTCATTATAACATACTGTCTTTCAATGTTAAGAACATCTAGTGTAACTCTATCTTGCAGATTAAGAGAATTGGGCTTAAGTTAAGTGGCTCATTTAAGGTCATTTAACTAGTTAGCTAGTTACTGACAGAACATTTGTATTTGAAGAGGAAGCTTATAAAACCACACATCCTTTTAAGTCAGTATTTGTGAGCAAAAATTACTTCCAGTTGATTCTTTTTTTAAGAAACTGATTTTAAAAATTGTCAAACATTTAGATAATCAATAAACTTTTTTTTAATTGCATGCTAACTTCCAGGCACTGTGCTAGGTAGTAGACTTACCAAATGAGGCCAAAGATAGTCTCTGCCTTCATGGATCTAATGTCTAATGGGGGAGACAACATTCAGGAAAACATCTACAAAATGCGTTA